>NC_092698.1:35464916-35794412 GCF_964275005.1 Diadema setosum
TTCATTTCATTTCATTTCATTTCACACATGCATGTTCACATGCATGTTTTTTTTATTTTCATTTCCAATCAAACACAGGTAATACACTTTGACATGATTACATATATTGGAACATAATAATACATATTGGTTCTTAAAAGAACTTCATGGAAATGGAAATTGAGGGGCTGCTAAAAAGCGAACTTGTAGATTGCAGTCCCCTCACTTGCGTTACATTACTACAATACATTAAATATATATGACTTTATAACACAATACAACGATACATGTACCGTACAAGCTAATCATTGAAAGTATACAGTTTTCATTCAATCAACAAGATTTCAACAAGATTCACATGGGCAAATTAAACTGGGAGTGATGTAATGATTTCGAAAATCTCTTGTTTTCTTGCGTGCACAAGTCTTCAATCAATATTCATATCACACAAAACAAGAAGGAAATGTAAGCTGTTCAACTGTGATAATAGCTGAGAAGTTCATAGGTGCGCTATCGACAAAGGAATGGTCGTTGTTTCTTTTTTGGAGTGTACGAACATTTCGAAGAATTGTTTTCTTTTTAAAGTGATGATATCATTTCTTTGTCACTCATACATTTGTAATTGGGACAATGTTAATCATTCGGGAAACATTCGAAACTCTCATATTCCACAACCTTATTTCACGTCCAATATTGATAAAAACGTCTACCATTTTACCTTTTTTTTTTCAATTTGTCAAATAGAAAATGGAGAGGAATTTCCCCTTAAGTTGTGAATGGAAGATATAGATGAATACCCGACAGGGAGGGGGGGGGGGGGGGGTACTGTGTGTGCCTGTCCTTTCAATCTCAGTCGACATACCTTGCCTCACACAGCAAGCAATAATCGCAGAGACTTTGTACGTATTTTCATGTAATTCGACTTTTGAAAGGACTCGGTTGACTTATAGCAGGGAGGTCACCTCCCTGCTTATAGGAACGTTTACTGCTCCCGCTTTGTTGTGAAGACGAGGGCAAAGATTGGCTAGTTTACTCCTCCTTCATTGACAAAGGGTGGCTTGAATGGTTTATTACGTCACAGGATGTCGTAGCAGACCCTCTGTCGTCTCAGTCGGAGGTACGAAGCGGGTGAATTGCCGAGGAAAATTTAAGAGAAAGCTTGACCTGTTTCTTTTTTTCAAACCCTTAGTTCCCTCTTGCTTTAAAGGGAGATATGGAAAATCTAGTCAAGGTGAGAATGGAAGAACATTTTCAACCAAACAAACACAACAAAGAATGTTTCATTACAATTGGGCAATAAAGTCTTAAGAAAGTTATTGAATTCCCAATTTTCACATGTTTTCCCAGAAATGTAATATCGATCCTATATAGTCACGTCGGCAAATTAAAAAAAGGGGTCGATGTCATATCACCTCGAAAATCTCTTGTTTGTTTGTGCAGAAGTCTTCCACATTTTTCTTTTCACATGAAAAAGAAGAAATGGGAGACATATTTACATCAAACAATTCCGCAAAAGTGAAGTTCTAGCTATATGATATCAGAAGAGAAGATCATACTAGGTGTGTTATAAAAAAAGAATGCTTTTATGATTTCATTCTTTTAACGAACCTCTCGAATGATGATTTTTTCGATGATGAAATTATTTCCTTGTCACTATGTCTTGTGCATCTAATATGTAGGACAGGTATCATTGTTTGGGGGAAATTATGTTAAACTCTGATGAAATGTTAAAAAAATCCAAAACCTCGTTCACATTTGATGTTGATAAAACGTCTGCTATTTCACCTTGATTATATAATTTTCTTCTTTCTTTTGTTAAGTAGATCATGGATTGGAGTTTACCTTTAAATCGTGGAAGGGAGCATTGACTGCGAAGCATGCAGGTCTAGACCTATTCGGTTTTATAATTCTGTAGTTAATCTTGGCCATAAATGGGGGACTGCCAAAATAAGTAGAAAAGAAATGGTTGTGCAATGAGTACGGTGAATAAATGCCTGTGCATGAATCAACTTTCGTTAAGCATACTGAAGCCCCCAGTTATGGTTGATTGAACAAAAAAAAAAAAAAAAACAGCATCCAAACTGAACAGGTCTGTAGACGACTCCGGGTAGCCTATCTTGTGTCCTTTATTGTGTGTGTTTTCCCCGCTCTTACGTCGGCACAGCTTTCCTCACATAGCAACAAACGTCGAGACTGTATAACGCCTTACCATTACAGAAGCTTCGGCTATTGAATGAATCACTTAACCCTAAAGGGGCCGGGCTTTTTTGGCTATGCTCAGACCGGGGGGGGGGGGGGGGGGGGGATGGGGGGGGGGATGGACTGATTTTGCTAAAACATGCATTACCCATAGACACCTGCTCGAGTATACTCGGGACTTGTCGGCAATGGGTTAAGCTTGCTTGCACATCAGCAGCAGTCACTTTTAATGTGATGCTCTTAATAAGTAAACTGCTCTGTCAATAAATTTTCATCACACACTAAATGGACTATGTACTGATTGCCTAATTTTTTTTTTTTTTAAACCCTAAAGGGGCCGGGCTTTTTTGACTGTGCTCAGACCGGGGGGGGGGGGGGGGTGGATTCCGCCCCCCCCCCCCCCGAGATCTCGGCCATCGGTGGTGCGATCGCGATGAAATTTTGCATGCGTGAGACCCGCGTCATAATCTACAAGATTGTGTCATAAGATTTTTTGAAACAATCAATTTCTAATCTTAATTAATTAATTATGCAAATTAAGCTCAAGATGATATTTTAGCCTAATTAAAAGCATTGAGAGTCTAATTTTTGATCTGTAAATCTGTTTTAGCATATTCAACAATTGTACATCACAAAAACTTCCAAAACTCATTTCAATTCTTGTGTATTTTATTGTTTTCAGAATTTCTTATGTATTTCCCTGTTTTTCAACTTTTGTTTTTTCTTTGTTTTTTCATTGGAAATTGTCACTGACCACTTTTCTACCATAATTAGCACAAAATTAATCAATGAAAGTGATTAATTGTAAAAATAATCAGGTTTTTATGACTTTCATGACAGAGCACTGTTTTCCATAGGAAATGTACACAAAATCACAAAATTGTGCCCGTTTTGAGGCGACATTCCGTTACAAAAATGGACGTGGTTTCGCAAAAGAATGTGCGGACGTTGCAAATTTGGTCTCAAAAGTTGCGCAAGACTTGAACAAAGAAAGTCAAGAACCCTCGCGATGAGGCCTTCTCGCGTTACAGAATTATAGCGCGAACGTCGAGGGGGGGGGGCGGATTCCCCCCCCCCCCCCGCCCTTTTAGGGTTAAAGGGATGGTACAGTATTGGTGGAGATGAGAACTGAGCTTTTAACTTTTTGCGAGATACCAAGAAAACACTTATGATATAGTACAGAGCATACCATTTTAAGAGGAATTCAAAGTTTATTTGATGAAAATCGGTGTTTGGAATGACTGAAACATCCAAAAACAAAGTAAAACAAAGCGATCGTAATAAAGTGTGGGTCCCACACTTTATTAGAATCGCTCTTTTTTTTTGGATATTTTAGCCATTTCAAAACCAATTTTCATCAAATAAACATTGAATTCCTCATAGAATTACATGTTCTTTCATATTTTATAAGAGGTTTCTCATTACCTCCCTCCAGAAATGTTAGAAACCTGAAATCAGGTCTCAACCAAAACTGTACCATTCCTTTAACGTGATGAGGAATGCAAACCTATTCAGTAGCCGTGTATTATACGCCAGACGATGTAGTGTGGCAGACCATCTGTTGTCTCTGGCGGATCACGCCTTATTCGAAAACAAGACGCGAAAGAATGAATATAGGGTGGGGAAGGCATGTGATAATTGGACCGAGAAAGATTGGTGATTTTCCCATCCCTGTGTAGTCCCTCTTGCTTTAAAGGGAAAACTCCCTGCTCAAGTCAATTTAAAGAGAGACAGAAAATTCTAAATCAATAAACAGACACAACAGAGACTGCTTTATTAGGATCAAGTAAACACAGGAAAGTTTTCAAAAAATTGTGATGTTAATCATAGATACGTAGGACAACTAGATGAAGAGATGTTATAATTTTGAAAGTCTCCTGTCCCCACTTTCCTCAATTCTTCAAAAATAATCGTCTTTTCACTTTAAAAGGAGAAGAATGAGTTGTAAACCCCATGTCCAATGCTTCTAGAGAAGTGAAGTTCTGGCAATTATGATAGCTTGGGAAACAGTCATAGGAATATTATCGATTAGTTAATTGATACATGTCTACATAACGAACCTTCCGAAGAGTGAGTTTACTGTGGTGACGAATTTGACATCATTAAAGTTACCTCTTCGCTTGTGCATTTGCACTTGGGACAGTTATTACTCTTTCTGGAGAAACATGTTGAACTGTCGTTTCCACAACATCACTTCTCTTTCAAAATCGCCAAAAAAAAAAAAAAATGTCTGCAATGTCACGTGAATTTGCTACTTTTCTTTTATTTTGCTATTAACAAGGCTTGCAGTTTACCTTTAAGTTGCGGAGGGCAAAAATGAATGCTAAGTAGATGACCTCCCCTGGCAAGCCGAATCCGCAGGTGAGCATAATGTGTGTGCTCCTTTCCTTTTAATTAGTCGACATACCTTACCTTACGTAGCAACAAGCCCCGATATGTTGTACGCATTTGCATGGAATTTGACTTTAGAAAGAACTCATTTGACTAGGAATGTTTAACGTAATCCGCTTTCATTGACCAAGGGGTATATTGAGAGAATACGGTAGTATGAAAAGGAAAGTGTGAAAGCTTTTAACAATAACAACAGCAACAACTTGGCGCGTCAGCGAAGAGATCAACGTTTAATATTATGTAATGCACTTCAACAAACTTCTGCTGTTGAAAGGATTCCGTTGAGAAATGCAAATCTCTTCAGTGCACTTGTCTGATCTGTCAAATGTGACATTCACGACCTATTCGAAAACTGAACCTGAGGGAATGAATAGGAAGGCAGGTGACTTGACGAGGAAGATTCAAAAGATTGGCTTTTCTTTTCATCCCTTATTCCACGCTTACCTTTAAAGGGAAAAACACTTCGTGGTCAAGTTGATTTGAAGACAGAACATTTTTTTTCCAAATCAAGCAAACACAACAAAGAATGTTTCAATATAATCAGGCAAAAATAAGAAAGTATGGAGTTCTATAATCTCACACGACTTTCCAGAAATGTAATATCAATTAAAGTTACGTGGGTAAATAAGATGAGGGGAAGATATTATGACCTCGAAAATCTCTTATGTGTTTGTGCACAAGTCGGCAAGAAGCATTCTGTTTTTTTTTACATGAAAAATATAGGACGTAAGCACTGTAGGGCTGAGCCGTTTGCATCAAATGATTCTAAAGAAGTGAATTTCTAGCAATTATGGATGGAGATCAGAAATGTACTTTAGACAAAATGAAGATTTTCAATAGATTTTGAACGAACCCTTATCCGAAGAACTAGTTTTTTGCTGATTATACATCATTTCCTTCTCACTAAGCTTGTGCGTTTGCACTTGCGACAGATATTACTGTGTCGAAGAAGGATGTCACACCCTGATGTCCCTCAACCTCATTTCACGTCCGATATCGAGAAAGAAAGGTCTAGATCTATTTGGATGAGTTACTTTTTTTTTTTTGCTAAGTAGAACATGGGGTCGAATTTTCCTTTAAGTTCTGGAAGGGAAACTTGAATACTAAGCATGTTGACGTTCTCCGCCAAGCCGAGCCAGGGGGCAACATACCGTGTTTCATTGTGTGTGATCCTTTCTTTATTAGTCAGTAAAGCTTGCCTTACATAGCAACAAGCGCTGAGATTATGCATGCATTTGCATGTAATTCTATTTTGAAAGGACTATTTGGGTAGGAGTGTTAACCACACCCACTTTGGATCAGGTGATGAGGTCAGGTAATTTTACTTCCACCAATGAAGACCAGGGATGTTGTCCCGAGAGCAAGGTGTGGCTATATTTTGCTTCTTTGATTGGCTGTAATAGAGGTGCATGTAGTTTGATTTGAGAAAAAAAGTATAAAAGGGGGAGAATGACGCCTGCTGCATCAGCGAGGATATACCAGTCTGCCATCGTGTCGCCTGTGAAGGAGCGTGTGAAGAGGTTACGGTTGACCCTACTCTGCTACTCAACGTAAGTGTCCGTCCCTGCACCTGCATCATCATCGTAAACCGGGCGAAGAAGAACATCCGTTTGGGTGGACATCATCCTCCGGGAGTATAGGGCGGCGGTCTCGTGGGCTTGACCACAACCGCCGATAACTGTAAGTGATGCGTACACGCTGTTTTGGAAAGGACGAAACAATCATCGTTCGGAAGATTACGCTCGACATTTAATATTCTTTCGGCGCAAGCATTTTTCGTGTAGCTAAAACGGGGAGGTTGGAGAGACAACCTCCCTGGCTAAAGGGAGGGCCATGCGTTATGGCAGAATACAATTATGACTGTACTTGGTTAATTAACAACCACTGCATGTCCGTGTAATACATTTTCTATTGCAACCATTCAAAATGTAGACAGCTAATGTATTTCTTATTAGGATTGGCAAACCTTAACTATTTTGTATCAACGCCAGGTCAAATTTTGTGGGTTTTGTTTTGTTTTCTATTTCCTGTCGCTAGGTGTTTGGCCAGTGACGGACGGCACCATGCAGATTCCAGTGACTCTAATTCCTGACTCACTCGGCGTGCTGCGGGACTGAAGACAACTGGCGACCACGAACGTCTTCATCGGTTACACTGAGCACGGTATCGGCAACGGTCGTGTTTTTGGCTGTGGTGCGCCAAAGAGAATTGTCTGGTTCTTTAAAAAAAAAGTCACCCAAAATGTTAGATCTCAAGAGCAACAAAATCACCCATCGCAGTAAAGATTGATTTTTTGTTTAAAATAAAATTTATTAGCTGGGGAACTGATTGTAACTGAACCAGACATCGGTTCTTTTTATCATGCCACTTAAAGGGGAAGGCTAGTAACTGATCAGTGGGAATCAGTGGAAATGCTAGGAGATGATTGTTCCAATCCTTATGGGATTCATTCAAGAGTTCATTGTATATCTATTGTTGTGTGAAAATGATTTGCTTCAGAACGGTCTCATATTCAAGTAATGTGCAGATTAATGCTCCGTCACTGACCAGGGACACTAACCTGGAAGCATTAAACTGCACATTACTTGAATATGAGACCATTCTGAAGCAAATCATTTTCACACAACAATAGATATACAATGAACCCTTGAATGAATCCCATAAGGATTGGAACAATCATCTCCCAGCATTTCCACTGATTCCCACTGATCAGTTACTAGCCCTCCCCTTTAAATCTACCATAGAAAAAAATAAGCCGGACCGTTGCCGTTACCGCACTCGCTGTACTGCGTTTCCAATAGTGACCATGCAGGAAGATTCACTTCTAGACTTGACCGTATAACTATTGGATATCGTTTGCTAGAATCTGTTTTGGGCTCTTAATTGCTTTACATTTTTTTTTTTTAAAGTGGAGAGTGGAATAGTAAACCTCACAGAAGAAAAAATATCAACAAACTGTTCTTTTTTTGTCGTCATTTCCTGGTCATTTATTTAAAGAGTACCTTGATCAGAAAATGTGAGCTGGTTGTCCTGCAGAGCAAGCAAGAGATGGGGTGCTGTTCTGGGCTCTTGGTTCATTATTTGAGGTGAAGTGTGCTGTGTCAAAGAGGAAAATGTGTGTATATAATTATGAAGTATGTATACACACACAGAACACATTACAGGGACATAACAAACACATAACACATTACAGGGACATAACAACACATAACAAATAACAGGGACATTAACATAATAGAACAATCACTTTATGTACACATATGATCGAAGAAAAAAAACTGTTAAAAAGAGTGGTTGAATGAATGCATTTCTTTGTACTGTCAAATCATCACTACCTTCACTGGTGATAAAAAGACAGTACAAAGAAAAATGCATTCATTCAACCACTCTTTCTAACAGTTTTTTTTTTTTACACAATTCAAGAATATGTAGAGCCGCAGCTGGCTGTGTGCAGGGGGTGTACGGAGTGCGTAGTGCTGCAGAGCCAGCGGGACAGCTGGCTGTGTGCAGGGGGTGTACGGAGTGCGTAGTGCTGCAGAGCCAGCGGGACAGCTGGCTGTGTGCAGGGGGTGTACGGAGTGCGTAGTGCTGCAGAGCCAGCGGGACAGCTGGCTGTGTGCAGGGGGTGTACGGAGTGCGTAGTGCTGCAGAGCCAGCGGGACAGCTGGCTGTGTGCAGGGGGTGTACGGAGTGCGTAGTGCTGCAGAGCCAGCGGGACAGCTGGCTGTGTGCAGGGGGTGTACGGAGTGCGTAGTGCTGCAGAGCCAGCGGGACAGCTGGCTGTGTGCAGGGGGTGTACGGAGTGCGTAGTGCTGCAGAGCCAGCGGGACAGCTGGCTGTGTGCAGGGGGTGTACGGAGTGCGTAGTGCTGCAGAGCCAGCGGGACAGCTGGCTGTGTGCAGGGGGTGTACGGAGTGCGTAGTGCTGCAGAGCCAGCGGGACAGCTGGCTGTGTGCAGGGGGTGTACGGAGTGCGTAGTGCTGCAGAGCCAGCGGGACAGCTGGCTGTGTGCAGGGGGTGTACGGAGTGCGTAGTGCTGCAGAGCCAGCGGGACAGCTGGCTGTGTGCAGGGGGTGTACGGAGTGCGTAGTGCTGCAGAGCCAGCGGGACAGCTGGCTGTGTGCAGGGGGTGTACGGAGTGCGTAGTGCTGCAGAGCCAGCGGGACAGCTGGCTGTGTGCAGGGGGTGTACGGAGTGCGTAGTGCTGCAGAGCCAGCGGGACAGCTGGCTGTGTGCAGGGGGTGTACGGAGTGCGTAGTGCTGCAGAGCCAGCGGGACAGCTGGCTGTGTGCAGGGGGTGTACGGAGTGCGTAGTGCTGCAGAGCCAGCGGGACAGCTGGCTGTGTGCAGGGGGTGTACGGAGTGCGTAGTGCTGCAGAGCCAGCGGGACAGCTGGCTGTGTGCAGGGGGTGTACGGAGTGCGTAGTGCTGCAGAGCCAGCGGGACAGCTGGCTGTGTGCAGGGGGTGTACGGAGTGCGTAGTGCTGCAGAGCCAGCGGGACAGCTGGCTGTGTGCAGGGGGTGTACGGAGTGCGTAGTGCTGCAGAGCCAGCGGGACAGCTGGCTGTGTGCAGGGGGTGTACGGAGTGCGTAGTGCTGCAGAGCCAGCGGGACAGCTGGCTGTGTGCAGGGGGTGTACGGAGTGCGTAGTGCTGCAGAGCCAGCGGGACAGCTGGCTGTGTGCAGGGGGTGTACGGAGTGCGTAGTGCTGCAGAGCCAGCGGGACAGCTGGCTGTGTGCAGGGGGTGTACGGAGTGCGTAGTGCTGCAGAGCCAGCGGGACAGCTGGCTGTGTGCAGGGGGTGTACGGAGTGCGTAGTGCTGCAGAGCCAGCGGGACAGCTGGCTGTGTGCAGGGGGTGTACGGAGTGCGTAGTGCTGCAGAGCCAGCGGGACAGCTGGCTGTGTGCAGGGGGTGTACGGAGTGCGTAGTGCTGCAGAGCCAGCGGGACAGCTGGCTGTGTGCAGGGGGTGTACGGAGTGCGTAGTGCTGCAGAGCCAGCGGGACAGCTGGCTGTGTGCAGGGGGTGTACGGAGTGCGTAGTGCTGCAGAGCCAGCGGGACAGCTGGCTGTGTGCAGGGGGTGTACGGAGTGCGTAGTGCTGCAGAGCCAGCGGGACAGCTGGCTGTGTGCAGGGGGTGTACGGAGTGCGTAGTGCTGCAGAGCCAGCGGGACAGCTGGCTGTGTGCAGGGGGTGTACGGAGTGCGTAGTGCTGCAGAGCCAGCGGGACAGCTGGCTGTGTGCAGGGGGTGTACGGAGTGCGTAGTGCTGCAGAGCCAGCGGGACAGCTGGCTGTGTGCAGGGGGTGTACGGAGTGCGTAGTGCTGCAGAGCCAGCGGGACAGCTGGCTGTGTGCAGGGGGTGTACGGAGTGCGTAGTGCTGCAGAGCCAGCGGGACAGCTGGCTGTGTGCAGGGGGTGTACGGAGTGCGTAGTGCTGCAGAGCCAGCGGGACAGCTGGCTGTGTGCAGGGGGTGTACGGAGTGCGTAGTGCTGCAGAGCCAGCGGGACAGCTGGCTGTGTGCAGGGGGTGTACGGAGTGCGTAGTGCTGCAGAGCCAGCGGGACAGCTGGCTGTGTGCAGGGGGTGTACGGAGTGCGTAGTGCTGCAGAGCCAGCGGGACAGCTGGCTGTGTGCAGGGGGTGTACGGAGTGCGTAGTGCTGCAGAGCCAGCGGGACAGCTGGCTGTGTGCAGGGGGTGTACGGAGTGCGTAGTGCTGCAGAGCCAGCGGGACAGCTGGCTGTGTGCAGGGGGTGTACGGAGTGCGTAGTGCTGCAGAGCCAGCGGGACAGCTGGCTGTGTGCAGGGGGTGTACGGAGTGCGTAGTGCTGCAGAGCCAGCGGGACAGCTGGCTGTGTGCAGGGGGTGTACGGAGTGCGTAGTGCTGCAGAGCCAGCGGGACAGCTGGCTGTGTGCAGGGGGTGTACGGAGTGCGTAGTGCTGCAGAGCCAGCGGGACAGCTGGCTGTGTGCAGGGGGTGTACGGAGTGCGTAGTGCTGCAGAGCCAGCGGGACAGCTGGCTGTGTGCAGGGGGTGTACGGAGTGCGTAGTGCTGCAGAGCCAGCGGGACAGCTGGCTGTGTGCAGGGGGTGTACGGAGTGCGTAGTGCTGCAGAGCCAGCGGGACAGCTGGCTGTGTGCAGGGGGTGTACGGAGTGCGTAGTGCTGCAGAGCCAGCGGGACAGCTGGCTGTGTGCAGGGGGTGTACGGAGTGCGTAGTGCTGCAGAGCCAGCGGGACAGCTGGCTGTGTGCAGGGGGTGTACGGAGTGCGTAGTGCTGCAGAGCCAGCGGGACAGCTGGCTGTGTGCAGGGGGTGTACGGAGTGCGTAGTGCTGCAGAGCCAGCGGGACAGCTGGCTGTGTGCAGGGGGTGTACGGAGTGCGTAGTGCTGCAGAGCCAGCGGGACAGCTGGCTGTGTGCAGGGGGTGTACGGAGTGCGTAGTGCTGCAGAGCCAGCGGGACAGCTGGCTGTGTGCAGGGGGTGTACGGAGTGCGTAGTGCTGCAGAGCCAGCGGGACAGCTGGCTGTGTGCAGGGGGTGTACGGAGTGCGTAGTGCTGCAGAGCCAGCGGGACAGCTGGCTGTGTGCAGGGGGTGTACGGAGTGCGTAGTGCTGCAGAGCCAGCGGGACAGCTGGCTGTGTGCAGGGGGTGTACGGAGTGCGTAGTGCTGCAGAGCCAGCGGGACAGCTGGCTGTGTGCAGGGGGTGTACGGAGTGCGTAGTGCTGCAGAGCCAGCGGGACAGCTGGCTGTGTGCAGGGGGTGTACGGAGTGCGTAGTGCTGCAGAGCCAGCGGGACAGCTGGCTGTGTGCAGGGGGTGTACGGAGTGCGTAGTGCTGCAGAGCCAGCGGGACAGCTGGCTGTGTGCAGGGGGTGTACGGAGTGCGTAGTGCTGCAGAGCCAGCGGGACAGCTGGCTGTGTGCAGGGGGTGTACGGAGTGCGTAGTGCTGCAGAGCCAGCGGGACAGCTGGCTGTGTGCAGGGGGTGTACGGAGTGCGTAGTGCTGCAGAGCCAGCGGGACAGCTGGCTGTGTGCAGGGGGTGTACGGAGTGCGTAGTGCTGCAGAGCCAGCGGGACAGCTGGCTGTGTGCAGGGGGTGTACGGAGTGCGTAGTGCTGCAGAGCCAGCGGGACAGCTGGCTGTGTGCAGGGGGTGTACGGAGTGCGTAGTGCTGCAGAGCCAGCGGGACAGCTGGCTGTGTGCAGGGGGTGTACGGAGTGCGTAGTGCTGCAGAGCCAGCGGGACAGCTGGCTGTGTGCAGGGGGTGTACGGAGTGCGTAGTGCTGCAGAGCCAGCGGGACAGCTGGCTGTGTGCAGGGGGTGTACGGAGTGCGTAGTGCTGCAGAGCCAGCGGGACAGCTGGCTGTGTGCAGGGGGTGTACGGAGTGCGTAGTGCTGCAGAGCCAGCGGGACAGCTGGCTGTGTGCAGGGGGTGTACGGAGTGCGTAGTGCTGCAGAGCCAGCGGGACAGCTGGCTGTGTGCAGGGGGTGTACGGAGTGCGTAGTGCTGCAGAGCCAGCGGGACAGCTGGCTGTGTGCAGGGGGTGTACGGAGTGCGTAGTGCTGCAGAGCCAGCGGGACAGCTGGCTGTGTGCAGGGGGTGTACGGAGTGCGTAGTGCTGCAGAGCCAGCGGGACAGCTGGCTGTGTGCAGGGGGTGTACGGAGTGCGTAGTGCTGCAGAGCCAGCGGGACAGCTGGCTGTGTGCAGGGGGTGTACGGAGTGCGTAGTGCTGCAGAGCCAGCGGGACAGCTGGCTGTGTGCAGGGGGTGTACGGAGTGCGTAGTGCTGCAGAGCCAGCGGGACAGCTGGCTGTGTGCAGGGGGTGTACGGAGTGCGTAGTGCTGCAGAGCCAGCGGGACAGCTGGCTGTGTGCAGGGGGTGTACGGAGTGCGTAGTGCTGCAGAGCCAGCGGGACAGCTGGCTGTGTGCAGGGGGTGTACGGAGTGCGTAGTGCTGCAGAGCCAGCGGGACAGCTGGCTGTGTGCAGGGGGTGTACGGAGTGCGTAGTGCTGCAGAGCCAGCGGGACAGCTGGCTGTGTGCAGGGGGTGTACGGAGTGCGTAGTGCTGCAGAGCCAGCGGGACAGCTGGCTGTGTGCAGGGGGTGTACGGAGTGCGTAGTGCTGCAGAGCCAGCGGGACAGCTGGCTGTGTGCAGGGGGTGTACGGAGTGCGTAGTGCTGCAGAGCCAGCGGGACAGCTGGCTGTGTGCAGGGGGTGTACGGAGTGCGTAGTGCTGCAGAGCCAGCGGGACAGCTGGCTGTGTGCAGGGGGTGTACGGAGTGCGTAGTGCTGCAGAGCCAGCGGGACAGCTGGCTGTGTGCAGGGGGTGTACGGAGTGCGTAGTGCTGCAGAGCCAGCGGGACAGCTGGCTGTGTGCAGGGGGTGTACGGAGTGCGTAGTGCTGCAGAGCCAGCGGGACAGCTGGCTGTGTGCAGGGGGTGTACGGAGTGCGTAGTGCTGCAGAGCCAGCGGGACAGCTGGCTGTGTGCAGGGGGTGTACGGAGTGCGTAGTGCTGCAGAGCCAGCGGGACAGCTGGCTGTGTGCAGGGGGTGTACGGAGTGCGTAGTGCTGCAGAGCCAGCGGGACAGCTGGCTGTGTGCAGGGGGTGTACGGAGTGCGTAGTGCTGCAGAGCCAGCGGGACAGCTGGCTGTGTGCAGGGGGTGTACGGAGTGCGTAGTGCTGCAGAGCCAGCGGGACAGCTGGCTGTGTGCAGGGGGTGTACGGAGTGCGTAGTGCTGCAGAGCCAGCGGGACAGCTGGCTGTGTGCAGGGGGTGTACGGAGTGCGTAGTGCTGCAGAGCCAGCGGGACAGCTGGCTGTGTGCAGGGGGTGTACGGAGTGCGTAGTGCTGCAGAGCCAGCGGGACAGCTGGCTGTGTGCAGGGGGTGTACGGAGTGCGTAGTGCTGCAGAGCCAGCGGGACAGCTGGCTGTGTGCAGGGGGTGTACGGAGTGCGTAGTGCTGCAGAGCCAGCGGGACAGCTGGCTGTGTGCAGGGGGTGTACGGAGTGCGTAGTGCTGCAGAGCCAGCGGGACAGCTGGCTGTGTGCAGGGGGTGTACGGAGTGCGTAGTGCTGCAGAGCCAGCGGGACAGCTGGCTGTGTGCAGGGGGTGTACGGAGTGCGTAGTGCTGCAGAGCCAGCGGGACAGCTGGCTGTGTGCAGGGGGTGTACGGAGTGCGTAGTGCTGCAGAGCCAGCGGGACAGCTGGCTGTGTGCAGGGGGTGTACGGAGTGCGTAGTGCTGCAGAGCCAGCGGGACAGCTGGCTGTGTGCAGGGGGTGTACGGAGTGCGTAGTGCTGCAGAGCCAGCGGGACAGCTGGCTGTGTGCAGGGGGTGTACGGAGTGCGTAGTGCTGCAGAGCCAGCGGGACAGCTGGCTGTGTGCAGGGGGTGTACGGAGTGCGTAGTGCTGCAGAGCCAGCGGGACAGCTGGCTGTGTGCAGGGGGTGTACGGAGTGCGTAGTGCTGCAGAGCCAGCGGGACAGCTGGCTGTGTGCAGGGGGTGTACGGAGTGCGTAGTGCTGCAGAGCCAGCGGGACAGCTGGCTGTGTGCAGGGGGTGTACGGAGTGCGTAGTGCTGCAGAGCCAGCGGGACAGCTGGCTGTGTGCAGGGGGTGTACGGAGTGCGTAGTGCTGCAGAGCCAGCGGGACAGCTGGCTGTGTGCAGGGGGTGTACGGAGTGCGTAGTGCTGCAGAGCCAGCGGGACAGCTGGCTGTGTGCAGGGGGTGTACGGAGTGCGTAGTGCTGCAGAGCCAGCGGGACAGCTGGCTGTGTGCAGGGGGTGTACGGAGTGCGTAGTGCTGCAGAGCCAGCGGGACAGCTGGCTGTGTGCAGGGGGTGTACGGAGTGCGTAGTGCTGCAGAGCCAGCGGGACAGCTGGCTGTGTGCAGGGGGTGTACGGAGTGCGTAGTGCTGCAGAGCCAGCGGGACAGCTGGCTGTGTGCAGGGGGTGTACGGAGTGCGTAGTGCTGCAGAGCCAGCGGGACAGCTGGCTGTGTGCAGGGGGTGTACGGAGTGCGTAGTGCTGCAGAGCCAGCGGGACAGCTGTCCATAGAGAGCTTTAGCCAACAAAATGTGATTCTTTGTGGTACAAGTCAGAGTCTGAAGGGTAATGGTTAAGAGATTAGAAAGGAAGCAAGTTATGTTCATGAAATTTGAATACACGCATATATCCTTTAGAGATTTGGTGAAAGTTTAAGACTTAATTATTTAATGACGGAATCATATTATCATTATTGGTTTTGCATTTGTTCACAATTGCCTATATAGTGTATCTATTTCTGTATATATTTTGATAATTAAAGAACTCGTATTAAGATTGAATAATTCTAAGTATTTATATGTAGAAGTTTAAATAGATACATGTTTATGTCATTATTTGTCCTTATTTCAACTGAAGTGCAATAATGTGCTTACATCTTTATTTTCATTATGTTTGAATTGTCTATTTTTACTCTTACCCAGATACATACAGTTTCTTTCCCTTTCTTTCCTTCCTTTTTCTCCCTACTCACTCCTCTTCTTCTTCTCCGTTATACTTACATTTCTCCTGCTCTCCCTCTGTGCCTCCCTTTTCTCCTCCCCAAGCCTCTGTTAGTATCTCCTCTCTCCACGTCACTCTGTTCCTGGCTCAGCCTCACACTTCATGTAGCATTCTGTATCTCTCAACATTCCTCCTTCCACGCCTCCTCTCTCTTCTTAACCTTTTTATTAGCTGAAATAGTTGTGATATGTCAATAATGGAGGATATAAGGTACATATATGTAAACCGGGTTTAATTTTCTTTTCACTCAACTCAACCTTTGTTGTAATGTGATTTATATACTTAATGTATTGCCACTATTGATGTACTGATGTTTGTTGTTGTTGTTGTTGTCGTCGTCTTAATGAATTATATTTCTTTGTGTCTTGTATATGTAATTTCTTTTGTCTCAGCGTATTTTTATCGATGTAAATCAGACCAATTCAGCCATTCGGCTGTGAAGTTTGATGATCAATAAACAATCTTTCATTCATTCATTCATTCATTCAAAAATTCGTAAGTTAATATAATTCATTTTCCCCAACATTTGTTGATTTGTTCTGAATGTTTACTAGTTCTTAAATGAAATAACGCTCGTTATTCCGACGGTTTGTCAATCAGGAAATGGAAAATGAAATCGTTTACTAACGAACTTTTTTTTTTAAATTTTCAACCTCTGTTTTATTTTGAACAAATTTCGATAAAAAAAAACCGAGAAAATATTCATCTTCTCGGTTACTACATATGGACAGAATGATGTTTTGCTCCTGAGTGTCACCAAACCGCAGGCTGGTTCTACGGGGTTTACTTGTGCATTCATATATTTATGCATTTCCCGCGACCCAACCATGCATGAGCTATTCTTTTCAAGATGTCGTGACGCCTGTAAACATGCATGTATAGGGCCATCTTAATGCAATGAATACTCTTAGTCGTACCAACGGGGTATCATGTTTTTAAAAAATGGTTTCATTCATACCCACGGTTAGATTAATAGAAGTCTGAAGCTACATCTGGAAGCCACTCTTTTTATCGGTTACGGCTATCAAATTTGAAATGTATAAAAGATTACTGGAATTACTTTATGTAGCCCAGATGGCTACTAGCACATATAATAAAGAATGGAATAGAATAGGATAGAAAGTTAAAGAAAACAGAAGCATTACAGTTGTTTTCCAAGTCACCCTGTGACGTCAATATGAATCAGTCTTTTCCCCTTCTTGGAGTCGATGAAACCCTTTATTTTGCTTCCATCTAGAGTTCTTTTTTTTGTCACTTCTCCTCTCCCAAGAAAAGTTATTGGTCTCAGGAATTTATGCGTTTGACATTGGCTACTTTCTCCAGCTAGTGGTCAGTCCCCTGCACTCTCCATCCCCAAAGCCCCAATCCAAATTACGGGAATGACTTGTTTTTGCCCTCTGATCCCTAAACATGAATGACCCTCTGGGCTAGAAGGTCGTTCTCCAGCCAGAATTTCTCACTTTTATTTTAATGTTCTTTAGTGGAGTGGGTCAGACAGGAAATCCAATGACAAATTCAGGGACAACGACTCGGAACAACGATGACGGTGACGTTGGACGTCATAAGGACTCTGGCATTCATTTGGTTTATCGGTTTGCTATCCAAGAAACAATTAAGTCTTGACCAGTGGTTACAGAGAAGAAGGAAATAAAGAAACTAAAAGACAGTGGGAGAGTTAATCGGAAATTGAGATGAATCAGAGAAAATGGAGTTTCATAGAAACAAATGGGAGGAGCTAATGAAACATTTGACCAATAAGAAATTAATTTCTAGTGAAGATCACACCCCAAAATAAGATTTAGCCAATGAAATATTTTAGGGAAAGGATGCCAATAGTAGATTTGTTATAAAAGACCATGTTTAAGCAAAGATTATTTGAGGGGAAACAGAACAGAGGAGCTACGTGATTAGAGAGACTGGAAGATAGAGAAGGTCAAGAATAGTTGGAGACCACATAGATAGAGTCAGGAGATCCCCTTCCTTGTACATCATGCTCCCCTCCATATTAATCAACTAAACTCTATCGACGCTGTGAATGTGACGAGAATCTTGGTTGAACTGCCCAAGAGTTAACGAGTTAACTGGTGAACAACATCACGACAAGTTGAGAAACTGTACACCACGACAAGACAAAATTTTGGTTTACACCAATCTGGGGTGTAACGAACTCCAAATAGTCGACTGGTGTCATCGGAGATGTTGAATCGCCCTGTCAGACTGATATAAGGTAGACGGTGATGGTGACGAAGTGTTTCATGAGGTCGTGACAGCAGACTGCTCAACGGATGCAGGCGAGAACCTCATCCCGCGTCCATGCCGACGTCGAGATAAGTGGCCACACCCATCAACATCATATATCCCTACTAACAAAACCCCTCCCCTTCCCTTAAGAAGTGTTAAAGAAGTAAAGGTCTCCAAAGGTGAAGAATTAAGTGATGAGTGATGTGTTCCATTGTGTAGTAAGAAAAGAAATTTGCTTGTGTAATCTTGTCTCTGTTTCAGACCTACGAGAAGGCAGGTCGGTGAATAAATATGCTGTTAGCAGCATTGACATTATCCATGTAAATTTTAGTATTCTCCCGCATTTTATATTTGCTGTTGTGAAGCAATATTTAGTCTCTTTCTAACTTTTGGAAATTTGATGATGATTGGTGTCTATGCGATTACCTAATCCCCGACCAGTACAGAGAGAAGCTAACTGACCAGACCAACATTTATCCGCCTCTGTACAACATTGGTCGCCCCTTGAGAGATTTGGGGGTTAGATTTATATTTACGACTGTCAAGTACATGCAGCCCTATGCCTAACAACTAGCGGTCGATCCTACTGGGTTTGTGCACTGACATAGCGTAGTAATGCACAACTGACTCATTACATAACAAATTCAATCTCATTCTTTTTTCGTCTTGTTTTGGAAGCCCCGTGTTGCGGATGACGTAATACACGTGTTTTAAAACTGAACAGATCTATACTTTCCAAAAGGTGTTTTAAATGTGTGTTCGTTTTTGCGTGTTTAGTATGTGATGTCAACGTGCACCATGTTCAGCTTATGACGCAGCACCAAATACAAGGAGGGGTCCAGGGAATATGACCTTTTTTTCCATTCGACCAATGCGTGAGGTAAGCAACGTATTCTCGAGCGTTCCTTGTAATGTAGTCTCTGAAGGCGGAAATGGGGATGTCATGATATGCCGCGGCATTTTTTTTTTTATGCCTCCGCCACGAAGTGGTGCCGGAGGCATTATGTTTTCGGGTTGTCCGTCCGTCCGTCCGTCCGTCCTTCCGTCCGTCCGTCCGTCCTTCCGTCCGTCCGTCCTTCCGTCCGTCCGTAATGAATTTTGTGGACAAGGTAACTATCGAAACCTGTTGAGGTATCCGAATGAAACTTGGCATGTATGTGTATTAGGGGGTGAAGTTGTGCCTATCAACTTTTGGGTGCACATGCTCAAGGTCAAAGGTCAAAAGGTCAAGGTCAAATACATAAAATTTCACTATTTCCACCATATCTATTGAATGCCTGAAGATATTTTCTTGAAACTTAGTGTATACATGTTTTACCCAATTAAGATTCTCTGGTGAAAGTTTGGGTCATGAGGTCAAAGATCAAAGGTCAAAAGGTCAGGGTCAAATACATAAAATTTCACTATTTCCACCATATCTATTGAATGCCTGAAGAGATTTTCTTGAAACTTAGTGTATACATGTATTACTCAATTAAGATTCTCTGGTGAAAGTTTGGGTCATGAGGTCAAAGGTCAAAGGTCAAAAGGTCAAGTAAAAATATTAAAACTTCTTTTTTTTTTTCTCCGTACCTTGGAAAATTGTTCAAGGTATCTTCATGGAACATAGTATATACATGTACTGACTGGAAGTGATTATCTAGAGAATGTAGGGTTCATGTGGTCAAAGGTCAGGGGTCAAAGGTCAAGTGCAAGACTTCAAAATTTTACTATTACCCTCATATTTATGCAATGCCAGCAGGGTTATTTTTTTACACTTGGTGTATGCGTGTGTAACCTAATAGAAATTCTCTGGAAAGTTTTTTTTTTTCTCTTTTTGCCTCAAAGGTCAAAAGGTCAAAGATCAAGTGAAAGTACTGAACTAACTTTTTCCTCCATATCTCGGAAGTGGCTCAAGTTATCTTGAAACTTAGTACATATTATGCATGTTCTACCTGAAAGTAATTATCTTATGAAAATGGTAACAATTTACTATTCAATTCAGAAATTGCACTTTTTCTCCACACCTGTACCTTGAAAATTACTCAATGCCTAAATGTATGAATGGGTCAAAGTCAAGTTAAAGTCCTTAAATCCCTAGATACATGCTCTCCTATTCATCCAATTAAACTTACGTCAAGGAAGGTGAACATTCAACACATTTGTGACAAACTTGTCATTCCAATATTTTGCCAATTTAGTGAAAATGTAATCACATAGTGTCCACATGTACTATCTAGACCTATTGGGAAAATCATGCATTATGGCGGAGGCATACTAGTAGCCAAAGCGACATTTCTAGTTTCGTTTTGTTTTACAAGGTTAGGGGCGATGCAAGAGATATTAGCAGTCATTATTATTTTTTGTTCACACATTGCAGTTCATCGGTAACTTCAGCTTTTATTTAGTATTAAAGAATGATGATCAAACCAACATGTAAAAGCTTTCACTCATGGCATAAATAATGTGTATGTGTGTGTGTGTGTTTGTCACTGTCAAAGATTGTGTATTATATGCATATATGCAACACGGAGGAGCATGACAAGTGTTATAGGCCTAATATTAACATCATCATTACTACTTTTATTGTCATCACTGTCATTACATATCCGTATGATGTATATAGGCTTATAAAATTAATGTGAATCGTTTAGTATCCAGAATATAGGCCTGTGATAAAGGGAAGTTTATGAAAATCGCTCAAAAATCTGTCAAAATTTATGAATTTGTAAATCCTTGTAAAAATGTGTGTGAATGTGTGTGTATAGGGATTAGAGGGGATGGAGGTAAAAGGATCTACCCAATCTCCACGGGATGTGCTCATTCAAAGAAAACAAGAATCTATTTTACACTAAACAAGTTATCAGCAGCTTTCAAACAGTTTCTTGGTAACGACAAAGTATCTAAAATAATAGCCTCACAACTCCTATTAGGCTCCATGCATATTGAGGGTGTTTTCTGTCACTCTCATGGACCGAAATGAAATAGATGGGTTTTATACAAAAACCAAAAGTAAGAAGAGTTAAGGAGTAGATGTGTGCTCCCTTATATGCATTCCCGGGATGTGCCAATGCTAAGAATGCATTTATAAATTAAATGTGCATACTCTGTCAAGCTGATGCACATCGTACGTTGATCTGGAGTTTAATAATTAAGTTATGATGAAGTAATATCATCATTATTATTATAATTGTTATTGTTATTATTATCGATATCATTATCATTATTAGTGGTAGCAGGGAGGCGTTAGAGAAAGAGAAGAAGAAGAAATAAGAAACTCTTCTTCGTATAAACCCATGCTCCTAGCCCGACCAGACGCCGTGCGAAGCGACACTGTCTTCACGGCGTACAGCAACAGGGCTGTTATGTGTATATGGTTACGTGCCGCCGAGAAGTTATGCGCTCTCGCGACAAAAGACGGCACTTCTGTTTAAAGGGACTTGTACAGTGCTGGTTGAGGTGAGGATTCAGGTTTATAACATTCCTAAGTGAGATAATGAGAAACCTCTTATGAAATATGAAAGAGCATGTAATTTTATGAAGGATTCAATGTTTATTTGATAAAAATTGGTTTTCAAATAGCTGAGATATATATAAAAAAAGTGATAATAATAAGAGGCGGCAGGCCACGTCTTTTATTAGGATCTCTTTGTTTCACTTTGTTTTTGGATATCTCAGGCATTTCAAAACCGATTTTCATCAAATAAACTTTTGATACCCCTAGAATATTGCATTCCCTTTGACATCACATTGAGTGGTTTCTGAAAAACTCGCAAAACGTTAAAAGCTAAATCCTCACCTCAACCGCAAAATTGTACAGTCCCTTTAAGTATGCATTATTCTTAGAATACAACATACCTCGCCGGCAGCACTTCGCTGTCCCCTTCACTATTTTCGGCAGGAATTTGTTTTCAGTATGCAAAGAATATAGGACACGCGAAGAAAATTGTTAAAGTGTTTTTCTTTAATTCTAAAATGCTACTAAACAGCAGAAACACGCATTAGCCAATATAACTCGATTTGTGCACGAAATGTTCGCAAGATGGTTACTTGTTAACTTTCTTTTATAAAAGATATCAATACTTCGTTTTCAGTTCAGGGTATTAATAACAATGAAATTCTAAGAAAACTTTAAAGTAGCTGTTCCGTACAAGATTACCACTAAGTCCCATGCAGGATTTCAACACTCCCTCTGAAATACAGCCTTAACATTGCAAAAATCAAGAACGTTTTCTTTGGCCTCCATATCCAAGCTCTATGGAAGAGCAGCTTGGCGCATGGAACACCAAAGCCAGTGAAATGCTAGACCAGGGAGGTGCTAGAGAAGGAGAGGCAACTAAAGCTCTCCTTTGAAGTCATGCTCGGCACCGCCGAGAAGTTATGCGTTCAACTACAGGTGTTACCCATGTGCTTTGACAAAAGAGAGCATCAATAATCGGGACTAGCGCTCTCACATCTAGAAATATTTGCTCCTACTGCAATTCGCTCTCTCTTTCAATGTGATGGCAACAATGAATCATTTGTGTACCTTGAATTGGAGCAGCGAATCAAAATGCAGTGTAAAACTCACAATTTTAACAGCGAATAGTTTAAAAACACGCTGGAACACGCTTTAATGGAGTACTTTATTTGAAAGATCAAAATATCCCTTATCAAAAGATAGAAAAATTAACATGCGGAAATGTGCGCATTATAGAAAAAAATTAGGTTTTTAAGAGGGCCTAATTTTCATTTCCTTTCGATTTGCGAATTACGAAGAAACTAGAAATACATGTTAATAATATTGAATTCTTTCCTAAACTATTCTAAATCAATTCGAGTATTTCATATAAAATTTTGCGGTGAAATAAAGCTTGTAATTCAACGAAAGGTGAAATGCGTTTTTCGTCTCCGAACTTCGTCTTGCAACTAGAGCGGTGCCGAGCATGACTTCAAAGCGTAATGGAATGCCTAGACATCCCATTGTAACGCCTTGAACCCAAACATGTGTTTGCATGAATCACGAAGAGTTGCCACTCCATCTCTGTAACACCTCCCTGGCTAGACATTCAGTTGGCATGCTTAGAACCTAAAGGGCTTTTTACACTTGTAAATTTTTGCTTAGTCCCGTACCAACGGCGGGGCTGAGGGGGGGGGGGGGGCCTTAGCCCCACCGTTGGTACGGGACTATCCTTAGCCCACTTTCTGTTTACACTCGTTTTTGCCAAAGTGGGCTAGCCCCACCGATAGTCCGGTACTATCTGGCCCTGCAAAATAGCAGGGTTAGCACCGCAATTGCGGTGCCAAGCAAGTGAGTGTAAACAGAACGAAAAAAATAATCCGGGGCTAAGCGACGGAGACGAAGTCCGACCCCCACTGACCAATCAGAAACGAGGTAATCAATTGCTGCCGGTGCGTGCGTGTACGTGTACAGTGCACAGCGTAATCATGAATATTCATGTGGTTTGGAAAGTCCGGGGCTAAGAAATACAAGTGTAAAAAGGTCAGTTTTCTCCTTAGCCCCGGACAAGAGATAGTACGGGACTAATTGGCCAGTGTAAAAAGCTGAAAAAATTGGTACGGGACTAACGATAGTCCTGGGTCAGAGAAAGTCCGGGGTTAAGAAACACAAGTGTAAAAAGGGCTTAAGCGTACATAGGTAAAGTTTAGATTCCACTCCTTCCCTAACACCTCCCTGGTAGTAGCCGGGAGGTGTTAAAGAAGAAGAAACAAGAATCTCTCCTTTGTACTCATGCTCCGTGCTGCCGAGAAGTTATGCGCTCTATCGCAGGTGTTAATAGATTGCTTTGATACAAAAGACAACACTGATGTTTAGGTATGCACATGCCTAAAATACACATTCCTAGCCAGCAGCAATGCGCTGTCCCTTCATTTTTTTTTCGACAGCAATTGTTTTGTGTGCAAAGAATATAGGACACGACAAGAAAATTAGTAAAAATTGCACTTCTTTAACTGTAAATTGCTAGTAAACACGCAGACAAACGCACTAGTCAATACTTGATTTGAAAGATTTAACATTCAAGTGCAAAACCTGGTAAAGAACACGCACATTGTGCGCAAGACGATTATATCTGCCAGTCCGGGGTGTTAATTACAAGGAGATTTGAAGAAAATTTAAAGTAGTTGTTCCGTACAAGATTACCATCAAGTTCCAGACGGGAGTTCACCTTTTCCTCTACATACAGCTTAAAATTGTTTAAATCAAGGACCATTTTGTTTTTGTCTCTATATCCAAACTCTGTGGAAGAGCGGTTTGGCGCATGGAATATCAAAGCCAGTGGAATGCTAAGCATCAAATTGTCATGCTATAGAACCTACGCAAAATCTGCACAAATTGCGAAGAGATTTCATCCTTTCTCTGACACCTCCCTGAGTATATAGTAGGTACTAGGTGTTACAAAAAAACATTTCCCACTTTTGATCCTTTTATTGTTCAAAAACTATATATCAGATAACAATAACATTAATATGAGCAATAGCTGAATAGCGGACAATTTTGTTGGAGGCAATTTTAAAAATGACAGCATAATTCATTATCATTTAATGAAACATTAATTTTTCAGTTAGGTTTCAGATTTTGCTCTATTTTCAACCCTCTGTACAAAACTTTAACTTTACACAGAAGTCAATTGGTGTGTATGGGAGTGTGTAGTTGACACCCAGACAATGGTCCTGAGGTGGCATACCCCTACCCTTTTTGATAGTGATCCCAGGTTGCGGATTTTGTGTCAGTACAGTGATCTCATGCCGGTTCTTAGTTGTTTTTGTTGTTGCTGTTATCATTACTATTATTGTTATTGTTGTTTTCAATCATCATCATCATTAAAGTGAACAGCACAACAAAAAAGTACATTCTACAATATGTTGGCATCGTAGGAATCAGTCAAAAATTTTGCAAAACGACAACTGCCTGTAATATGCAACGCCTCCACAGTTTTTGAACAAAGATTGTAAGTGGATGTGCTGAAGTATAACTGATGCAATTAATGCAGGGAGGTGTTACAGAGATGGAGTGGCAACTCTTCGTAATTCATGCAAACACATGTTTGGGTTCAAGGCGTTACAATGGGATGTCTAGCATTCCATTGCGCTTTGAAGTCATGCTCTAGCACATCCCTGATTCAATCATCCGATGATGTAATAATAATATACATGAACACATTAATCAGGGAGGTGCTAGAGAAGGAGATGCAACTAAAGCTCTCCTTTGAAGTTATGCGCGGCACCGACGAGAAATAACGTTCAACTACAGGTGTTACCCATGTGCTTTGACAAAAGAGAGCATCAATAATCGGGACTAGCGCTCTCACATCTAGAAATATTTGCTCCTACTGCAATTCGCTCTCTCTTTCAATGTGATGGCAACAATGAATTTGTGTACCTTGAATTGGAGTAGCGAATCAAAATGCAGTGTAAAACCCACAATTTTAACAGCAAATAGTTTAAAGACACGCTGGAACACGCTTTAACGGAGTACTTTATTTGAAAGATCAAAATATCCCTTATTAAAAGATAGAAAATTAACATGCGTAAATGTGCGCATTATAGAAAAAATTAAGTTTTTAAGAGGGCCTAATTTTCATTTCCTTTCGATTTGCGAATTACGAAGAAACTAGAAATACATGTTAATGATATTGAATTCTTTCCTAAACTATTCTAAATCAATTCGAGTATTTCATATAAAATTTTGCGGTGAAATAAAGCTTGTAAATCAACAAAAGGTGAAATGCGTTCTTCGTCTCCGAACTTCGTCTTGCAACTAGAGCGGTGCCGAGCATGACTTCAAAGCGTAATGGAATGCTAGACATCCCATTGTAACGCCTTGAACCCAAACATTGTGTTTGCATGAATTACGAAGAGTTGCCACTCCATCTCTGTAACACCTCCCTGATTAAATCATTATTACACATGCACGTACTGCACAACATTATTGTATATTTATGATTTGAAGCGTAGGGGAATCTTGTAATGCATGCTTTAGAACCCAAACGATTTGCATGAATTACAACGAGTTGCCACTCTATCTATAGACAACACCTCTCTGTTTATAGTTGGTCTGGTGCTTCAAAGCATGGGACGACTAATAGTAATGCTCTGAAGTAAGCTGTTAAGCGTATCAATATACTTGTATTCCTTTCTTTATTTTGACATCTGATAGCTATAATAATTCTGGATTGAATAAAGCTCATTTTCCAGTTAACACTGGGCAGTTCTTGGAAAATGCTTCCCTTTAACTTTCACTTATCACCCCATGGTAATTCGAAAGTTTATTTAGAATTGTAATCCAAAACCAAGCAATATCAACATTTGACAATATCATGAAATTATTGCATTATTGCTGGAAAGAGTATTTTCAGTCATTTATGGTGATTTTACCTTCACCCTATAATCACCCCTATAAAAATCTCATGTAAAAGTTTGCCAATTGATGGCTGTTATTTTCATCAACTCATATTATATATATATATATATATATATATATATATATATATATATATATATATATAATTTCTTATAAAGCGCTATGTCCAGTTACAAACTACTCAAAGCGCTTTCTGCTCTCCCTTAGGAAAATAGAAAAGGTACAAATCTTTGTATTCATAAACATAGCATTTTCATTTGAATACTGGTTTTGTGCAATGAAAATAATAACACTAGTTCTCATCCTAACTTTTAACTAATCATTTTTGAAATATGACAACCCTCCAAGCATCATTTTATCTTCGATTGGTATATTACTCCTTTTTCTTGTGTGCTCAGGTTGA
This sequence comes from Diadema setosum, assembly GCF_964275005.1. NCBI lineage: Eukaryota > Metazoa > Echinodermata > Echinoidea > Diadematoida > Diadematidae > Diadema > Diadema setosum. The sequence continues at coordinate 35,491,018 of NC_092698.1, forward strand.
TCTATTCACCTTATATGTATATGTATATTTGTATTTTGTGTGCAATCGTGTGTAATGTCGTGTAAGCGTAGATTTCTAGGATGTCTCGATGATATTGACTTTGATACTCTTAATGAATTTCTATCACCACCTGAATCTGAAATAAATAATGATTCACTTCAAACAAATTGTACACCGGAGGAGTTTAATGACTTTATTGAAAATAGATATTCTAATGATGATCTCAGTAAATATTTGTCATGTATTCATATTAATGTGAGAAGCTTGTGTCATAATTTTGATGATTTGTCACTTTTTCTATCTTCTTTGTGTATGCAAACAAAAATTGTTGGCATCAGCGAGACATGGATAAATGATAATTCCCCTTTATCACTGTGCAATATGAATGATTATGAGTTTGTTGGTAACAATCGCAAAACAAAACGCGGAGGAGGTGTTGGATTATATGTACACAAAGACATATCTTTTAATCGCCGTTGTGATCTTGATACCAATACTGATTTTTTAGAGAGTATTTTTATAGAAGTAACAAATTGCAATTTCTCTATTTTGATATGTGTTGTATATAGACCACCCAATAAGTCAGTTAATGAATTTTGTGAGTTTTTGATTGATATTTTGGATATTGTAAAAAAAGAAAAGAAAATATTTTATCTAATGGGAGATTTTAATATTGATTTGCTTAAAGTAGGGCATGTGCAATATGTAAATGAATTTGTGGATTTGTTGTTACTGAATTCTATGCTACCTCTGATTCGTCATCCTACACGTGTATCTGACTCATCCGCTTCATTACTTGATAATATTTTTACCAATGATTCTTGCCAAATCCAGTCCGGAGTTATTCTTACTGATATATCAGATCATTTTCCTGTTTATTGCATTTGTAAAAGTGTAATTTCATTTTCAAAAAGTGAGCAAAGACAAGTAAAGAGGGACTTAAATGAAAATAATATTATATGTTTTTTAAGATCACTGGAATCTATATCATGGGTATGTGATAGAGATGATGGTAACATTAGTTATAACAATTTTTTTGATTTAGTTACTGACAAATACAATGAATCCTTTCCATTAATTTTTACTTGTTTTAAACACAGGAAAAATGATAATGTATGGTGTACAAAAGATATTCGTAAACTGATAAGGAAGAAATGTAAAATGTATAAATTGATCAGGGATCGATCAGGGATCGATCCTCGGGACTATTTTATTTCTTTTGTATATAAATGATTTACCCAATGTTTCTAGTATTTTACAATGTATTTTATTTGCAGACGATACAAGTATATTCTTGTCTCATGATAATATTGATTCTCTGCAAGAGGTTTTTAATAAGGAATTGCAAAATGTTACTAATTGGCTGCGAACTAACAAATTATCAATTAACATATCAAAAACTAATTTTATGATATTTACAAAGAAAAAATGTAACACCGACACTGTATTCATTAACATGTGTGGTTCTCAAATTTTGCAGACACCTTCACTGAAATTCCTTGGCGTGCATGTAGATAATAAATTGAATTGGTCGAATCATATTAATTTTGTTTGTAATAAATTATCAAAAAATATTGGTGTAATGAATAAACTAAGTTTTCTTCCAAAGTCTGTTTTAAAATCAATTTATAATGCCATAATTCTACCTCATTTGTACTATGGAATAACTGTCTGGGGCAACGCTCACGAATGTTATATTCAAAGACTTTCAGTGCTTCAAAAACGTGCAATACGAATCATTTCCCATGCCTCTTTTCTTGCCCACACCCAACCACTGTTCCTATCCCTGAAGATATTGCGGTTGAATGATATGTACAAATATCAAGCTGGAATTTTTATGTATTTGTGTAAAAATCGTTTGTTACCAAAGACTCTCTTAGATTTGTTCACTTTTAATAATCAAATTCATAATTATAGCACGCGATCCGCCAATGATTTTCACCTACCTCTATCTCGTACTTCTTTTTATCAAAGATCTATCATTTACATTGGTCCTACCCTGTGGAATTCTCTCCCCTGTGCAATTCGTAATGCTAACTCTTTGAATACGTTTAAATCTGGTTACAAAAAAGCTCTTCTCAATAATTACAGCCAAATTTATTAAGGTAAGGAGTATGTTTTTATCCCCTATGTTTCGAGACATCCTGTATTATTGTCATTTTATGTTTTGCTTTGTCTTGTCTTGTCCTGTTCTAACGTTTTTACTTTCATTGGAACACATTATATAAATAATTGAAATTGAGTGAATTATTCTAGGTCAGCTATAAATAAGGGACATCTCCTTTCTGGCTGCTACCTACCATAGCATATTTGTTAACCTATGTACGTGTAATTGTCAATCTATTTATGCATTTTTGTTCCTTTTCTCTGTCTTACTGAAATGTTTGTAATCATATCCGAATATTGATATATGTAATCGTTTTTAATATGTTCCTTGCTTTGGTGAAATAAAGAAACTTGAACTTGAACTTGAACTTGAACTTGAACAAATAAATAGTACATTACAATACAGTGCAATACAATACAAAATAATACAATACAATGACAACGCCTAACAGAAGAAGATATTACTATCAAGATATTACTATCTTGATATAGGACATTGGATGAAGTTATGGCCTAAGAAAAGGAGTTCCAATCAAAATAGAGTGACCGTCATAGTACTATCATTTTATTGGGACTGGACGGCTAAACAGAATAACCCCAAGACACGTGATGCATTTAGCACCAGTGGCAGGGCAGAGGCATACAATTCAATGTAAACTAGATATTTCGCAGAGAAAAAAAAAATACCGCTCTCATTTCTAAATCTTATCGGATTTTGATACCTCTTTCTTGACGCATACCATGTCGGTACTTTACTTAGTACAATATTGTTACAAATTTGAAGAATTGCTATGGATAAATGGTAAGTTTGTTCATTTCATGTGCACATTATAAACGTGATATTGCTATAACGTGACAAGACAACATCCAACAATTTGCAGCTCTTTACTCTCTAATGGAGGGTAAAGAATGACTTGTGAAAGTAGGCCTATTATGTCTAGTTTAAGTCTTTAAATACATCTATCATACCTAAACCACACAAGGGTGTAAAACAACAACAATCCAGCATACATCAGTAGATATTGTTTCACGGCACATTTGTACACCATCGATTGTTTGAGCAGGATGTGTTGGATGTGTTGTAGATTTATTCAGTTCCAACACTGTAGCTTATGTCTGCCACATACCACGGGTGCTGCTAAGATAATAGGAAGAGATGCTTCACAATATAGGTTATGCAAGAGTCAGATGCGCTGCTATGTCAGTGCATAAACCAACTTTTGTTGGGCATACTTACTAAAGCCCACCAGGATTGGTTGAAATACACGTTAACATTAAAACACAAACACTACAACACAGCACCCAAACCGAAAAGGCCTATTGATGGGGTAACAACTCTTCGTAATCCTACTAACACATGTTTGGGTTCTAAAGCATTTCAACAGGATGTCTACACATTCCTCTACGCTTTCAAGCCATAACCTCGATGCCCCTCATCTCCTATAGACGAAACACTTCATTGGATTACAAGATGCATTTCAGTGTAATATTTTTGAATGAAATATTATATAATTTGTTTAGAACAATTTAGGAAAGAATCTAAAGTTATACACCTGTATTTCTGTTCTATTCGTAACGGCCAAATCTAAAAGAAATTAAGATTAGTTGATCTTAAACACTTGATATTTCCATGATGCGCACATTTCAGCATGTTAGTTTCTTATCTTTTAATTTGGCATATTTGATCTTTGAAACAAAGTGCTTTGATAAAGGGTGTTCCAGTGTATTTTTCTACTTTTTGCAGTTAACAAGGCAATTTTATATTGTATTTAGATGGCTACTCCAATTAAAAGCACACACATTCATTGTTGCCAGCACATAGAGAGAGCAAACTGCAGCAGGGGGAGGTCTTTTCTGCTGTGAGAGCGTTAGTCCCGATTACTGATGCGCTCTTTTGTCAAAACACCTTTTCTTTTGTCAAAACACCTGGGTGCCACTTGCAGTTGAGCGCATAACTCCACGGCCGTGTCGCTCCTGACTTCAGAGGAGAGCATTTATAATCAGGGATGTGTTACACAAGAGTGGCAACTCTTCGTAATTTATGCAAACACAAATCAGTCGTGTTTGGGTTCAACGCGTGACAATGGGATGTCTAACATTCCACTATACGCTGGACACCGCTCTAGATAGTTGCAAGACGAAGTTTGGAGACAACGAATGCATTTCACTTTTCATTGAATTATGAGCTTTATTTCACTGTAAAATCTTAAGTGAAATGCTCGAATTGATAAAGAAGAGTTTAGGAAAGAATTCGACATTATACATGTGTACATGTATTTATAGTTTCTACGTATTCAATGCGCAAATTGACAGGATATGATTATTAGATCCTCTTAAAATCCTAATATTTTTCAATGATGCGCACATTATTTTGCGCAAGTTATTTTTTAATCTCTTAATCTGTGATAGTTTGATCTTTCAAATAAAGTTCTCCGCTAAAGCGTGTTCCAGCGTGCTTTTAAACTTTGTGCTGTTCAAATTGTCAGTTTTACACACTGACCTACAGGTCAGTGGTTTTACCAAGGAGGTTCTAGAGAATGGACTGTCTTATTTCCTTTACTAGATGTTCGATGCCGCCGCTCAGAAATATTTGAAGCATGTGCCAAACAGGATCTGCCACGCAGATAGGAAGACAATTGACTCGTCTCTCATTGTCACCAGCCACTTTCAAAGGAAGATATGTCTGTGTGATGGTAATTACTTTTCGCGATCCCTTCTTTTAAAAGGTAGATGGTACAGACACGAGGATGCGCGAATAGAAATTGAGCCAAAAATGCTGAAATAAAGATAAAAATTACTCGACTGGGCATACCCGGGCACTAATCTGATATAACTATCAATAAATAATCATACTTGAAGATTATTTCATATTAGTTTCATTTTTGGAAATTAAGCGGAAAAGTGATAAAAGCAGCTTTCCAGGATGGTACAATTCTAAACATTTTCACATGATACAGCTCTGATTTACACTTTTGCGCAAATTTCTGGACGGAATTGACTTTTGTTTTACATGCTTTATCATTACGTAAAATTTCATTTCATTTAATAAATAAATAAGCAAAATATGGCCAACATAATGATAACGTTCAAAATGAATCTTCAGATTGCTCAGCAAGACGGCGGCTTGGAACATCGATCATCAAAGGCACAAGTGCACCTGTGGAATTCTTTTGTACATCAATAGAAATCTGACAACTGTTTGAATAACTGCAGCCAGTTGGAACTCCAATGTATTAAACCTCCTTGGTTTTCCACTGCATTTTGATTCGCTGCTCCAATTCAAGGCACACAAATTCATTGTTGCCATCACATTGAAAGAGAGAGCGAACTGCAGTGAGGGGAAATCTTTCCTAGTGTGGGGGCGCCAGTCCCGATTATTGATGCTCTCTTTCGGCAAGCACTTTGGTTCCACCTGTATATAAGTTAAGCCAATAACTTCTCGACTTTGACGAGCATGACTTCAAAGGAGAGCAGGAGTTGCATTTCCTTCTCTCACACCTCCCTGATCTAATAATAAACACCTTTCTTGTTTGAGTTCGGCGTTGAACACCAAAGTTTTGGGTAAAATGTGCAAGTAATTCAGCATCGATTCAAGTGAGACACTTTTGATTAATATCAAGATTGAAATGATAAAGCATCTCGAATGGAAAACACTAAATGGGAGTAATATAATTATGTTAATGCAAAAGCGGGCAATTTGATGAAAAAACATTGTGCATTTAATGTTAATATTGAAGGGTTTACCTTCGGCAGGAATTTTGTAGTAGTGTATAATATATCCAAAACCTGTTAAGTTTAAGTCAGAATTGTGTTAACGTCATTCATTTTTTCATTTGATGTAAATCGGGATAAAGTACATCTTGAAAACACTTTAAAATGAGACACAGATTGTGCAAATTCTACCGTTCATTGAAGGGAAAGTTTCATCAAATAACCATGTGGATTGAGTGAATGCAGCATTATCAATAGAACACATCAGTGAAAGCTTGAGGAAAATCGGATAATCCGTTCAAGAGATATATATTTTTTTTAGTTTTAGTGCCGCTACTGCTGGATGAGAAGGCTACAACAGCTTTTGACATCACTGCAAAACGATATAAAGAAGATAGAAAGAGAATTTCATAAAATTTGATTTAAAAAAAAAGTGACGTTCCTTTGACTTGTTGTTGACGTATAATCATTTCCCTGCTTTTAAGAGAGATAAGTCAATTACTCCTTCATTATGATAGGAAAAGGAAATTTTGTGGAATTTCCTTATTTTGGATTTTTCTCTAATAGTTGTTCTGCAGTAACGTCACCAACTGTCGTAGTCTTCTCATCCAGCAATGGCGGCACTAAAACTAAAAAAAAACTTTAGAAATTCATAACTTTTGAACGGATTCTCGGATTTTCCTCATATTTTCACAGCTGTGTTCTGCTGATAGTGCTTCACTCGCTGAATCCACATTATGTATTTTGTAGAAACTTCCCCTTTAAATGTTGGGTGTAGGAATATAGACTATCGTTCCTGATGGGTCTGCGATGTGTTTTGATTGACATCAGTGCTCAGCCAATAAAACTTCGAGATTTGACCACAGGCAACTAAAAACCACACCATTGCAGGGATTACAGAAAGCTACTCTCACTGCACTATTTGAACAGAGCCTACAGTTGGCGCACTTCCCGAATAAGCGTTGTGTGAGAGTTGCTGGAGGAGTACAGCAGTTCAGTGCAGTGGTATCCACCTGCTGTACGCCAAGCCTCGGCGCGGGCGAGTTGCGCATCTGAGTGGTGTGACTGCATAGAGTATATTGTACGAAGAATTCCGCATTGCCATTGATGAAAGCAAGACCTTTGAAACGGATACTACCGGGTATTTTCTACACGAGCGAGCAACTAGCATCTCGTACCTTCTGTACCGACCTGTCGGATACTACATACAGTACACCGATAGGATCGGCATCGCTCTACTCTCAAAAGTTGTTACACATTCGACCGACCTGAAACCAGTCGCGGCATCATTGTCGCCTACGTTCTGCTGCTGATACGGGCTTTCATGTCTATCTAAAATCATGGCGACATATACGTTCATCACGATGATTGGAATGATAATTTGCACTGTGCCAGTATTTGAAGGTAAGTCAATCAGTATTCCTTCGTGTGGGATAAACTTATCTGTGTAAAAGCTGACGACAATTTGGTCACTTTCATATTTCGCACCCAAATTCTCACCGAGAAGCGGCGAGAGCCTGGTCCGTCAGTGCGGGCTACCTCCTTGCTTGCGCCTGACTGGCTGGTAGCTACCGCCGTGCTTTGGCCATGATAAGTTCTTGTATTCTAAATTCTAGCTTCTTTTCAATTGAGTTGCACTATAACTTGTGTGGCTGATTGTACCGTGATTTCGGAGCCACATTAAATTCATCTCGCCTCATGTCAGAGAGATATTTAGAAAGTCCTAAGATTACAGAAGGTAAATTTATCCATTATTATAATCCAGTGATTTATAAATTATAACGTAGGCCTACCGGGGTAATGAATTCATAAGAAGTTAAGACAAGGATAGATGGGGGAGGGGGGGGGGGGGGGGGAGTCTCAATCTATGGGCAGTATGGCTGGCATCAAAGGCGAGAAGTGGAGCAAACTTTCAGATAAGCCCACTTCAGTGTTAAAAAAAATAAAAAAAAAGGCAATAGAGTCTACAAACAAACAAACCCCACCTTATTTCTAATTCTAAATCTGAGTGTAAATTCATGAATCTTCAGTCCGTTTCAAATGAAAGAAAAAGACAATGTAGCAGCAGTCTGTGTAACTAACCCATATTTGTAATTATGAGGAGAAAAAAAAAAGAATAGGAGTCTTATTAACAACGTATAGCTCTCGCTCTACCACCACTTGTGTCCAATAATGAGCATACCAAAGGTAATCCAATTCACTGACTGATGCACAATTGTATGCAGGCAATAATGTTGAAATATCTAGATCTACAATGACTAACGGTTAAAGAAAGGATACATTGTATCTTAGAGGCAGATTGCATTTTTCTGTTCTTTCTGATTTCTAACTGCTTTAATATTTTCAATAGTAAACTATACAAGTAAGATACTTGTAAGGTGTGCAAAATGGCATACAGTGGATTAACTATACACACACAGCCCAGTCGCTGTACGTAGCGACAGGGCTGTACAGTCGGGACCACCAACCACGAAGAGAGTTCAACGATCGCATTGCGCTCGCTTTGAATTTAGATACTTCAGATCATTTTTTGTCACCTCAAAACTCATCTAATACAATCTTCAATAATGAGACTCGATCTATACAACAGTGTATCTATGGTATCAATATTCAAATTCACGTTATGCAACTTATCGAAATTGATGATTATATCCAGCATGTCCAAACGGTACATCGTCTTTCATGCCAGGCCAATTTGAATATGTGATGTGAATGCCCTTTCAAAAGGTCGCGCTATCGACCGTGCTGTGTGCTACACTCAAGCAGCGCACGCACGCATAAGATCTCTCCGCAGCAGACGACATTGGGCAGTACGCCATACTATAGGATATAGGTTCTGTAATACGTTCTCAAGGCACACGCCGCGCTCGCTTTCGAGCACTTCCAGTCACACATGCGCATAATTCGCAGAGGTCAGGGCACCATTTTGAATTCTGCAATGATGAACCCCGATGGTCAGGAACTGCGCCAGAAATTGTCATTTTTTTTGTTCCACAGACTAATCGCGAGGGCTCTCTATGGACCTGGTGTGGTGAACAATGCTTCTGTAATACAAGCATGCATTTAACTTGAGTAACGTATACTGTTTTTAGAAGAATCATATAAATTTTCATAAGTTTTGTAGTTGTGTTGAGGTTCCCCACTTTGAAGCTGCATGCCTCGACTGTCAGACGCTGTATTCGCACAGCGTACTAACAGTGTCTGGTCGGGCTAACAGTGGATAGGACATTTTAGTATTATAGACAAAAACAGAACAAAACAAAACACATGCACACAAAGACCTATTTTTGTTTGTTTGTGTGTTTGCTTCATTTTTTCATTGTTAATGAATAAAATTTATCTGTCTTTTTTTCTAGTAATAGTAACATTTCACTTTGTTTCAGAAATGAATTTGGCCATTTATAACCAAATATTCAGAATCCCATTTGAACAAAAATTGCTATGAAATTACAAATGCCAAGATGTAGGGGAGATCCATCGACTTGCAGTTTCTTAAGAGAAGAGAACAGCGTGCTGCATTTTACTTTCTTGAGAGCAATATAGTGCCTGTATCAAGTCGTCGCCGGTCACACGAACCGACGAATCCCTCAGGTTTGCGTAAGAATGACAATTCGAGAAAATCGCGTTTGAAGTTAACCCATTTTTGACTTATGGTTGCTACACTTTCATGTCTATAATTTCCAATTATTTTTGTAGTACATCAGACTTCAATTCTTGCTCTAACTTGTGAAGTTTTTATCGAATTGTATTGTTAACAAATAAGCGGGAAATCGTCGAAGAGCTGCATGCATGTATTTTCGGTCTGCAAAGAACGTTGTCATTTTCCATATGTGTGTCCATATGTACATGTACACATACATTGAGCGTTGTCATTGTCAACACATGTATTACATAGTATGCGCACTGTGCGCGCCGTCAATGAACTGTTGAATCTCAAAAATTACACGCAAGTCAATGCGCACTGATTCGTCGGTTCGGTGACCGCGCGTACGCGCGGTCACCGAACCGTCGAATCGCCTGATTGTTTAAACACGCGCGTCTATGGGGAAAACAAATAATTTTCACAAATGGAATTACATACTTCTACAAAAGTGATAACTACGTAAAAATTACACCGAATTACACACTGAGAATTTCAGAATATGTAGTATGGAATATCTACTATCGAAATGATTGAAAATCTCAAAATCGAAAATTTGACCCAAAATCGAGTGATTCGTCGGTTCGTGTGACCGGCGACGAAGTATCATGAATGTATTGTAATGTTTTGAGAAATTTGTTTTGATGATTAATATGTGCATCATGTATGGTACAGGAATGCATGGCATTTTATAGAGCTAGCATGCCTTTAAAGGGTCACAGTAAAATGATTACTTTTGTGAGGCTTAGCCCATTTGTTGCTTCCCTAACTGTATTAGACGTTGCTTCCCTAATCGTACAATGTACATAACATGTCAACTGTGGCACTTCCATATATGGAAGTGCAAAACAAAACAAAACAAAACAAAACAAAACAAAACATCACTACCACAGTTATTTGATATATAAACATCACTACTACAGTATATATATGTAACTGTGATAGTGATGTTTTGTTTGCCTGAATAAATTTTAAATTATTTGATTTTTGGACTGCAGAGGTCTAAGAAATCTATAGTTCCTTGTATTTACTAGTGACGATGTTGTACTGCCACAAGTACCTTTAGACCCTGCTTTTTATACTCAGTGCCCTTCTGCAACCATTATTATGCTTATTAATGATTTCAGTAGGGGTAACAGAAACATGAAAACTCTTACCCTCATATTCAATACAAAGTATAATGACTAATCACAAAGATCTCAAATCATCTTAAAATATCCAGTATGATGCTACCATACAAGATGATATGCCCTATCAAAATTAGATAAATATGTATGCCTGCATTAGTTCAAGTTTCTACCATGATGCTCAGATTAATACAATGTAGTGTAATGTGAATGCTGTGATTTCTGATGTTCTGTCCACTTCGGGATCCTAACAGAAACTGCTCTGCAGTGGAATGTGAAAAAATTACTAACTAGAGAAGCACTCTGATATTGCAGACCTCTGCCAAGCAGGTTTTTTTTTTTTCACCACTGAGCTTCTTTCTTCCATAGAGATCAGTGATTCCCACACATACAATGTCATGCATGCTGTCATATAGCCCACTAGCTTGTGCGGCGCCTTGCCCAAGCCCCAGCAGAAACTACATTGTAGAGCATGCACTTCAGTGCATACAAACCTTTGATACACACAGCTTGAACTCCCAAGTTTATTGACCTTACCTGCCAAAATATCAAAAATCCTTCATAAAATCCATAAAGATTTCTGGATCACTACCAAAATTTAATCATCTGTTACTTATAGACATTTTAAACTCCATTTTACTCCTTTGGCTCATCACTATTAGATAAGCAGTTTTCAGCAGCTTTTTTTTTTTTTTTTTTGTTGCTACATCTGTTACTTGTCTTACTTGTATCAAACCAACAAATGCTGAAGAAAACGTAACCTCCTCCCTTGGCCGAGGTAATTTGAATATCGTCACTGAGGAATACTGGTAGAATCCAACAAATGCTTGCAAACAAAAATACAACAACAGCTGGTATATTTGAATCAATTTGAAGGCAGGTCCACTTCCACAGTACCATGGAACCTTCATGAGATTTAAAAGCCCTCTTGTAATGAAGCATTCCAATTTGTCTAATGTACAGTACATGTCCAGGCAAAGTGATTTCTATTACAGTGGAAATTTCTCTCCCTGCCTGTGTAGCATGGGAGAATATCAAGTTACAATGTATGCTGAATATAGTTACGTTCAGACGGGAGCCCTTAACCTCGAAGTTAGGAAACTTCGAGGTTAGAGCTTGTAGTTAGGGACTGTGAAGACGCACTCGTAGTTAGCAAACCTCGAGGTTTGCTCGATGTTTCGAGCCACGAGAAATGGTTAGCGCTCTAACCACGAGCCGCGGGGGGGGGGGGGGGGGGGGGTCCCGTCGTCGTGTGGACACACGTCGTAGTCGTAGTTAGGGGGCAAGAGCTAAACCTCGAGAGGTTAGGGCCTGCCGTCTGAACGTAACTTATGTTGATTGAATCTGGAGCTTAAATCTTCTGGGTTTATGAAACCAAGAAGGTGGTATTAGGAGCAAGATTTCATAAAATATATCAAACTTCAGCTTTCTTCAGTGTATTGAAAGGGTGTTGTGTAAGGAGCTACAAAGACCTATAATACCTTCATTTTCTTGCTTTGTGTCAGGTGTCTTTTTCTCTCAGTGGAATTTCATGTTATACTCTTAATGTGCATGTTATGGTATGTGATTACCACACACAACAGACAAATATGAACATTGCTTTCTTTTCACACAATTCATTTATGAATGCTTTAATACTAAAATCAGCTACACCTAGAGTGAAGAAAAAGAAGACGAGTTCATACATGTGCCATGTAAGTGATGAAATGCTTTGTGTAGCTGTCATACAAATTCATAAAATATGGTATTAAAAGTCAACAGTGTATGATTGTATGTCCCAATGTATGATTGTATGTCCCAACTGTATAGTGCTCACCATTCACTGAAAGGCAATGATTAGAAATTCTGGTAATCTGTCCTTTTTTGGCCATATTCATTGTTTTGTTAAATGTTTTTCTCCAGAATTCTGGATATATGGAAGAGTGTACGTATTTTATAAGAGGTGGTGTAGGTGTATGATATTTAGTGCACATTATGCTACCTGGTACTCTCACATAGCTATATGTACACTGTAGATCACCACACACCAGGACCACTACACCTGTTCCAGAAAAAAAAAAAGAAAATTTTTTTTTTATCAGAATATTGACTGTGGAAGATTTGGATTCATACTGTTTTGCTTGTATGTTCGTTTGTTCAATCCATTAATAGGAAAAAACAAAACAAAACATATGAACAGTATTCCTCACATAACCATGTGTGAAGATATGAATTATGGTTCAAGTATAACTCATAATTCAAACAATATTCAGAGAGATTTTTGTGTTCATGTACACTCTGTATAGATTAATTCTTAAGCCTTTGCTTTACAGGAACTGTTTTCCCATACTTAACTGATCCTGTGGGGAAGTGTGCAACATTTTAGAGGCGATGGATTAATGTCTCTCTCTCTGAAGGCCCAATAAGTAGAATTGTTATAAATGCCTATCTCCATCCTGGGCATATTTGCAGTATTTTCACCAACTACACTGTACAGGTGTGTGTATTGTTTATGCATAATTTGGCTGATATCATGACAATCATTACATGGAAATCTGGATGGAATATTACTTGAAATATGATTTTGCTACATTAAACATTTTTTGATTCTATTTTACTGGGGTGTTACTAGGCAGAGTCTATTACCATAGTAGATGAGATCTACATTGGGCACGTACATGTAGTACAGTCACAACCAGTTTCTGACCCCAGAGTGGCAGGTTGCTGAAACTAAACTTCATTTTGACAGCATTTAGTTGCACACCTGATACTTCTAATACATTCATAATTTACCAATTCTGACAAAATTCTACAGGAGAAACTTACTGCATCATTTTGTCAGTAAGGGACACTGTGGAGTTGGAATAACGTCCCTGTTTCATGACTGTTAATCAACATGGGTGAAACAGAAAATAATGCTAGGCAAATGAAGACAGAACACATTTGATCTGGCATAAGTAAGATAATATGATATGGAAAGAGAATATCAATACATTGTAAAATGCTAGGAAAGACTATCTTGGTGACTGAAACAACACTAATTGTAGGAAAAGATATGAGAATTGACAGGAAATATATTTTTTTTTTTATTTCTACACTAGCAGTCCATTCATTTCTAATCTGTGGATTTAATTGACATCAAGATATAATTTAGTAAAAGGTACAATTGTATAATGTAGACATTATGGTGGTAGTGTTACATATGTCTTTGGTCTCAATGCATCATCTTTCCCAATACTTTTAGAATGTCGGTGTGTCAACAGCCTGCCATGATTATCACATCCTGAATACAAATTTTGAAATAGGTTTATTTCTCAAAATAAGTTTCACTGGTTTGCTGGAAATAGAATGAAAATTTCAGTGACAGACAGAATTATGCATCCATGCTCAGATAGCACTGTATCATTAGAGGTGAGTCTGTCTAGTCTTGTTCTTTTTTCTTTTCTTTTTTTACTTGGTTCTTTGCAAGAAGATTATGTACATTTCATTCTACAATCTAATCTGATTGCTATGCGTGGTTGCATTTTACGCCTCTCATCTGAGGCTGCAGGACCAAGCCCCCCCCCCTTCCCTTATGATTTCATTTTATCTGCTTGTGCATGATAAAACACTACCCCTGTGCCTCAGTCTATCCATAGTCACTGCTACTCAGTATTGATTATTGCACGCATGTCACGGAACCGATATAAAAAGTGTATTGTAGGTGAGATTCCAGAGTATGACTCGTGCTGTGAATGTGGTACAGCAGGTCATCAACCTCAAAAAGACTCCAATTAATCACTAGTGCCATTCATGCTATCAAATCCTGCAGCCAACAGTATGGAAAGTGCTAGTGCTTGACATGGACAGGCACATTATGATTTATACACAGGCAAAAGCTCATAAGTGATTTTAGTGTAAGTCGTTACTACGTGTCTGATGTATTCTTTGAACAGGCTGATCAGTGATGTACTTGAAGTTTCTGTTTCATGTATAGTACAAGTCTTCAAGATGAGGTTTTAACCCGGTGAGGACGGGTCCCGAGTATACTCGGTCAAGTGTCCATAGGAAATGTGTGTTGTAGCAAAATCAGTCCATCCTCAATGTTAATGACAGACAACACTCCTGGCTTGTGCATTCTATTCCTTGTGCTTGATGTTTTTTTTTTTTTTTTTTTTTGGGGGGGGGGGGGGATTGATTTGCATTTATAGTACTTTTTTGGGGAATGGTTGATTTCATGATTCTTTTATGAGCCACATAATCACTAATTATACAGTCCAAGGTCCCATGAAATAAATGCAGTCCAAAGGCTTGAAAACAGCACTCCTATGGGAAATTTTGCATATAAATGTAAGAAGATTATGTTTTTGTTTTTTTCAGTTAGAAATATGACAGCATATGTGTTTCAAAAATGATGGATCTATGAGTATATGGGGTTATATATAGCTATATGGCACAGAAACTTTTACTGCAAGCTTGAAAAGGAGTTGGCTCATGCAGCATCCCATTACATTACTGTAGGTGCTCATGATTAGCTGCGATATCTTTCTGTAGGGTGTAAAATACGCAACATTCAAATTTGTGATCATGTACAGTATGTATAGGGATAATTTAGGAAAATTCAGCACATTCCTCTATAGTTTTAAATTAATCTAGGTGGCTATTTTAGGACTACCCGAAAGGGTAGGAAAAAATTTGAATTACCTTTTCATTAAAATGCATATCCATAGATGTGTATCAACCAAATTCAACTTGACATTCTTACACCATGGATTTTGAAGTACCAGTACATACTGACAAAAGATGAAAATATCCACTTAGTATGTATGTGTACCAAACTTGTCTGAACCATAAGTGAATATCTGTTTCTGTATTGGAGTGATAGGTGCAATGTAAGGAGTATTTTGTCCTCTAGGAGTAATTGATGCATCCGAGTGATTAATCAATGCCTTGTTCACCTACATATTGATGTAGCCATAGCACACATTCCACTCGCCCCTCAACCCAGTGTATGCCCTGTACTTGAACTTCCAATCGCTGGATGAACTTTTGTCAATAGATGAAAAATGATTTATCTCATTCTCCTGGTTAAAAGAAGAAAGGAAAAAAAATGTCAGCCAAATGAATTAAGAGTCCCCAAAGTAACTGGCTACTCAGAGTGCTTCATTTTGGATGCCTTTGTGTATGAGAAGAGCATGAGGAAAGCTTGTGTGGCAAGTATTGTGTGCCTTTGGATGGGGCGTTTGAATGGCTGAAAGCATTCTGTAACGGTGCACACGCACAATGAGAGGGACTCGTTCAGCTGCGGACTGTACGTATCAGCTCCCTTACTCATAAGTATGGTGTGATATGAGGTGAACCGTTGTGCATTGGAGCTAATGGCATACCAGTCCCATGAATGGTTCTAGTCCTACCCCCCCCCCCTCTTTCTTTCAGTTCTTTGAAG
The DNA here is from genome assembly GCF_964275005.1 of Diadema setosum. NCBI lineage: Eukaryota > Metazoa > Echinodermata > Echinoidea > Diadematoida > Diadematidae > Diadema > Diadema setosum. The sequence continues at coordinate 35,507,006 of NC_092698.1, forward strand.
AGACTGAATAATTGTCTGTATGCTTCATCCTGTAAATACGTGTTTTGCTGCGTAGATGTCAAAGGTTTATAATAGGCTACCCACAGGTGACATTCACTCATTCTCCATAGCTCTAAGCGAAGGATTTACGCTTTTATGCATGGCATCCTGCAATACATACACCGAGGGGTGATTTTATTGTGACTACTAGTTCCCTGATATTTGTTGCACAAAAAAGTAAAGACACAGACATGTGTTCAACAACGTAGTGGAAAATGCGTACCAGGAAATGGTGGTCGTGGCAGAAATGTAATGTGATTAAATTTAATTCGAGATTCGAACCATAACTGGTGACATTTAAGACATTTAAAACTTTCCCTGTGATACTGTAAAAGCTATTATTTTCGTGTACATATATTTTCATGAATGAGGAGATCCCAGACAGTTCCACAAGATATTGTTTTCTTGATTTAACACTGAGGCTATTGTACAGATGTACATGTACAATTTGTAAGTCACTAATGCCTACGGTCTGTTCGTGATATTTTTGCGTGTTGTTAAACTCATGGATCAACAGTGATTCCCAAAATTTAGGAAATATTGAATCTTTGCTAAAATAACAGCTTTTACAGTATACAACATAGCTACATTATTAATGTAAATAGTATACGTTGGACAAATCATATCCTTTCAAAATTCAGAATTTTAAAATTATGAACAAAATGATAGACAAATTAAAGCCACTGTTCAAAACCTCTGTTTTCATACAAGATGATCATGCTATCCCTTATGAGTAGTGGTGGTTTGAGAATTGTTATATGTGTAAAAAAAAAATCAGATGTATTTGTATTTAAAAAATTCACCAATAACTGCTGCAATCACACTATTAGTATCACAAAATAAGGCAAACAAAAATCAAGGGAGTATGTTAACCAATTCAATCAAGTCATATAAAATGTCAGGGGTAAAACTTAAACCTACTTGTGATCAAAAACAGTATGGAAAATGACATCAGAAAGAAGAAGAAAGAAAGGGGAAGTTATTATATTTTGGGAAGAGATACAGAAAAGATGGCATTGTGTGAAGAAATGGTGCTATGCCTGAATGTTTGTTGAGACCATGCTGGATTTCTTTCTGAAATAGAGCATCTTTTTATATTTTGTGAAACATGACGTGCCAAATAATTTGGCACCATGCTCAGCCATGCCGATTGCATTCTGACGGTGTGGATGGGCATGTCTGGAGGTTATCGTCCCCTCTCTAGAGTGTGCTGTATGGTCCCCGACCATTAATCTTGTAAATCTCTGTCATAGTCAGTTAACTCCCTCGAGCTATGTACGTGTTTGTCCTCTTTCCAGGGAATCCGCCCCGCGAGCGAAGCTCTTTTTTGGAAAGTAGAATTCTTTGCTGTGCGCCAGCACCGCGCCACCTGCCCAAAAGTGCTTAGCATTCACGGTGCAGACGGTGTACAATATTCACCGAGATGATCGCATCTTGTAATCTTCTGCCCTGGCACTCCGCGGTAAATGGACTTGATCGTCACGAGAGTCAAGTTTTAATCATAATGGCATGCCACTGCTGTTAGCACCCTACCTAATTATAATCTGAGTCCAAGGCATGATTATAATATGCTGCTATTCCTGCTCCTTTTCCCACCCCCACCCCCGAAGTAGATTGTTCAGTGAATGTGTGATGTACTGATGACTGTGACTTTAAAGTGTTTGTTCAAGTAGGCTTTTACAATTATAGTAGAATCAGACAAATAAAGAGGTAGATTTTGAGGTGACAACTAAATAAAGACTTCAGAGTTTCTGTATTTTTGCAAGACAATAGTAAGTATTCAATTCACAACCACTTGGGTATCAGGCAAACTGGATGAGGAGATGGAAGCATCACATCCCAGTGAAATGGAAATCTTCACAAATTGTTTTGCTTTACGTGAAATTAAACAGCAACAAGTTTGTTCTTTGCAAAGTTTGTTCTTTGCGTCGAATGACTTATTTGTTGAATTGACCCCACAATGCTGAGTCTTCAGAGAAAGAGGATGCACATAATTACTCAATCATTGACCCAAAACGTAGAAACATACCTGTGTAAAAACCAAAGGGAGACTTGTAAGACCCCGTTTACAGTGCAGGGCCGGGCTGAGCTGCGACCGAGCCTGGCCTCAATTTGCGGGGCCGAGCCCCGCAATTCTGTCCGTTTACAGTGCCGGGCTTGGCCCGGGCTTTTAATTCAAACCTTTCAATATTTTGCCATAGTGGCGCTCTGCTTGTAAACAAACACTATTATTGGGAGGGCGCCGGTCGCAATGTGGTATAGTCTGGTTTCAAGACCCTTTGCCAACTGGACTCCGCGGCGACGAAGACCCTTTGCCAATCCAACTGGACTCCGCGGCGAAGTCGCCGCTTTTGCCGAAGGCAAAGACCTCTGCAGGACAAAACCATCTTAAACTATACTAGTTTTTGACGTTGAGGGCATTAATATCCTGAATAGCAAAATAGTACGGGCAGAGGGTCTGAAAGCCAGACTAAATTTGGTACAGCATTTGGCCCAGTTTGCGTTTACAGTGAGAAAAGGCCGGGCTCGACCGCGGCAAAGCCGCGGCTGAGACTACCTCCAGAGCTTGGCCAAATGCGCGGCCGATTCTGGTACCGCATTTGGCCTTTTGCGCGTTTACAGTAAAATGAAGGCCGGGCTCGGCCGCGGCCGAGCGCGTTTTTTCACTCACTATAAACAGGGTCAAAGTCATGCCTGCTTTACTTCAACTAATTTGCATATTATCCATATGCCACCAGTATTTACTATTACTGTTGCGTGAAAAACATGGGAAATCATCAAAATTCTATGTCTTAATGATTTCATGTCTGTTTTTGATAAAATTTCAATGATGCTGTTTCCTTGAATATACTCTATTGGAATTGTTCTTGAATTTGAAGGGCATACAGCTGTAATGCCCCATGTGTGTGGACCCAGATACAATGATTGAAATTTGATTACACTTGCCTTTTATCATTGTTCAGACTAATTTTCAGAATTCTGAGCAACAATGCCCCTGTACACTCCCATACATACTTGAAGCAAATGTGCTGCTGAGAGAGAGAGGGAGTTTGGCAATGCGTGCTGCTGTAACAGCTTTGCTCTTGATTAGTATGCCCTTGAGCTTGGGCTGTATGCAGTGAGAGTGGACTTGTCAAATTACTAATAGAATCATCAAATTACATGTAATGCTCTGTAGCACAGGGCGGGTGTACTTTGTAACATTGCAGCCAGTGCCATACAATAAAACATGCACTTTAGCTCATGTGATGCATTTCATATGATATTATCTGAAACGGCTGCGCTATTGTTGGAGAGTTTGAACTTGGAGTAATAGGAGGGGTTACAACGGGTAGAATCAAAGAGAATATAGAAATTGATTTACCAGAGGTGGAATATAACATTTGAGATCCTCGTGGGAAGTTGATGGTCATGTGACAGCATTTTGACGAATTGCACATCGGTATTTATATAGGTCTCACACAACACACACACACACACACACACGCACATATATTTGTACCTCAATGAGGATAATATATTTCAATGAGGAGTATATGTGACAAAGTGGCATTATACTTTTTCAATGAGATCATAGTTACATGTATGTAAAAATGAGCAAATCATTGTGCTCTTATCCATTTTGGATCTCAAAATGGCTATGATCTGTGGTCACATAGCTTTTACCTGTCACATGCCTTCGTAGAAAACCTTCTCCTGGATCTTTTCATGTACTGCTAGTCCTGTCGAAGAATAGAAACCAGTGAGTGGTGTAGCCTCTCTTCACTGTAATCATTCAACAGGTATAAGGTACATGTATGAAAAGCCATGTGATGCAAACCTAGAATTATGGGTGCTTCTTCAACAGATTATTAATGGACATCTATTAAGTTCAGTCCCATAAAGCCTGCAATGTAGCTGGAAAACGATGAACATCATACAACAGATTCACACTTGAGAGTCAGTCCTAGAGGACAAAATGAAAGATACTAGATCATCTGCAACTATCTTGCTTTTTCAATCATAGGTAAGGAATGATTTTGGGAATTATGACATTATTCCAAGCACTTTAATACAATACATGGCTCAGACTTATTGCCTTTAATATGGAAATTCTTCCATGATACATGGTTGTGAAAGATGAATATATAGTGCCCATCTTTGCTCAAGGTTGTATGAAAATTACCAAAACGGTGTTGTTTGTAATCAATAAATGATGCATCAATCTATTATAGCATGTTTTCCATGAAGACAAGGTGACTTGGTAAATGATCTATACTGTAGTTTGTATGCTATAACATTTGAGCTTCATTACACTAATTAACTATCTAGTGGGTGCTTGACGTGGCTTCCACCAGGGAGGGCTCCCTGCTTCCACATATCAGCTAGTCACTGGGGAGTCCCTGCACTGTGAAAGTTTTCAAACTGTATGAATTTTCTAGTCTCTTAGCATTGGGATTAGCATTTTGCATGCATAGATTTCATTGTGAAATATGCACTAGAAGGCACTCAGATTTTACTGCTACAAAAAGTAAAACATTTCTTGTATAAAGCAAAGGTACATGATGCACATGCCATGCATGTAGCAGGCTTGATTTTCGTTTGCCATTGAATTTTGTAGTCTCACCGTGCAGACTCCGTAAATTTGATTCATAGCATAGTATCATTTTGCATGCATTAATTTGTGAAATGTGCACTAGAAAGCCCTCGGATTTTACTGCTACAAGAAGTGAAATACTTCCAATCATTTCTTGTATAAAGCAAAGTTACATGATGTATATATCATATCAGGGAATATTTTTAATGCCATGTAGCGGACCCGATTTTCTTTTGCCTTTTGAGGGGCGGATGCATGATGAGGGATTTTGGTACAGACTGCTAGGAAACACTAAATGCCAAGTTGATAATCCTGTGGAAATATGAATATCTGTGGATATCACAAATGCAAATTTTGATCTCCTCACTCCATGAATTGGCTGATTGAATGTCAAGGAAATGGGCTGTGATAGGTTGTTGGAATACGAGATGTGCCTCACTCATTACGGATGCGAACTCCCCCCCCCCAAAAAAAAAAAAAATCTCACCCATGCGATGACACTGCGTACTGATCTGATATATTTAAAGCTACTTCTATTGCACAGTAATAGTTGTGGAATACTGCATTTGATATGATCATGCATAAATATTGAAGTTTAACAAGTTGTCAAAGTGGAAGAACAGATTTCAAAGTTCTTTCTCTAGACCAAGAAGAAGCCATATATATGATAGGTTGAATGATGCAAGTAATTTTTTCCCTTATTTCTTCTTTCCTCCCCTCCTCTCTGTGTCCTCTGTGAATATCATACTTTTATTGATGCTCATGTAGGGTTATAAAAGAAGAACAAATCTTTCTTTTCAAAACACATTTTGAAAGGCATATGCAAACATGGTGTGTGAAATGCTTTTCTCAGGATGCCCTGTTCACTAGAAAATCATATAATTGCTGGAGTTATCCCTGCACTGCTGCTTTGCACCATTTGTACTTGGAAAGTAGAAGCCAAGTACTTTGTAAGTTGCATGGTATAAAGTAGAGACATTTCAAAATGGTTTTGCATTTATCTACTCGGCAGAAAGGCATTCATGACTTGAGATTCATTTTGAATCACCCTGTTACTGGCATTTCAAATCTGCATTTTTATATGTAAAACTTTAAAATATTGTTGCATTTGTCTAATTATCAGAAGAAAAATGTCTCAAATGCATTATGAATTGTGATTATATCTCAGAAAATGTCTAGATAAATGCACTTTTAGATTTGTTGAATGCTTGTTCACAATAATGGGCTGAATTTGAAGGATACAAATCTTCTTGTAAAATTTTGATAGGTTTGGCAGTGAGGACATGTTTGAGTCATTTGTGGATTTCTTGCTTTCTGCATTTTGTCAGTTGCTGCAATGGCACTTGATGTGTCTTACATTTTTTAGGATGTTGAATTTGAATTTGTGCATGTCACTGCAATGCTAAAGCCACATGAGGACTACCCTGCATGTAGTGTAAGCATTCCTAAGATGAAGTGCTTTGAAGGAAGCTCCTGTTGTATAAAAGAATATCTTCTCTGCCTTGTAAATAGAATGATAATGGACATTGTATTCCCTGTGGTAGCATAACTTTGGCACGGCTGAGGGACATATTTTCCTTGTACACATCTGTTCTGGAATGTGTCTTTTGTATACTTGAAGGTAACAGATTTGAAGATGTCAGCGCTGACCTTGTGAGTACAATGAGATGAAGGCAGTGATCTCTGCTACAAAGCAGAGCACTCCAATAATTGGAATGTGTGCAAGCCCTGGAGGAAAGAGTTCTAAATTGGGTTAAAAAAAAAAATCATCAAGCAAAATGGCTGTTTGCTCGGTCACTCACCTCGGGGAACCAAATCAGTGCTTCAGTCGCCTGATTGGCAAATCACTCATACCAGAAGCTTGTAATATTTGAACGATCCGATTGCAGTGATCTACAAATTATAGACTAAAAAATTGTTTGATTTGTGCCAGGATGAATGCAAAATTGTGGTGAAATTTTGTTATGTTCCAGTGGCTATCATTCTATGCTTGCTAAACACAAAATAATAATCCAGGTCCAATATTGGCACAGAATAATAATAAGCTGCCACGTATGAAATAGAAACAACAAATTGTTGTCTTATTTGCGTGTAGACACTTCTGATGTATACCTGCCCCCTCTTCTAAACGTATTTTGCCTTCCACAAAATGGTTCATCCCCAATTTTTTACATTTATCTGTCTGCCAGAAATGAAGGGGCTGTTTGATATTTTGACATGGTAGATATATGTTTATTTTTTATCGTGATTTTTAAAGAAGACTTTTGAAATGCTATGTATATTTTTCTCTTCAATAAGGATGTGTAGTGGGATATTTTTACATGCTTTGTCAATATTTCTCTTGTAGAAGAAATCATAATCACATACAATTACATACTTTGTATGTGCATATCATCTCTCACAGACCCACCATATCCATTTAATTCACATGATTTCACCACATGCATTTCAACTACCAGTATGGCATTCAGAGTGCATGGGTGATAGTTATTGGTTATGTTTGGCAAGCCTCATGATGCACTTCCTCGTTTTCAGAAGCTAGCTGTCTTGTGAAGCAGCATAACATTTAGAATATGTCAGTAAAGCTGTCTACATGTATTCCAGAGACATGTAGCTTCCATTCCAGTTGGAATTGCTTTTCTGTCACTCTGTGTGGAAACAGACAGATATTGATCTGGCCAAAACATGAATCGTTTCCCTGGTGAAATTTAAATTACTTCAATATTTACATTTCATGTCGCAAGGCAGGTGTACAATATTGTATGTAGACAAACCACACAGTTATTTCTTCCTTGCACCAACAGGTAGGTTTGATCAGTGGCATGGTAACCAAACATCATGAACATATTCAGCCAGCATTGTTGCTAACTTGTACATTATTGTAGCAGCTGATATGGAAGGAAAGGACCCTTTAGAATCAAGAACAGCTGCTTTTTATTAATGTAGCTGAATTTGCCCAATCCCAAGTTTCATATGTGCATTGATATTACCTTTGTACTTTTGATTTCATGGTACATGTATGATTCAGAAGCACAACATACAACCAAGCATACAAATTACCACGTAACTTTTTTTTTTAACACTCTTACTTTATGTATTCATGTCTTGAAATCTCTTTTGATCAATTGGGAAATCATTGTCACATTTTTTGTTTTGTTTCTCTGTATTAAGATACATCAAGCAAATTCTGTATCTAGATTTAGACTTAATGACTGAACATGAAGAATACCATGGATGATGACAGTGCATGAGGCTTGATGCTGCCATAAAATTATCCTACAAAGTTTATATCAGGATGTTGTGTCTGAATGGTCTCACATCACTGTGTTTATATCCATATGTTGTATTAATCTATAATAACTTTAGTGTGTCTGAACATGCTACTAGTGTCTATGACAGTTCATGAGCAGGATGACATGTTTGACGTGGCCATCCTACTTCACACTTGGTGATACTCATAATATTTGAATGGTCATCAAAGTTACACACATGTGTCCCACATGATAAACTTCTTTTGTATGATACTCCCCCCCCCCCCCCCAAAAAAAAAAAAAAAAAAAAAATTCTTTTGACTCTTATGTAAATGAATGATATCTCTACAACCTCAATGATATGATCTGTGACATTGTGTCTAGGTATCCAATGGATCTACAGTTGTACTTGTATACTAAATATAGGCATGGTGTTCAGTCAATGAAATTGTTCTTTAAAAAAAAAAAAAAATCTTCCATCGAAAATATGTCATTTCATATGTACTACATGTGAGCATGCTAGCAAATAGAAAAAGGAATGATAGAAAAAGACTTTTGCACCTAAACACTCTATCATACTGCATCTTTTTTCTTTTCTTGATATATCAGAAGTATTTTCTGAGAACAATATGATAGCAGGAATTTGGATATTCCATGTACTAAATAAGTGGAGAACTTATGAAATATGCACATTGCTGTCCTTGGTTGTACATTACCAAGTGGCTTTATCATGCTTGGATCATCTTTTCATTTCCCTGATCCATGTATTTATAAACAGTCTGGTGATATGAAGGCCAACAAAGTGGAAATTAGTAGTAGTGAAGAGATGTCATGGGTTTGTATGTGGCTGTGAAACACTATCAGTGAAATTACTGCCTGACTTTAGTATTAGGTGAAGTATAATAACATGGGTAGCATGGCCGAGAACAATTTTGGGTTGGATGTGATCGTAAAATATCTCATGCTTAGAGCGACAAATAGGTGAAAAGGTAAAATGTGGGATGAGGGATGTGTAGCACTGTGCCACTTAACCCTTTGAGCACCACAACCCTGTAATGCCTTTAATTTTGCATACAGACATTTAGCCAACAGGACTGAAAGACACGAGGCTCATTCCAAGCAACTCTTGTTGCCCGGAAGGTGCCGGTATGGAATACCTGTAATTCGATTACGAGCCCATGATTGAATCCAACGCAGGCGAGCAATGCCGGGAAATACATGTACATTGCGGCCTGTTTGTTAGTGAAACGGTCTGAGCTTTGTACACATGCTAGTTTGATATGCACCCCATGCTGGTGAAAGAAACGGTATCTCAGAGGTGGCAAAAGCCGTCAGCTGACAACGTTCAGTTGGCCGGAAATGATCATTTCCAATTTGATTGTAGCCGCGCTGAGTTCTCTTGAAAGTCCTACATCATACAACTTTATGATGTACTGTATCCCCCATCCCACGGAGGCACATTGATTTATCATAAACTGGGTAATGTTTCAAATAAATTGAGTTATCCACATGCTGCCTCCTTCGTGGCTTCACAGTTTTTTTCTTACATTCAGGCACACTAAAAGAGTGTGCTATGAAATCTACATTTCTGACAGATGAGGACTTTTGCAATTTCTTTGGCTGGAAGCAATTCAAATCAGTTGACATTTGACCCAAAGAGGAAGTTGTTAAACCGAGAAAAGTATTGAGGAAAGAATGAAATAAAAACTTGCAGAGAGAAAATCACAGGACAGAGATGAAAATAGACATGAGCAAAAGATTACAAATACATGAATGCAATATTGATGGAGGTAATACTAATATACATAATGTACATTGTAATTTGTAGATAGGTACTTGGATATATAGATAGATAAATACAAATGTATATTTGGATCGAGATAGGTTGATAGATCTCTAGAGATAGAAATAGATGATAGATAGACAGAAACATATAAATGGAGAGAGAAAGAGAGGAAATAGATGATAGATAGACAGAAACATATAAATGGAGAGAGAAAGAGAGGAAATAGATGATAGATAGACAGAAACATATAAATGGAGAGAGAAAGAGAGGAAATAGATGATAGATAGACAGAAACATATAAATGGAGAGAGAAAGAGAGGAGGAGGAGATATTGTGTTCTCTGCTAAGGAGTTCATCTTTTTATAGCTCTTGTCAGTTCTCCTGAATGGGAAGAATGCACATTCATTGCTACCACCAGTGCATCACTGAGTACACAGATTCCTCCAGGGCTGGTTTTTCTCCTTCTTGACATACTATCTCTGAACCTCCTTCCTATAGTACTGCCTGGGTTGAATCCTGCCCGAGCACGAGAGGCATTGTGTGTGTAAAGCGCAGATGATGTAGCCGTAATCCGTTCCCATCAAACAGCCCTTTGCTCTTTTCTCTCCTCAAGATTCGAACATCTCATTGTCATACCGTGATGACATTTGTGATGGCGCTTCTGCTGACGATTCATTTGAATTGCGATTCCGTCAAGCTGGCTGCGACGCGTAAAGTGAAGTGAAGTTCTCAATCTCACTCTCCGTCTCTTACTCTATCACCCCCCCCCCCACCCCCCCATTCGACCCAGGGGGAGAGCTTATTGTCACTTTACACAGGTTTCTGAATATGAGGCAAGGTGATACAGCATCATTTGGGGTGTAAAGTGGAATTGTAGATCGGCACATTTGCATGAAATGCCGAGACATTGAGATGAAAGAATGACATTACCTCATGGCGTGCAGAAAACGATTCTACTTGCGTTGTGTTTCAGCATTGAAAGGCTTTAGAATTGCTCCCTGGTGGTGTAATGTTAGAGGTGTTCTTCAGTACACATTCTGCTTTTGTGCTTTTGCAAAACATTTGAAAACTTCATCAGACAGGTCAACTGTAGTCAGATATTTCCAACTGATAGACAAGTGATGAGGTAGTATGTGTACATGTACAGCCTCTGCTTATGATATTTCTGTAGCTCAAATTAATTGTCAATAAATTAATAGTTTGCTAGGTTGAGCAAGACTCATGAATAACTAGAGCCAGTTTGGAAGTTGTCATAGATGACATTAAATGAAGTGTGCATGAAACTTGTCTTGGAAACGTGGTCTGCTGCTTTACAACCTCTCCTGCTGAATTTAACTGTTGCCAGCACACTTACCAAATATTGAATTAAGTAGTTTGCTTTTTTGTATGGTCTAGGAGAGTGAATATCACCTCAGCTGAGCATATGTAATCAATACAGAAAGACATTGCACATACTCTCCGGGGAAATTAAAGGTGTTGCAGTTTGTTCCAATTTGTAGATTAACTTTGTTCCCAGCAGTTGTTAGGCAGTGTGATTAAAACGAAGATATTGACAAGGTCTCAGTTAATTCCAGAATCTGCATGAAGTGACTGAAACCACAAGATTTTGTTGAGGAAATTAATTTTCAAATTAGAAAAAAGTATGTAGCTGTTGAAGATGCTATACAGACCAAAAGGGTTTTGTAGTAAGAAGGACACATGTTAGTACACTGTGGAGATGCAATTCTGTGCTCTTCTTTGACTGTTTGTTGTTGTTGTTTTTTTATTGTTGCAATCACTCGTTTGCCCATCTACCAAATGTGCCATCCCAGAGGACTGTTTCGATTCACTCTCACAAATTGAAGACACAGTATTGGCATTTAATGCTGCATAGCTCAGCTTCCTCTGGACATGGACATCACCAGTTTTGAATGAGGGCTCTTGAAGACTTCGTGAAAACAGGATATTGGTCTCTCTGCAGCTATATAGGACGGGTCTCGCTCAGTTCATATCTTATGTTGATGAGGGCAAAAGGCTGTGCACCACAACTCTGTACCACAATTGACATCACCAAAAACCACTTGCAAGGCTGACCCTTTAGGTAGAAATTTGATTAATGGTTCTTCCTCAGAATACCAGTGACACATTGCCACAAACAGTAGACAGATCAAAGATAATTTTCAGCTCTCTGTATTTGTACTGTAAAACCAGAAATTTCCGTGTGCATGAAATTTTTGCAAATTTCGCAAGGTCCCAAGATTCGCAAAATTAAAATGCATGCAAAAGTTCTATTCTGCACCACAAATATGTATGCAATGATGCCACTGGCATTTTGCAAAGAAAAATTCTGTTGGCGTCAATGCTCTGCAGCATGATTGGTGGAGGAAAATCTGATTTTGGCAATAAATGCAGCTGAGAAGAATGTTGAAGTCATTCAATGACCGATTCAATAACACTAGCATCATAGATTACCTACATATCCTTGACTTGGGGCTTGATAACTTTGCTCTTCTTGTTATGGTACTGTTCGGCTCTGCCTGGGGTCAGACAGTGTTATCTGTCGTAGCCAGGGAATGAAGTATATTGGACTAAAGCCAGAGAATACCCTTTTGAAATTAATTCTCCCAGAGAGGTCAATTTGAGTAGATCGCAGTGAACAGTGTTATTGCATAAACTGATTTGATGGCCCACAACTACACTGCCAATTTAGAACCTGAAAGACAGTTGTTGTACAGCATACGGAGTCAATGCTCTCTTGCTTCCTGACTTGCAAAACGATGTAATTGTAAACTGATTTTGGTGTAGTTCTTCACGAGTAGAGAAAATGGCTGATGTAATTATTGGGTGTACGATAGTACAAACATCTTTGCACTTGCTTTGATTACCGTTGGTGCTTGAGCTCGTGAATATTAATGGAATATACACCTCTAAATAAAGATTCTTAGTTCTAGTCCTTTTTTTTTTGGTTAAAAAATATAAGAAATAAATGTACTAAATAGTAATTCAAACTTAAGGGTAGTTGTAGTTACAGAAACATTTGCCATTAGACACCTCTTTGTACATTGTCTGTATAAGAGCTTGTAGTTGACTCTCGGGTCTGCCATCCTACGATACTATTAACATTGTGCATTTAAACATATTGCCATTGGGGATGAAAGAGTTTAACAAACTCCACACTGAGCGGTTAGGAGTCATCGTAAGTCTCAACTTTCGGGGAAAGTATGCAGTCTCTATGCAAATTTTCATCTCTGAAAAACGCACTACTGTCTAACAGAATCGTAGAAGATATAAAGGATTTGGCTGAAGACCAATTAGAGTGTGTCACGACATAGTATGAACTTTTTGTATTTTTCAAGATATGGAAATGACTGATCGGAGATGAAGAATACAAACTGTACACTTCTTAAAGGACAAGTTCACCTTTATAGACATGTGGATTGAGTGAATGCAGCAATATTATTAGAACACATCAGTGAGAGTTTGAGGAAAATCGGACAATCCGTTGAAAAGTTATGAATTTTTGAAGTTTCTGCTCAGTCACTGCTGGATGAGAAGACTACTACAGCTGATGATGTCACATGCGTACAATGATATAAAGAAAATATAAAGAAAACTCAACATATTTTCACTTTTCTCGCATAATAAGAGAATGCTTGACTTCCCTCTTTCATAAGGCAAGGGGAATAATATTACCCTTAACGTACATGTACGTCAGTGACAAGTTGAGGAAATGTGCACTTTTTTCAAAAAGTAACATTTTGTGGAATTCTCTTTTTATTTTCCTTATTCTGTTGTACGCATGTGACATCATACACTGTAGTAGTCTTCTCATCCAGCAGTGACTGCGCAGATACTTTAAAAATTCATAACTTTTGAACGGATTGTCCGATTTTCCTCAAACTCTCACTGATGTGTTCTACCAATATTGCTGCATTCACTCAATCCACATGTACATGAAGGTGGACTTGTCCTTTAACGTATCATAGTCCATCTTCATGCTATATCTTACACAAAGCCATGGGCACATTTGTTTAAAAATGATTATTTAAAAAAACCCGATAGTGTGGGAATGCCATGGAGTGGGAAGGCTGGCTCGGCTCAGATATTATTAGAGAATCTCTGTAACAAATTGTGCAGGCCGAAAGGTTTATCACTGATCTCTATGTTGTGCACACTCGGCCAGAGAATCTTGACTGGAGTCGACCATAAGCCAGGGGAGTATGCGTTGATGCACATTTCGCTGATGGGTGCTGTTTGCACGTGGTTATTGAATGTACCCCAGTGGACAGCGAATTAAGATCGAAATCAATCGGACTACCCATGGATCTCCACGCTACTGGCTATTTAATTCTGCTACTAACTGCCATAGCCTCATTTATGTAAGCTTAGAACTTAAAGCTGCACTCATTTGAACTCCTTTATGGAGTTTTTCTTTCTTACTGCATCCAATTTTATGATTGACTTTCTGAGATGAACATTTTTATGTCGCTGTATCAGTGGGCCTTTAAATATTGGCTGTTTGCTTGAAGCTTGCTGAGTTAATGATATTGTGTGCAGTGAGACTGCAAGACTTAATGAGGCAAATTGAGACTGAAATGCCAAAGTATGAGTGCCATTCATAATAGCAACTTGAGAGCGCGAGATGGCTGCTTGATGTGAGAATAGCCTTGATTGAGCAAGGCACTGTCATATCTTCATTTAAGTACATGTATATATAGCCTTCTACGCCTACCAACCTTCATTGAAATTCAAACCCATACACATACATTGTATTCCCTCTTAAAGGTATTGTTTAACGTTGGGAGCAGTGATTTAAAAAAAAAATGTTTGAGTTATCACATTTGATGCATCGTATATGTAGGTCAGTTGTATCACAAAACATCCTACCATATAAAAATTTCTTAATAAAGCCTGAAATATAAGGAGATATCACTATTTTAGTCCATAGACCTAAACTGTAGACAGTTTATTCTGGAAACGAGTTTAATATAACTGTTGTTCACATTTTGCATTAACAATAAATTCAGTTGTAATATTGATTACACTGATTAACATATTTGTACATTGGTTGTTTTTATCCCTAACTCACATTTTAGAACTATTTTGAAGCACTGAAGCTGGGTTTTTGTTTCATCTGCAAATGGTAAATAATGACTTTAACCACTGATAAGAAGCATGTACCCTAGGATTGTCCCCTCTGTGTGCGTATATATGGGGACGGGATGGAATATATAGCACGTTCTTGCAATCAATAGTCCTGTAAGTAGAACCGTCAGTTCCGATGACATGTGCTGTGCTGATCAGTACAGCACTCCACTCTCATCCACCTTTTGTCTGCTTGACTTGAGTGCAGAGTGTCCTCAAGAGCAGCCTCCTTGTTTTCACACCAGAATATTTCTTACAGGTGAATACACACACATACACACTGACAGACACACACAAGCACAACACACATCTGACTATGGATATCCATACTTACTTTTGCACACATAAAAACACTCAGACAATCCCATTGGCAAGCTCTGTAACAATATCCTGATCAGTTCAGTCTCTCTTGAAGAGTGAGAAAAAAAGATATAAAAAGAGAGAAACAACAGAAAAGGTTATATGTGTGTGTGTGTGTGTGTGTCAGACATTGCCGATTGTGTATTGTCTTTATACATTCAAGGTGACTGTCCGTGTCATGTGAAATCATAGAAATCAAATAAAGATGACTGAAAACAAACAAAAAAAGTGTTCGTGTGCACACGTTTGTGTATGGTGTGTTTGGTAAGGCCAGAAAACTTGATATTGTAAAGATTTATATTTTCTGCGTTGAATTGGTTAGAACACATCTCTCTCACTTCAAAATGAAAAGAAAAAAAAAACAAAGTTTGTGGCAAAAAAAAAAAAAAAATGAATTTTTCTCTCAGTGCTGGCCAAAACCAGGCAAAACTGCCTAAACTCTCTACCTCTGGAAGCAGGGCAACATAGCATCTGGCTCCTGTACTTGGGTTTGCATCACGACCTATGTGGTCGTGATGCAATGAACTCTTATGCATCTCGGGGCATCCAATGTGTAGGTGTAGGTGACATAGTGGATAGAGAGACATACAGACAGACAGACAGAGATGGAAAGAGAGAGACAGACAGAGCGAAGAGAGAGGCAGATCTATGCTAGAGAGTGAACAGAATACAGTATCCTAGCTGCATGCCTACGGTATATTGCATGAAATTCGCTGAAAAATAGAGAGTTTTGCAAAGGCATGAAATTGGTGACATTTGATGAACAAACAAATGAATAATGTTACTGAAAATGATTTCACAATCATGTGACCATTGTATAGCATGATCCAAAGGCTGCCTTCTTGTGACACAAGTCACTGGCATTCAGGCATATTATTCTTCAGGTCTTTTCAGGCATTATTCTTCAGGCATAATCCTTCAGGTCTTTTTTCACCCCATGTTATTTTCAGATTTCTTGCTGAATTGTTGATCCATATGTCCGTTTGTGACCAAACTTGGCTTGTAAATGTCCCGTGGGGAGTTGAAGGTCACCTCAATGTCAAAGGTCATAGGCGGGGTCAATGAACTTCTGGGAGTTAGAAAAACGTTAATTTCTTCTACGCAAATGGGCGAGACTTATTTTGGCACTTGCCTTGTATAACACCATTCCAGACAGTACCAATTAGATGTCATCCACCTTGAACTTATTTCTCAGGAATGTTATTTTTATCTTTGTTCTTTTTTCAAGTCACGTACTTTACGTATCTGATATTGAGAATTGGTTTCACCTGTCAAGCTCACCTGCGCCTAGATAGGCCAGTATCTCATGACGGTGTGAGAAGCAATCAAATTTGGTGATAACTGTCTTCCCAGCCGGGTGTCAATATAGGACGCTTATCTCTGGGATGTTTGGGAAGAAATAAATGGCTCGGCAAACAGGGGCTGGTCGAGATTCAGAGCTGCTCTGTTTTTCGGGGGAGGGGTTATCTAAAGATCATGGTCTGTTTGTCAGTAGATTATATTACGACCGAGGTTTGTTTGATTATATTTTATTGATTGTTTGATTATGTTTTCTTGTTTGCTTGCAATAGCTGGCTGTGGCTGTGATATATATCAGAAATGAATAATCAAATATTGAAGCTTCTAAGTGGGAAGTGCTTGAGAGTATCAAGCATCAGCAGTTGTTTTGCAATTCCTAGAATACTAGGATATGTAAATTTATAGCATGATGTGGGCGTCCATGAATATGGTCGTATATTTACTATTTATTTGTGTTTATGTCCCTGCATATGAATTACAGTGCTCTTGACTACCACTAGTGGTATAACCTTTTGAAAGCTGCAGTATCTGTGGTACCCCCTCCCCTTCCTTGAATACACAGATGTACATGTAGGCAAATAAATTTGTGCAGTGTATGTTGACCTATACTTTGTTGCTTTAAATAGCTGGCAGATATAATTGGAAAGAGGACTAAGTGTCATTGCCCACAGATCAAACCAATGAGATTGTTTATTGCAATTATAGTCACAGCAAGGAACATAATATGTTGAGAGAGTGGGACAGATCTCATCGATGTTGTTGAGAAACATGGTGTACGCTATAAATACAGAATAAATTTTGTATTAAGTGTCTAAAAGCAAAGTTGATTCCCATTTTTCCTAAACATGCTTCTCACATCACATTTTGCCATGTGTGGTCTGGTTGTGTTTCCATGTGAAATTCATGCTCAATTCTTGGTGTGGGACACTCAAGTCAGAGTCCGAATATAGTGCTCCCTTTAAACTCCTTAATCTAGAAGTGATTTTCAGAAATGAGATTACAATTGAGAAATGTTGGCAAAACTGAAAGCAGGCAGCATTGTATATGGTGGCAGTATGTTTCTAATAAAGTCATCCTTTGCTGCTGTGTGTGCAATATGAATATTTCTGATGCCAGCCCAGGGCAAGCTCAGAAATGCTGGTAAGATTAAAGGCCTACCTTCAGGCAGGACACTTTCACTCTCTCCGAGCAATTATAACTGACCAGATTTGATTTTCATCTCACTTTCTTCTCTTTCTTCATCCCTCCCATCCGTGGTGTTTTGCCCCCTGCAGCTGCGGAGTGCAACCAAGCGCTGGGCATGGAGTCTGGAGCCATATCGGACGGTATGATCAGTGCCTCCAGCAGTATGAACGACCGCCTCAGCCCACGCTATGCTCGCCTCCACCGACGAGATGGTAAGCCATGATTACATTATAGTGGCAATTTGCTGCTGCTCCCTTGTACATTTGGAGTGTTATCCTGAGAGATACTAGTAGTAGGTGCCAATAGCAAAACAGGGGTGGGGGCAGAATTAGCAAGAGCTGAGAACTTGCTTCCTTGAAATAATCTAGACTCCAGATCTTACTGTAAAACACCAATGAAAAATCAAGTATTTACACTTGCAAATTTTAAAAAGAGCTGAAAATATGTTTGCCATTGCTGTTGCTCAGTCTGAAACTGTTCCACTTTCATGCTATACTGATCATGATTACTGGGGTTACACAAAAAGTAAGTACATATACTCCTTTCTCATTGTATATTTGAATGATTCATAAGGAGTTGTGTTTCCACAGTGGAAAACTCTATCACCCACTCTTGTCTTACACTCTTACTCAGGCTTGGTAGGTATTTCACAGATATTCAATCAATTCACTATACTGTATACGCCAAATATTTGCGAGGTTTTTATTTTTGTAAATTTGGCGAGTCTGGTTCTAATCCAGAATTTCGTGAGTTACAAATGTAGGTTCTATTCACGAAATTAAAGACACACAAAATAAGGACTCTGATCCCGATATGAATGTATGCCACAATCGTGGATTTAACCACTCGCGAAATCTTCAGGAAGTACCGATTTGCGAAAATTTCGACTTGCTAAAGACATGCCGTATACAATATATGCTTATCCATACTTGCTGTGTTCATGCACATTAATCATCCAAGACAAGAAACATGAAACTGCATGATGGGATGTATGACAACGGTGATGAGTGATTGATGTTGATTGATAAAGGTTGCCGAGATGATACTGTCTTGAGGCAGAGTGGCCTAGGGATAATGAAGACGCTGCTAGCTGGTGATTAATTCACGTGGAATTTGACCCCTCAGAGAAGATGTGAAAGGGTAAATGTAGAATGGTTGGTGATAAATTAGAGACGTAACTCTGGGTCTGAGCTAGCACGGGGCTTATATGTACCAGGGTTTTAATGAGGGACCAGGACTGACTGACTATCAATCCTTACCTTTGTATTCTATAGAGATCAATAAATCAGTTCAAGGGTTAGAGAGATCACTGCTGTGCTAGACAGTGATATGCCAAAATAGCTGAAAATGGTATCATTGAGGTGAAAAAAAAAAGACTCACAATTCAGCTGGCTGATTGTGAAAAGTGTTTTATTGACCACCATATTTCTCTGTAGTTTGATATTCATCTCATAAAGGCAACATGAATTATTGATACAACCTTAGTGACAGAATTGAAAGCACAAAATACACACATGCTATACGTAGAGAAAACATTTCAAGGCAAAACTTGATGCTACATTATCACTCATCTCATGACAGGGATGTCATAGTGGAGACATGAAAAGCTGTGGGGAGCAGTCGTTGGCCAACTGGCTCTGTCCTCTGGGCTGCACATATTTATAATTTATTATGATGATGATACGTGCATATAATGCCTTGCTCGTTATGCACAATATTACTTGATACAGTAATTTTTTTTTGTTATTCACCATTCATATGATATTTGCATAATGATTACAAGAATGGGACAGGAATTTCCAAAAAGTCATGAAATCAGTTGATATGTTAGTCATCTCAGAATTGTCCATCAGTCGGCTGATAAATATAAAAGTTGTACATTGTAAACAGTATGATCAAGACTGTCAGCTACAAAACAGCTGACAATGAAGTTCATGGTTTATCTCGTGCTTCTA
Organism: Diadema setosum; assembly: GCF_964275005.1. Taxonomy (NCBI): domain Eukaryota; kingdom Metazoa; phylum Echinodermata; class Echinoidea; order Diadematoida; family Diadematidae; genus Diadema; species Diadema setosum. The sequence goes on from NC_092698.1 coordinate 35,526,581, forward strand.
TAAGTGATGCACAATATAACCAATCACATAGAAGCTTGCATTTTATAGTTGATTTTCAACTATAAGTCGAAGGTTGACTGTTCTATATGCAGCATGTACATAGATCAGCTATGAGTGTTCTGTAGTAATTTCTCAGTTGATGTGTGTCTAGCCCCTCTACTTTATTAGTGACTAAATCATTTCTCTCCCTCTCTTTCTCTCTCACATGCACACACACACACACACTCACACATACACACAGACACACATGCTCACATGATGATTTAAAGGTCCAGTTTACCTTTGGGAGCAGTGATTTCAAAAATGTTCAAGATATCACATTTGATGCATATGTGTAGGTCTGCTGTATCATAAAACATCCTATCATATGAAATATTTGCAATGAAACCTAAAATATAAGGAGATATCAGGGTTTTTCTTCATAAACCGTAACTGTATACGGTTTAGTCTGGAAACATCTTTATTTTAACTATTGTTCACATTTTGCGTATTAAACAACACTTAACATCGATTATACGGATTCAAATTTTGACAGCGGTCGTTTCTATCCCTAACTCACATTTTAGAACTATTTTAAAGCACTAATGCTGGGTTTTTGTTTCATCTGCAAACGGTAAATTATGCCTTTAAGAAGCATAAAAAAGAGCAGAAAGAGAGAGAGACAGTCAGACTTCCATAGTTAGATTTACTTGTCTATGGAGGCTCCTCATTCTTACGATGTATTCTCTATCATTTTCTCATGATGGATTCATAAATGCAACGAGCCATACCATTGTACATTTGCTTTATATTATGAGCAAGGCATCTCAGACAAGAAGAATTAACTCAACATGACATTGTCATCATTCACTGTCGAGAAGAGGCACAAAATGTTCCTGGCAATCATGCAGATGTGTCGTGAAGATGGATCATGCTTTGATGCATTATATTTTAGAGCTCTTTTTTTTTTTTTTTTACAATGCCTCCTGCATTCATTTTCCCACATTCATACATTCTAAGATTGCTTTATCACAATTAGATTAATTCCTTTTTTGGATTATTTGTTCACAGATTCTTTTTGTTGAGCGAATTGGTATCCAGTAGGCCTTGTGTTTTACAGATATGATATATATTTGATATCTCATTTAGCAAGGGCGGCTCCAGGAGTTCTGTAAAGGAGGGGTGCACATGCCCTCATTTTTTTCTTTCTTTTGTTTTAACAACTTTTTTTTCTTTTGTTTTAACAAAAATCAAAGGGGGCGTTTTATTTGATGAAAATTGGCTATGAAATGGCTGAGATATCCCGAAACAAAGTCAAACAAAGTGGTACTAGTAAAAAGTGGGTCCTACCTTTTATTAGGAGCACTTTGTTTGCCTTGTTTTTGGAAATAGTTTGTTTATTTGGCGATACATTAGATCAGATGTGAATATTACAGTACCTTTTCAAGAGATTATGAAAAATACAGAGTATCAAAAGAGTTGGTTTTTGTCTCACAGGAGGGAAATAGCATGAAAAGGCTGTGAGATACTATAGAATTAGATGCATGGATTGGCACTACAAGGCTTTAAGAACAGACAATGGGGAGGGAGGAGGGATTGAATGAGAATTCAACCTTGTACAGTAACACAATGAACACGGCTAAGTCAGACTCCATGCTTAAAGTTGAATGACTTCCTGTGTGGAACGGCACATTAAGTGAGCTTCCAAATAGACATGGAGATTGCTGACAAATGTTACTGAGTGTACAATCATCATTTGATACCCACATCACCTGAGACGCGCTGCCTTGACGCTTGATAAACAGCAGCAGCGGCTTCAGGGACAGCGCGTCTCAGGTGATGTGTGTCTTTTGCCTGAGACGCGCTGTCTTTGAAGATGTTGTTGTTGTTTATCAAGCGATTTGATTGTGAGATCATGTTGTTGCCAAATTTTTACCTCCACGAAATAATCCTTATTACTCTAAAATCTTGTTCTTCAAAATAATCCCCTTAATCAAAAAAAAGCTACGACTATAATTTTTAAATCTTTTTAATATAATAAAGATACCACTACCTTTGGAAATGAATGATGTTCCTACACTTGTAGGTGTACTGAGTTTGTACTTAGCTCTCTTTTGTATCGTCATGTAGGGTAGCCATAATGTGTCCATTTTTATAGCGCGCCTTCATATCTTGTTATCTACTATCTTTGGTAGAAGTACAGATTTGCGGGCGCGCGCGCTCTGCAGTACTCGCGCGCTATCGGTAAAGGTACGGTAACAACGGTACGGTACGGTAAAAGTTGTGCCAACGGTAAGCCCTCTCTTTACGTGAGTATTTTCCCGGTAGTCATGTCAGCTTTACAACGGTTTTCAAACGGTAATGCTTGAATGAAAGCAGATCGGTAAGACAATATTTTACCAGTAAGGAACGGTTTTCCCGGTAGAGCATTAAGTTACTTCATAGCGGTAGTGTAGCATACTGTACACACGAATGTATGCCATTTATACATGCATAAAATTTGCTATATATGAATGACTGCAGATCTGACACCGTAACAGAACGCCTGATCACATTTATATAATCATATATAATAATATATATATTCACATATATATTCATATATTAATATAATCATATATTCATATATTTATATATTCATATATTCATAGTATGGACCTGTTGATCATTTGTGATTATTTGTAATTATTTGTAATTATACAGTTACAGACAAGCTTGATTTCACATAGACCATGTACAAAGTACAGCCGGGCCAAAGGCGGGGCCTAAGGCCGGACCCAAGGCCACGGGCCTTAGCCCAGAACCAGGGGCCCAGAGCCCACGGGGGCCCAGGGGCCCAGGGGCTCACGGGGCCCAAGGCCGGGCCGAGGCCAGGAGCCTAAGTGCTGGCCCAAGGCAGGGGGCCCAGCCAGGGGCCACCAGACTGAGACCACTAAGAGTACCAGTCATGACTTGCTCTGATAATGATGTGACAGGCCTGTGCATACACATGTATGTAAATACACTGTACAGGGCTGTGCATATTATGTAAATACACTGTACACTAACTATACACAGCCCAGTCGCTGTATAAATCGCGACAGGGCTGTACCTGAGCAGCCCACAACACAGAGCAAACACAAAGCAAATTTTACGATTGCATTTAGTTTTGATACTTGACATCATTTTTTGTTACCTCAAACGCATCAAAGACAATCTTTATTAATGAGACTTCATACCGTACCTGTTTTCCTGGGGTTATTTGTGGGAATTCTGCGATCTGGGTACTATTCGCAAATCTAACAACATGTGAAAATATCAACTCCTGATCATGTAACGTGCATGTGTACATTTCTGTGTTCACTGCTGTATTCCATGAACATGAATTCAACAACTACTGTTATATCCTGTAATATGAGCTGCCAGGACAAAACTCACATACGCTCTGATTCTGTATAGCAATCACTTTCAAAGCAATGTATTGATACATTGCTTTGAAAGTGATTATTTCATTTTTATATACATTTTGTGTCTAAATAATTGTATTTTTTAAGGAAAAAAGCTTAAAAAATGGAATTTATGTAAATTTATGCAAATTAAGCAAAAGGCATTAATTGTTTTTATTTCTAAATGTGTCCAATAATCTCATTACCCTTGAAAATATCAGGTTCAGCACTTAAATCACTTCAAATGGGTGCGCTAGCAGTTCCAAGACCTTTCTTTGGAGTATAATGCCTTTGTAAAACATGGAGCTATTGACCCCCTATTCATCGGATGTGCTGAAAATGTATTTTAGGACATTTCTGGAAGATTTCGCTGTAATTCTTTCCTTATTATCATTTCCTTGTGATTATTTCATTTTTTATATACATTTTGACTCTAAATAATTGTATTTTTTAAGGAAAAAAGCTTAAGAAATGGAATTTAGGTAAATTTATGCAAATTAAGCAAAAGGCATTAATTGTTTTTATTTCTAAATGTGTCCAATAATCTCATTACCCTTGAAAATATCAGGTTCAGCACTTAAATCACTTCAAATGGAGAGTTTTATCTAAGTTTTTGACAAAAGTCTAGAAGTTGGCGGCCATCTTGGATTTTGGCGGCCATTTTGAGTATTTCTTACTTGTGTGCTCGACACTTGAACCAAAATTGATCTTTAGACAATTACCTTTACAATGGTACCAAAAATTAAACTTTTACATCAACTTGAACTGAAAATCAAAAATAACACATGCAAGGCCCCCACTAATAGGCCTATCTATATTTCAGTAGTATGGTGTACACATTTTTACCCCTTTTTCACTGTGGAGGTGGATTTTGTGGAGAGGTGTTATTGATTGCCAGTGTAGGCAGTAAAGCACAGGATTTTATCATGATTAAATTGTAATGTCTTTATATTTGTTGCATACGTACATAAAACAAAATGCATACACATGCATACTTAATATGCCATATTATGTTCATGTGACTTGTCACTACAGAAACCTAATAAAGGTACAGAATAGATATTTTTCTGATTAAGGTGGACGTTCAAACATGTACCTACAACATAGAATTACATGTGACATGTTTGTTTTGTTTGTTTGTTTGTTTGTTTGTTTTTTCATTCTCTTTTTGTATTTTTCAAGAGAAGTTTGCAATGTCCATTACAGGATACTTTAACAATACCAGAAAGTGCAGTGGAGTACTGTATACCCCGAATATTTCGCAAGGTTTTTATTTTCGCGAGTCAGCTGCTATTTGCGAAATTAAAAACACACGAAAATATTGACTGTAGTGCCGATATGAATGTGACGTATGCGTATGCATTTCTCCGTTCAGTACAGGACTCCACGATCGTGAATTTAACCACTCGCGAAATTGTCGGGAAGTCCCGATTCGCGAAAATTTAGACTCACGAAGTATATGGCGTATACAGTACATACACACTGTATACTGAACTCTACATCATACATTGGCTATTCAGTCGTGGTCTTCTGTGAACACAGCCTTTACACATGGCTATGTTCACCAATGCATACATCCTCAATTGCAGTCAGTACACAAATAGATATTAGCCTGCTTATTCATTCAAAAGCAACAATAGACTGCTCTGAACATACATTTTTCAACAGTGCCTTCGCACTGCCAATGCGTAGTTAATTACTTTTACCACTGTCTGTAACTCATAGTGAGTAATGTTTTGATATCTGAGAGGTAAAGTTTGCCTAACATGTCCCTAAAGCAAAATTGCAATTTTAGATTGAGATATCTGAAAAAAAAGAGGTGTTTTGGGAATTTAAGCTCCAATCTTGACACTTTATACCAAAATTATCATAAATGTATCTAAGTAAATATTCCAATAAAGTTTATGTGACGGATTGAGTGCAGAAATGGTTACTGAAATGTAACTTTGCAATCTATCATGTATCATCCAGCATAAACAAGTAACATAATGAAACTTGCAATCTGTGATTTAACAAAGAACACAGTAGTTACACTATTTTTCAAATAAAAGATCGTCACAGCACTAGACTGAATGCCAGATACTTCTTGATTATAGTGTATTGTATTGCCAGAACACGAGCAGTCCCAAAGTAGTCTGCAGATAAAGTATAGCCTGTATGTAAATGATCTTAGCACCCCAGTGTGATTCTCTGAGGAAATACCATCATTCAAGTCATGAATCGGCTCATTCAATGAGTTAGCGCCAGACATGATGAGTCTTGAGGGAAATATATTTCATGAGGAGTAGGAGGAATGGGAATGCTTCATCAGTTGCTTTCATCGTGAGCAAAGAAAGTTCGTCAACTGCCGCCGCCCACTTCTTAGTCATGACTATTAAAGGATGTGTACTGTACCTACTTTAATCAATGTGTAGTGTTGCATGTGACAGTATGAGGTATAGTACAAGGGCTTCACAGTAACTGAGGTATGCTAGCAAGCTGGGAGGAGAAAGGATTCTTGACCGCATTTCGTGGTCACTGTCCTGATGTTTTTCTCTAGACGCCGACCATGTCATCTTACCACAAACAACAACTCTTTAATTATATGACGCAAACATGTTCCAGTTTGCTGTTATAACTAAATATCGTGTGATCTTCCGCTAAGGGAAGTACAGACACAATGTGAGGCAAAGTTTTGTGTGATGGCTATGAATAGTTGCAGAGCTCTCTGCAGAGCAGTGTGGGGAAAGGATGCATTGAAAGTAGGGGATGTTACCATGGTAACTGTCTCCGCTGGCATGGCAACACTCTCCGATGTTTTTGTTGGCTGTTGACAGACGTAACGGGGTTTGTGCGATACAGATCGAGCATATCTTGCTGAGTTGTGTGTAAAAACTGACTTCCTCTGTGTGCATAGTATGTGCAGAGGAACATGACATTTAGATGGTTTATGTATCAAGTAGAGTCAGAGAGAACTGTTTTTTTTTTTTTTAATTGAGGAAATGTATGAATACTGATATTTTACCTGCAAAACAAGTATAAAGGAGTTCATGCAAATGCAGTTTGTGACAAAGATGACTCTTTTGCAGTGAATGTAAAAGAAAGCCACTGTTAGTAGAGTTCATATTACTGTAAAAGTGGAAATTTTTGTGGTGTTGAAATTTTCACACATTTCGTGCAACCAGAATCTTGAGCGAAAATAAAAGCACGCAAATATTTTTGCTTGCCATATGTTCCTGTAATTAATGTCTTGATTCCGCGGAATTAAAAATATGCGAAACTCTTCTTACCCGGCCAAGCACAAAAAATAAGTCACACAAAAATATCCACTTATTTTACTTTTTTGAGCTCTGTCTAATTTCATTGAGTTTTTCTCTGATCTATTAGTTTTATATTACTGCTGTCACTAACAATAAGGCAACAAGTTGGCCAAGTTTGGAACATGTGTCCAGAGTTGACAAATAGGTTGCTGGTTCAAGCCCCCAGAGGAACCAACTTAACCAACGTGCAATATTTATTCTCTTGCAGCCTCTTCCTCCAAGCAAGGAGTTCATGGTCCTTGCTCCAAGAGGCAAAACACCCCATCCCATGGATAGGACACGGGATGGTTGTCCTGTATGTGCATTCTAGGACAGCCAAATCCTGTGTATTTCAAACATTCCACTTCACTTCCATGCCAAGTGCGGGGTGAAATGATGGTGAAGTGGTTGATTTTCCACCTATTTTAAAAGAAAAATCACAAAATTGAGCAAACTACTGAAAGCAGAGTGAGGCTACAAACACTGTGATATGAAGGTAGTTTGCTACAGGTGAAGGTTCTCAGAGCACAGTCTGAATGAGACATTTTGCCATTCAAGAGAAAGGTATCACTATAATACAAGTTTTCTCTTGCATGATAACGTAAATCTTGTGCAGGAACTTGTACTTGTACTACACAGGAGACTGGTGGCCGATGGTTTAGATCTATTATCTCTTCTAAATGCTGATACAATGTAAATGAGTAAGCCAAGATCTTGATCCTTAATATCCTCACATGTAAAGATAAATCAATACAGTCCAAAGAAATGAAGATTGTGACACGAAGGTACTGTAATAACAGTCCAAAGATGTGGTATACAAGTAATGCAGGCATAGGGCTGTGCTTAATGAAAAGTATAGTAGTATACCACTAATAAATGTTCAGATTATGATTTCTCTGTTTGGAGGCTTATTTCTTACAAGCTGTATTGTAGCTGCCATATGTATGATGTAAAAAAAAAAAAAAAAGAAAAGAAAAAGAAAGGTGAATGTAGCAAGACACTAGGAATATTTTCATGGTGTACCGAGTGTTTTATGTCAAAGATGACTACCACTGACATGACTGAACAGGAAAAAGAGACCTTGTCACCTCTGAGAAGCATAACATGCATGTTGCACATATTTGTGTACTGACAGCCTGTATCGTGGGTGTGGAGACAAAAACCAATTAGTCCCAACCAGCTCACAATTAGTTGTAATTGGCATGTTAGTTGTGGTTGATTGACTATATTGATTACTCTGTGGAAGGACGATTTATTACAGCCCTACCACTGAAGATAGTTTAGTATCCTATTGGTGTGTGACTTCTCAAGGATGATTTAAAATGACAACCAGTGTTTAAGTGTTTAGACTCTGGTATAGATTATAAACTCCGCCCAGAATGAGCAGGCACAGTCGGCCAGCGACTGTCACTATTTCGAGACTGGTTTTAACTTCCCAGGTTTTGTTAAGATACGTAAATGATGACCATGTAGACATTACACCATCAATTTGGTTGATTTAGGATGAATTGTTTCATCACAGAAGATGATCCTAACTTGCCATGTATAATCTATTTTAATTGTTTTATCAAGAGTATTGTGCCATCAGCATTGTGGCAATTATGGGCCCAAAGAATGCTGTGTCAGCACACATTACTAGCTTTCAATCAAAGCCTTTGTGTTCTTTTATGAAAATTTACATTTACAACAATCTTGATGAGTTTGTCTCAAGTAACACAGCAACAATTGGTAATGCATTGATTTATTTCTTCCAAGACACAGTTTCTCTCATGAAGAAGAAGGTTCATTTCATTCTTGCTGAACATTCATCTTACTCTTTATATTGGATGAAAAGACCACATTCAATTTCATAAAATTCTTCCGTCCAGATGTTTTCATTGCAACTGATTGACCAATTGCCCTACATCGACGTAAATAAGCACTGAATTGATCAGTGTTTTAGTAGTAGCCATGATAAAAGAAGTCATGGACGTATACGTACATACTGTACTCTTCATACCCTTACATGTGAGAGTATGTATCTCCACTATGGTGATAATGATCACATGGTCAAGCTAAACCCTACAATGAGTGTACCTTCTTGATTCTGCTTTAAAAAAAGGGTAGTAAAAATGTTCAAACAGCTAACAGGCACTCATGTAGAGCAACGTTTGAAAAGAGATACCTCACGATCGTGAATTGCCAAACATGATTTGAAAAACATGTTTTAGAGAGATGGGATTAAAGTTTGCTTCCAGACATACATAAAGACCACATTGATAAGCATGAAATGTATTTCTAAACATGTTTTCAAACAAGGTCTGTTGAAAGGGCTCGTAGCTACTGGTGTTTTGTTACGTTGAGCACACAAATCACATGTCTTCTTTCTGCATATCCACAGTAGCTTTCCAGCTAGTATTCGCAGCTGCTCAGAACATTCATGGTCGGCATCTACGCCTGCTTTGATGAGACGTGGGTGGGGGTGATAGTTTGCATTTTGTCAAGTCCATGACAGTGGCTTATTTACATGTGTGAAGCTTTTTAATTAGGGGATCATATGGCATTCCATCTGCTCTATGGTAATAATCCCCCACCACCATCTTGCTTCCTATTTATCCACAATAGCTTCATTATCCACATCATTAACTCTGCCTTCGGAATTAGCATGTGCTAGCGGTTTGGGCCAAAGTCAAAGAAAGTCTCCTTTCTCAATTAAGTTTCAGATGAGGAAACAAGGACGTGTTTATTCAAAGTCGGCTTTGTTTGTGTAGGATAGCCTGCAAAAAATCAGCAAACGAGACTATTATGCAGAGTGGCTTCCTTTGTTGTTGATTAGTATGCAGTGTTGTGTACTACTTGTTTTCTCATCATGAATTTCATCAGAATGCCATTTATGTCAGACAAATAAAATGTTACAAGGAGACCAAGAACTTGTGCATAATGTACCTTGTCCCAATTAGATTTGTTGTGTGTCAGCCAGAAAAAAAAAAAAACTTTCAATGCTTCAGCACACGTACACATATGAAGACATTTATCAAGGTTCTTACAGCTCCCTTGTGGAAAAACTGGCAATCGTACTGTATTTCTGAAGTGCTTCCATGCAAGTCAGTAAAATACAGCAAAAGGTCATTCATGTGATCATTTGCACATAAGTTCAATATTCTTAGTCACACCTGATTATTCACACCCACGTGTGATTTTTTTTTTTTTTTTAATGCATACAGACAGCAAATGACACTAGGTGATTTATTTTGATAAACATGGCATACTGCACTGGCTGTTGAATAAATCAAGTTTATGTTGTGCCATTGATTAATACAGTATATTAAAGTCATAGTCAGCTAGTGTAATTATATGATATTGGATGGCAATAAATAGGATACCAGGGAATACGGGCCGTAATGTATGAAATACTACCTGGTATTCATGAATTAAAGCCATCCAACATAATCATAATCTATGATCATTATCTAGAGAAGGCATAAACTGTAAAAAGTACCATACTTCTACTAGACTTTGAAATTGTCGACTCTACTCTGAAAAAGGATTGACTTGCACTTGTTTTAATATCAAGATGCTTGTACACTTGTGAATTGTAATGAGTATTTGCACTCAGAATGTCACACTAGCGAGCACTTGCACAACAAACAAGACAAAATATGGCGTATTATTACATGGCCACCAAAATGGTAGCCTGTGGTCTGTGCATTTCATTGAATATGCTCTCATATTACACAGTGAAAATCAAGCGGACAGGAATATAAGTTTTTAATGTACTAAAACAAACTATATAGATAGTAATTATATCCCGCCTTTACATCATAGTTTGTTTGGATTGAAACCCAGGATGGAATTAGAACATGGACAAAATTTGAAATAAAAGCTTTACTAGTTGTGAGCAATGAAGGCAAGTCTTACTCATATTTCGCTCTCAGGGCAAATTTAGGATTGCCACAGCCATCCACTGTGAAAGACATGTGCATCCAATTTTTAATACATCACCACAAACCCATGCTGTCTTTTGTGTATGAGCACGAGTTGACATAACAGTATTGATCAGTCGCAGGTCCCTTGGCACACTAGGCAGTGTGAATGACAACCGGTCGATCTACACCTTCCCAATCCTTGCCGCACCACCCTCTGGCATCGTAATTTCCCCAACGCCCTTTCGCCGCTGCTTTCGGTATCATCAGTGGAGGACACGTCTGTCAAGTTTTGTCTTCTAATGACGAGCGGTCTCGGGGGAAGAAGACACTGATCATGTCTGTTGCAGCTTACGTGAGCCTGTGTTCTAAAAACTAGAGCACTTTAAGGAAACATTGTTTGGATGCTAAGCAGGGTGAATATGAAACTTGAAAAATATGAAAGTGCTTTGCATTGGAAAGTTGTCTTTATGGAACAAAAGAATCAGCATTTTCAAGAAAAATTATTTATCCTCATAGTGAACCAGAAGATTGATGTATTTTGTTGCTTATGTGTATACTTTGGATCAATAGAAAGTGAATAAGATTTTAATTTCAAATGTGTGATGGAGTAACACCTGCTATGGACCTGACGGGCATCAAAACAAAGACAATCAACAAGCGCATGCTAATCTAGAGTTTTAACTGTGTGTGTGCTTGCAAAGATAGCATCAATGAAAAATATATCATCACGGATGGTTTCTTGGGATGTTATCAATTATAGCATCCCTTTGGGCTCCAACCTGACAGTATGAACCTCTTCTGATTTTTAAATTAATAAGGTTATTTGCACATTTTTCATTTCTTTTGACAATGGCCTAAAATCTTCCTTCTCATAAGTTCATTTTGATTGATTTAGTGATTTTTTTAAAACTATTTTTCTTTTCTTTTTTCAAGGAACTTCATCTTTTACTAAGTAACAGAATTTTAACTGAATTACATGCAGTGCATCAATGTAGCCAATAATGATGATACAAATACTGTAAAAGTGGAAATTTTCGCGGTGTTGAAATTTTTGTCCATTTCGCGCAACCAGAAAGTACCACAAAAATAAAAGTAGGCAAATATTTTTGCTTGCCATATGTTCCTGTGCGTGATGTCTTGATTCCGCGGAATTAAAAACACGCGAAACCCTTCTTACCCGGCCAAGCACAAAAAATTAGTCGCGCGAAAATATCCACTTTTACAGTATACATATAAATCATGATCATTAGATTAAACTGTAAGAGTAAACTATGCAAATCTATATCCTTCCAATACGATCATGTATTTCATCTGCAACTGCATATCAGGAACTGTCTGAAATTTCATTTGTATCTTATAGTACTGTTCTATGGTGTTGTGTATGGTGTGTGTGTGTGTGTGTGTGTGTGTGTGTGTGTGTGTGAATGTGTCTGTGTGTTTGTATTTTTATGCAAAGACTCGAGTAATTACTCCTCTATGGATTTGAAGAGCCATGTTTATTGATGAGATACAGGTCTTTGAACTTGTGCATTGAATAAATGAATCAATTCGGGTACTGACCACTGTCTAAAATAAACCCTTTCTGCATATTTCACTTTGTTTCCTCTTTGCGGCATGAGGGATCCAAGTTTTTGTGAATTTGTATTAATATGCAAAAATTATTTTCTCCCTAATTCTGGGCACAGCTTGTTTGCTACCAGTCTCTGGAGAGCTATTTAGTCAGAGATGAATACTCATGAGGACCACAAAAGGAGTGCTTTGTATGATGGACGATAGAAGAGTATGAATGTTAACTGCTTCTGAATGTGTAGTGCTCTCACTATCTAGTTTCACCAAACCTTCGAGTCCTATTTTTAGGACATTTAAAAGTAAATACCCCCATTTCTTTTGCTCTTCTCAAGGATCCTTGGCAAGTCTAATATCCATTCTATCTGGTTGCTTTCGAGATTGGCAGTTGGACGTAATGGGAAGAATATTAAAAGTCCTCCATCGAGGATAGCTCCGTTCTCTGAGCACCACCAATTTTGACTCATTTCCTTCCATTAACATCCAGCGAATTGGACTTTAACGTCCCCCTTTTTTGCAGATATACAATCTCATTATGTGCATGTGGGGCATTTTCTTTCTCGCTCAGGACTATGGCAGTGCGCCGAAGTCTCCCTTCTGAAAAGAAGTCTTACAGGGCAATTTGTGAGGCGCAGTGCTCTGCTAGTCAGCTTGATATTAAAGAATGAGATTATCTGTCTGCTAGCCTTTTCCTCTCACATACTGTTTTGATTTGTCATTTTTCCCGTATGTGAAGTGGATTAGTATGTCAAGATTGATGATATCAAATTCTGCTCATATTTTGATTGTGACCCACATTTTAAGTTACTGCAGGGTTTGTTTGTTGTTGTTTTTTATTTTCTTTGTATTTTCTTTGTTGATTTGTTAAAATTGTATGTGGTATAAACCTTTAATAATTCAATGGCAAATCCATGGCTGTTTTAGAGGAATACATGCTATATGGTATTCCAAATTGGGTGGTGTAATTCAATATAATAGCTGATGGTAAAGGTTTTGGAAGGAGGAGGAGAAAAAGAAAGTCATGGCATTTGCTGTAGAATTTACCTCCCCCCCCCCCCCCCAAAAAAAAAAAAGGTTCTCAGACTATTGTTCATAATTCATATTATTTCACATGCAGATGATGAAGGTGGTGAATAACTAAATAGACACCTAGATTAGACATGCAGATTGTTTGTAGATATGTAAAAAGTAAATAAATTGATAGGGACAGGCAGATTTAGCAAAATTACTTTCAAAGAAAAAATAATCTAACAGACCCAAACAATCAAAGATATCTAGGGAAGCGCTAACTGCTACCGAAATCAAAAGAGTGGTTCATTTAATGCGACTTAAAGTCGTATAGACCATCTTTTTTGACTTGATGCAGTGGCCAAGCAAAGAACTACATTGGAGAATATCTATGTATAGTATATGATCAAATTGGTTTGTATGTTTACCATTCAGAACATGCTGAATACTCCCAAACATACTTCCAAGCACACAACAGTACTGAATGCCTTTATGCTTTGTACGTGGTGGCCGGTGATCTCATGAACCTGCCAATTCCCAACACAGTCTACTGTTAGTCACATTATTTCATAAATCACTGATGGAATGGTAGTGTGCATTGCATTGGGTTTGTATGCATCATCGTCCTGAAATGTGTGTGTTTCTAATTGCTCACGGCTGGCTGATGTTTGCCCCCCAATCTGTGCTCAGGAGACGGTGGCTGGACGGCGCACGACAGCGATGGTGACCCCAGCCTGACGATAGATCTGGGACACATGGCAGAGGTGGTTGCCGTGGCAACGCAGGGCCGTAAAGGCAGCAACGAGTACGTCCGCTCCTACCTACTGCAGTACAAGAGTCCCGGGGAGGACTGGCGTTATGTTCTGGATGGCAACTCTGAAAAGGTACAGAGCTCAAAATGACTCCCCCTAAAGTGAAAATTTTTCTTTTTTTCTTTTTCAATGCAGCTGTATTTTGGGTTTTTATTCAACTCATGTCAAATTTGCTTCCAGATACGACCTCGGGTTGTTCAATTTAACAAGACAACTTGATGAATTACAGTGCAACTGTAATTCTGATTAGCCTATCACATGGTTGACTTAGTGGCCAAAATATTCAAAAGCTTGCATCATAAAAATTAAAAGAATGAAGCTAATAGTTACATGCCTTTATTCAGCATGCCCATTTCACACTGAATATCAGAGCTCATGTAATTGACATCATATGAACATTTTGGTAAGGTGATGGAAACTAGATTTTCATGTCGCCATAAGCTAAAAGAAGCATCCCTTCTGAATTTGAATTGTTATAGATTGATGTGAATACCATACAGGGCAGAATATCTCTAAAACTGCATAGCTAAATCTGTTATTGTCATGTAGTCCCCTCTAGTAGAGGAAATACACTCTGTCCCTTGGATAGGACATCAAATAGAGGTCCCTTGTGTGAGCGAGTCACAAACCATGCACATAAAAGAACCTGCTTCATTCATTCATCCCCAAGAGCAGGGTGTTTAACCCAGTGAAGTGATAAGATGATCAGTTGTGATTCGATACCTCTAAATAAATGGCATTGAATTGAATTTCTGTCATCAAACAGATCTTTGATGGTAACAGCAACGATGACGGTGCGGTGAAGAACATGCTACCAGAAGCCCTCGAGGCTCAATACATTCGCTTCATCCCTGTCACAATCAGTTCTCGTACCTCCATGAGAGTTGAACTCTACGGCTGTCTCACAGGTGGGTATATGCTGCAGTGGTTTTTATTCCACCATCCATTGTCAACACTCATTTGCTGTCTTTTCATCATGGGAATGCTGCAAATCATCGTCATTATCATCATCATCATCATCATCATCATCATCTTCTCATTTCCAAACTTTAACTCACAGGGGTGAAAAGTGCCTCTGTGATGGGTTCCAGTATATCACGCCTGTCAAAAGAAATAAGCAAAATTTTGATAAAAACATATAAAAAAAAATGAAATGTAACCAAACAGGCATTTATTTATAAATTCCAAGAGTTTGTAACTATAACAACTTGTCAGGCAATAGGTAGGTGGTAATGTGAAACCAGAAACATTTGCGTCATGAAACTTTTGCAAAATGGAGTTGACGGCCTTTTTCGCAACATGAAACTTTTGTGAATTGCTGACCATGTAGGAATAATGAATAGAGTCTACATTCCACATACAAGTTACAGAGATTTGTGAAACTTTTGTGTGCATCTTACATTCACAAATCTTGGCTTCCTGCAAAATTTGTGAATGTTTCGAGCACACAAAAATTACTGGTTTTACGGGAGATGAGTCACCGTTCCTTTCCACAAACCTTAATTCCTCACAGGGGTGAAGAGTGCCTCCTTTGACGGGTCAAACTATTTCAAGTACGACCTGAGCTCGCCCAAGGAGACCTTGAAGCTGGAGGAGGAGCTCATCGACTTCCGCTTCCTGACCAGTGAGCCCAACGGCATCATCCTCTCCGGCTACGGCACTCAGCAAGACTACATCGTACTCGCCCTTGTCGAAGGCAAACTCCAGCTCAGTCTCAATCTTGGTGAGCCAGCACATGATCCTCCAACCACATACTTTTCCTTATTTCTATAAACCAAACAAAAAAACAAAAAAACAACAACACAAAAACAAACAAACAAAAACAAAACAAATCAAAATCAAATTTTTAAAACTCAGAAAAAACAATCTACAGACTGTACTGATTAAAGTGGAAATGGAAAATTGTAATCTGGCATTGTAGATAGCTGGTCAATTACATTCAAGTAGCAATTTTAATTGGAGGTCACTTGTCAAAGTCAAAGTTGTTACAGGTTATATGAGTGTGATTTGCGGTTTCATTGTGATATCTTTGACAATGGTGCATGACTTTTGTTTTAAAAATGTTCAGTAATAGTGGTATATATACATTCTTTGCATCTTTTTATGCATCAGGGCCATGGAAAAGGGTAATGGATGTTATTTGATATTGAGTCATACCACCATGTTAAGGTGCTGGAAGTGTTTTTTACAATATGTTTCTACCCACTGGAATCAAAGCTCTGTGGAATCAAACCTCAGCTATGGCATGATTATGTGCTCTATAATTCCTGAAGGGCACTCCAGCCAGGCTACCTTCTCATTGTCTGCCCACACCAACTCCAGTAACATCAGCATGCAATGTCTTTTCAAGGACAGGAGTGCTTGTGGTAGAATGTGAAACTAGGACCTTCATGTTTGTAGCACATGTGCAGTGCAGTAGACATTGACAATTCTGTGTACTATTTGTGCCATGTTATGTACCAAATAAAACAACAAGCTACAGTAAGCATATTAAGAGGACCAAATTGGCAGAAAGTTTACAGAATACAGCGTAACTGAAAGGTCAAAATATTGATAGTGACCCAGTGCTAAGATGTTGATACTGTATGTTTATATTTTATGTGACAACACAAACAACTGAGTTATCATTTCTCCTATCATTTCTAAAAATGCACTCACTGCAGAACTCTTGCAATATCGGTTTGACTTTGAAGTGCAGTACTAGATGTCAAATCATTTTTATGCAGGGCACTTGTATGCAACAACAACAAAAAAGTTGTGACAATTGAAACCAAAAGCAAGGAATTGCACACGTGGTTTGCTTGTCACCATGCTTTTAAGTGTAATTTATGACAGGTTTGGCTTTTGGAGGTATTTTAAATTTATGAGTTTGTGATAGTTCCGGCAATGTAAAGAGAACTGGGTGACAGATGCCTTTGTTTGAAAATGTTTATGCAGCTGCATCTGTGAAGAGATCGTATGTGAGTGCAAATTAGCAATAAAAGGTAATTCCTTTGGTATATTGATTCAACAATCTTTCTGTATGTGTAAGCCATTTTTAACATCATTCCAGATTTGCCAATGTAGAATTCTCTGCTTGTGTATACATTTGAAAAATCACATCTATCATTACCATCAATCAGTGTTGGATAATATTGTTTGCCATAATATGTTATCTGCTGTTACGATGGCAAAATGAGGTGTGTTTAGTGCCTAGTCTAATAATAGATCCATCTCTTAACCGGATTAGGGAGACAAAAAGAAATAGCGGTAGTCTGTTTGTTTGAGAAATTTTATATTATGGTATTCAAATGAGGTTTATCTCAATGGCAAATATGCTTTGCACCCTATTTTTTATTTTATCATTATTATATTATTATTATTTTTTTTTTTTGGGGGGGGGGGGGGAGGTGAGGAGGGAGGAGTTCCTTACCAGGTAACAGTTCATGTTTAGAAAAGATGATTCAGGCATTGATATTATAGGATTTATTATTATTATTTTTTTTTGCATATTAACAATTGAGGCAATTTAAGGTGTTGTAGTGCAGAAGGCAATAATAGTGTAATCCATTCACTAGAGAAAATTAGCTATGCAATGGGAAGTTGTGACTGTATGCACATTGTATTAAAATACATTGTATTAAGATACAAATCATAAGATAAGCTGTTTCACTTCAAATCTTAACCAAATTTAGTCATTCTTCAAACACACAGTTTTTTTTCCCCATTTTTTATCTGTCCATCAGGTTCTAATTCATACAAAGATGGTCATACCACACTGACCGTCGGCAGTCTTCTGGACGATAACCATTGGCATTATGGCAGATATGTAAGGAGAGGTCATCGCCTGACCCTCTATGTGGATGGATTAAAGGTCAAGGGTCACGCCAAGGGTGACTTCATGGTGCTCAATCTGGACAGAGAGGTAAAAGAACTATTCTGACTTTTTCATCTGTAGGTTTATGTGTGTCGTACAATGTGTTCAATCTGTTTACTAGATGTGCCCTTTGGTGTGAGATGTCAAGTGAATGGACCAAATATTGTATTTCTGAAATGTTTAATAATTGTGCATTAGAATATGCACATTTACATAAATGGTATGTGCATGCATAACTGTGCTTGTACATGTGATATTGGCATTGGAGTCATACCTGAATGTTTTCTGTCTCCAACATTACATACCTCTAAAAGAGAAATGTATTTTGTTGCCATTGCTTGCGCTGAAATAAGATTCCCTTACTTTCAAACGAAGAAAACAGTAATCATTGAGTGTACGAAGAGGGAAACGAGGTATAAATTGAACTTAAACAAGGAAACTGTAAACAAGTACTTTGCCAATGATGGAAACACCACCAGACAAGATGGCATGTTCTGCCAGAATCATTACGCCCATGACAGTCGAAGGGCCACTGCACTTTACCAGAGTTAGTTGGGAATGTACAGGGCTGTGGTGACTTAAGTAAATACAGGAAATGTCTTTATTTAAGACTGCCACGACTTCCCCTTTTGTATTGATGCTACCAACCCTAACAGTAATGAGTTCCCAAAAGGGCAAGCTCCGTAGACAAATGAAAGTGGGGAAAGTCAACAACGGTGACAAGAAGGGGGTGGGGTGGGGGGGAGGGGGAGGCCTAGGAATGTTACATCGAAACACAGAAATCTGGGAAAATGTTCAGGATAGGAGTTAGGCACTTATTCAACACATCGCTGCACAGGTTGTGCAAATCAATCGACCCTTTGAGCAGGCAGGGGCTGATCCCTGGAGCGGAGAAAATGGGGTTTGACAGCGGGCGTTAGGAATTAATGGATCGTAACAGGCAGACCTGATGTCAAGAGCCGGTGGATAGATTTTGCGGGATTCTCACCTTATTGCCGTTCGGCGAAAAACCTGAGATGACTGGTACATGTGTGTTTACACATGGAGAACTCATCCCCGACCTAGTTCGAGTTTGTGGGAGAACAGCAATGTCACCGTCATGGTAACATAAATAAATATCTGCATAAAACTCCAACAGGGACAGGTTGTTTTCAGTCGTATAGTCATATAGTGTGTTATGTTTCTCTTTCTTGGATAACAAGTTTAGCAACAACTATCCATTTGTATTTTCCTACCTGACTGTCAGCGTTTAACATTTGTCTTTGGATGTTAACCTTTATGTTTTTAATGATATGAGTGAAAGTAGCAGCATTGATATTTTGGAGGAGGTACAAAATAACACCAATGTACATTGTATGTCTGTATTTTTTAATTATCTAATCATGCTACGACTGCATTCTGAGACATTTCTAGAGACTGCATTTTCACAGAATTGCCTCACAATGCTTTGCTACACAGTTTTGCCTGTAGTAAAGAGGAATATGGGTTTTTTTGCAGTTGTTTTCTCTGACAGACTGTACGTATGCTCATATGTAGTGACAAAATAGGAGTGTGCATTGCATTGCATTGATGATCATAACAGTAGTTTGGTTGTGAATTATGCATCCAAAGCTGTCTCTCCTCGTAGTGACATCAGTTTATCGTAGCGTGAGTAATGACTGCACGTCTGCAAACACAGCGTGGTGAACTCGTTCTGGCGAGTGATGAGAATGAGAGAAAGTGTCTGGTGGAGATTGCTGGGGACAAACATATCTATTATGTATTGCCTGGTCAATTATAGAGTTGGCATGATCACTTTGCACGGGAGAAAGGAAGCGTTTCAAAGCCAGTTACCCCCCCCCCCCCCCCCCCCCCCCCCGCTCTCTGTCTATGCAGCATTCCCACTGTTACATGAATAGCATGAGCTTAACTTGTCTCAAAAGTGTAATACAACTGCATATATTCAACCCTGTCTGTCGCAAAGAAATTAATTCTATTCTCAAGCAAAAAGATCATTGATTAGATACTGTTGGCACCTTCCAGTCAGCTTAAGATGTTAACATCACATACTTGTGTGATGTTAGTGATTCATTTGAATACTTGTTATCAGAGATGAACATTAATGTTGTACAATTATCATATCAGTATATATATATGAATGAATGGAAAATAGGAAGCTATTAAACAAGAGCAAGTGAAATTTGTATCTGGTCTGGCTGGAAACTCTGGTTGAATACTTAAAGGGACTGTACAGTACTGGTTGAGGTGGGGATTCATGTTTTGAACATTCCTAAGTGAGATAATGAAAAGCCTCTTATGAAATATGAAAGAGCATGTAATTTTAAGAAGGATTCAATGTTTATTTGATGAAAATTGGTTTTCAAATAGCTGAGATATCCAAAAAAGTGCTAATAATAAAAGGCGACAGGCCACAACTTTATTAGGATCTCTTTGTTTCACCTTGTTTTTGGATATCTCAGCCATTTCAAAACCGATTTTCATCAAATAAACTTTTGATACCCCTTAGAATTGCATGCTCTTTGACTTCTCATAGAGTGGTTTCTGAATATCTCGCAAAGCGTTAAAATCTAAATCCTCACCTCGACCAGAACTGTACACACCCTTTACTGCAGCATGCAGAATGGACTGAATTGGTGTACTACATGTAAAATATTAAATTTGGGTATTCATTACCTCTTGACCTTAGGAAATTCTGGCCAGTAACTTATTTGAGGTGATGTTTTCAACTTCACAATTTTTTTTTTAATGTGCTTGTGATGGTAAATTGCTTTGTATATTATGGACACCATGACTTTGAATTGAAACTCATGCCAAGTTTTCCTTGTCATAATTCCAACTCACAAGAGGCTTGTTTCTTTGCTAGCCGCTCCCTTATCCAAATACTCTGACAACCATGGTTGGTAAACCACCAGTAGAGCAGCAAAAAACTCTCAAGGAGTTCTTCAACCATTTGGAATTTCCTTGCAATATATTGAAAGCTCTACCAAGAAACTTGTGTAGGTGATACAATTTGCCAGGGTAATGAGTTGTTTTGAAGTATTCTTTAGAGGATTTTGATCATAGTACACACTATTCCTGAAGCGCCCTCACTATGCAGGAGTGGGTAGGTAGAACGTTATGTGTATGTGATGATCGAGTTGTGCCCTAGCAGGTGTATTGAATTGCATACAGCTATAACAAGCTGCATGCAATTTGAAAATCTAAAGTATTGAAAACTTCCACAGAGTGACAATACTAGTAGCAGCCACATCCATGCATATTAAATGAGGTGATAGTACTGTGGCCTCAAAAGTCTCTTACTACCCTAACATCCAGTTGTAGCTAAACTTCCCATTTTGCTGTGCAACATAATCAATAAAACAAAAACAAAGCAAACCTTCTATCTTTCACATTAAATATTTGGTACAATAAGTTGATTAGTAAAAATGACAACTTCTGGGGTGCAGGGAAGGACTGTCTGCTGTTACTTTGTAGTTTAATAACAAAATTATAAACCAAAAAGTGTGATTTTGTGATAGTTTTGTATGAAGACGAATGGGAGAGTTGTTGAGAATATCATCACCTCAGCGTATTATACCCCTACCCACACATAGTTTTCATAATCATGTATGTACTGCTAATACCACTATTTTGTGAAAACATGTAGAATTTCAAAATTCTATGACATTCTTATTTTACATGTTCAATCTCAATGAAACTTTTTTTTTTTTGATTGAATGATGGCTTTTTCTCTGTCTGTTAAAAGTCAACTTGACATGGTGTGGCCATCGTGTTTTGATGACAGGAGAAATGAATGTGTTTGGAGAGGGAGTCTTTATATGACTAAGAAGAGGGGGGGGGGGGAGAGCAAACAAGCATCCCTTCTGGTTGAAATATTATAAAACTAAAAAAAAAAAAAAAACACCAGAAAACAAAAACAAAAACATGCTATCATTGCATGCAATCTAATTACAATCATCAGTATGTGCAGATCTACTCATAATAGCAAGCAATTTGTTGTCCATGGCACAACTTGTACTTATCACTCTGTAATGACCACATAACAATCTCATTGTAGGATTGATGAACAGAACATTTGGCACATAGGGAGGGCACATAATGGCACATATACCGACATGTAATTACACTTTTCTTTCTTCTCAGGGGGCCGGGGGAAATCATTGCAATTTCTTGATGTGTATTGATGTAAAATGCAAAGACTTTTCCAGTGGTTAGATTTCATTGCTTACAAAGTGCATTTGTGTATGTGATTTTGCAATAAGTAATGGCCAGCCCCGAATGTATTATCAGAGAATCAATAATGACAACATATATTACGTAGAGAATACAGAGGGCATTTGTAATATTTTGTAATATGTGTGATGTTGTCAAAGGTTGTCAAATCCCCATTTTTACCAGAGGGGTAGCAGCTACACATGTACATTCCTCATAACAACATACTTTTTGTAGTGTTGCTGAGTTCATGCCTTTCTAATAAATCAAGGTCCAGTTTCTCTTGTGCTGGATGTGCTGACTCCCCAAGTCCCCTTTCTAATCACACTGATTGGTTAGGATCACACAGGCAACATGAGCATTCTACCTCATGTCTTCGATATGCGGCAAATGTACCAAGCATATCAAGTAGCATAACACATGCCTGGGAGCACAGGTTTAGTGTCATAGCTGCACATGGGGTGCTTTGTTTTACACAAGGTCGTATGTGTACTTATGTGAGAACAGCTAATTGTTTTTTTTTTTTTTACATTCTTATAAAGGTATGAGATTAACCCGTTGAAGACGAGTCCCCAGTATACTCGGGCAGGGGTCCATGGGAAATGCGTGTTGTAGCAAAATCAGCCCATCCTCAACAGGTTAAAAATGTTATCACCTTGTGAAATGTAAGCATAGAACTGCCAACTAGCTGGTGTATTTTTATGGTATTTGAAATGCAGCTGATTTTTTTTTTCTTCATCATCAAAATTAATAATATATGTTTTTGATTTTTTGGCATTTTTTCCTGAACTTTGGTTTTACAGCATATATGTAGTATCTATGCAGTGCATTTTTTTTTCAATTTTCAAATGTAAATGTGAGTTTTGCTCTCAAAATGTTTCTTACTCTGCATCTACTTACCCTTTTTTCTCTGTACTTAGCTACTTTCAGGTGATACTTGATTTTCAAACCCAAAGAATGATACAATTGTATAATGCCCAGGTGTTCACTGTTTAAAGCCATTGTGCTGAAAAATGATAATTCGAAAAACTAAAAAGCTTCCCCCCCCCCCCCCAGGATAGGATTTCATCGCTACTTTGGTACAGCTGAAGTGCCCTGATAAATCATAGCAACTAGAAAATTCTGCTCCTATGTCGACCAACTGTCTTCTGGGAGAATTTTGTGATAGAAGTCACAGGAGTGAAACTTTGCCACGTGATTGGTTATGTGTATGAGGTTATAGTAGTTATGTATTTGCCTTTAGATATTGGAAATAAAAAGACCATGATGTGTGAAGAGTGAAATCGAACCAACATGTGTGTTTTTTTTTTTATGTCTATTGAATTTTCACTACAGATAACAGTAGGTGGAGCATCGGAAGTGGCAAAATCTCTCCACAATGTGAACGAGAACTTTGTTGGCTGCCTGCAGTTGGTGAGAATCAGCAACACGGCCGACCCCAGCCAGCTTGGCATCGCTCTGGACATCATCAATGTGGTCATCGTCGGAGGTAGGACAGCTTTCTCGGCCGTAGGCAGCGTCATGGAGGGCTGCAGCAGCTCCAGCATGACGACAGTGACCTTTCCGACGGTCGAGTCCTACCTGAAGTGGACAGTCCAGGGCTCCTTCAACAACTTCACGTAAGTCTTGGTCAGACTTGTACATTCCTCCTTACAAGGCATTGGAATAAAACATTGTGTAAAATTGCATTGTTTACACCGTCATGATGAGCAACAATTTTTCCCTCCATATGCCATGCATTCAAACCTATGTGTACTTTACCAAATGTCCAAATGTGCAGACCTCCTGTTTTCGAAGACGGCTATAAAGCGGATTTCCATCAGAATCCTTTGTTGTGTCTAAAGACAGCATGTCATTTCTATGCTGTGGTGGGGATTTTGGAATACAGGCCTGACTGTATCATACAGCCAAGGTTTTTGGGTATATTAACGTTAGGTAGGGAACGTGGTCACATTAATCATTTGTGTGTTTGTTATTGATATTCTCAAGTGACATCAAATGTATTAAACAACCCATTTCAACCATTATTATCTCATTTCATAAGAATTTGTCTTCTTGTTCATGTGTGCTTGTGTCTATTTTTTGTATGTTAATTGCAGTTGTTATGCGTTGTCACAAAAAGCAATTTCATCAACAGATACAAATGTGTCTTTGTTGTTTGTCTATTTCTGCAAAACAACAAGTATTACATGAACAGCTAGTTAGATCTGGCACTTGCATCAGAAGATGTTCAGTAGAAGTCTAGCCTCTAATGTATGCTTTGTATATGAGATTCTGATTAGGGGGCACTCGAGTCACTTGACGCCTACTTAAATTGCAATCTCATCACACGCCTGTCATTACAATGTTTCTCTCTGAAGGCTTTTATGTGTAGTGAAACCCAAACAGGAATGATGTTATCTGTGTTGCATTAGATGCTCCAGATGTAATTAGTTGACAGAGGACTAGAAGATAAAGGTTATGATGTGACAAGTATATATTTATCGATACCTTTATATGTCTATCTATCCATCTATCTATCTATCTATGTCTATCTTCAGATCTATCGATCTATCTTTCTATCTATCTATCTATCTGTCTATCTAGATCAGTCTATATTTATCTATGTCTATCTATCTATCTATCTATCTATCTGTCTGTCTATCTATCTATCTATCTAGATCTGAGATCTATCTATGTCTATCTATCTATCTATCTATTATGCATACATGCACTGTAAATCACAGTGACATTTCAAAAGTCGCCTTTTAGAACAATGAGTTGTATTACTGCTTGAGCAGTGACATTTCATTTTGCCTTCCATTTTCTCATTAGTCCAGCAGTGTTTATTAGCTGCTATACTGTCTCTTACTTTGTCATCAGGAGTGAAAGTATTGACAAAAGCAGCTGTTTGTGGCAAGAGTTCCTCGTTGGCACATTACCTGGTCATTATGCTTACCTTAATTGCTCTAAAATGACAGTTATCACAGTGGAGCATGATCTCATGTTGTCATTTCATTGCCTTAATTATACTCATGGTTAGTCATATCCACTACATTTGACAGTTAGAGTTACAGTTGAGCTGGTATAGGAATAGATTGATAAAAAAGAAGGCGGAAATGTTTTCTTTTTATTATGGTATTTCAAAAGTAGACTTATGGGGTCGTAATATATAAGTTTCATCCTTGTCCAAACCTCTAGGCCATTGTAAAGTGATTTATCATTGTTTCATTCTGCCATCCTCTCTCACTCTCACTCTTTCTGTTTCTCCTTCACTATACTTATCATCCTGCCAATATGCTGGTGAATATGGCTCATTTTCATCCTCTGATTTTTTTCCAGAATTCACTTGAGATTCCGGACGTTCGACGACAACTCGATGATCCTCTACAACGCCATGGCCAACGGCGGGTTCATCGTCCTGGGACTCCGTGATTCTGTGTTTATTGTTTCCCTCAAGACCAGTGGTAATGGACAGGCCAGTGACATCCCCACAGGTGAGAGTGACCACTGACCACCAGCTGAGATCTGTGAGACATAATGTTAAGGGGTAGTTTCTTTCACTGATATTCATGGTGAAATTTATTCATTCATTCAATTATATCTCACACCCCTTAAGCGGAAGTTGAAATCCTTTCTGTTAAACCCTCTCTGATTTTTCGCTTTTATTAACCAAGTCCCAACAACCACAGGGTTCATCATCCAACCATCAATCAATTAATCTCTGAATTTATTATAATGAAATAGCCATCATAATCTCTGCACGGCTGTATGCAGCCACCAGCTGTTTGAAGCACCTCTTCAATTCCCTCTTCAATTTCCTCTTTCGTTTCCCTCTTTCGTTTCCTTGATCAGCGTGTAGGCATTCTCTTTCTTCTTTCCTTACTTCCTTCCTTTTTTCCATCTATTTTGTTGAGTCGTGTCACGTTGCTTTGTGTCTCCTACTTTGTTTCGTCTTGTCTTAAATTAAACTTGTGCTAAGCATATGCAAATAAGTATTTCATTAGATTTTTCTTGAGGGGTTCACAATCTACAAGCTTGCTTTTTAGTGGACCTCTCAGTTCTTTTTTTTTTCCAACTGAAACATAACCTTGTATTTTTTTGCGTGTACATGCATGTAACTTTATTATTGTATCATTTGATATCATTTGCAAGATGTATGTACACGATTGTGATATGATTCCTAATTTATACTGTGTTATGTTCTGTGGGAAAAAGGAGAAGAATATAATAAAATGAAATGAAATGAAAATGAAAGATATACATAGACATGTACATCAAAGATGTGCAATAACAAAATACGAACGGCACCAAGGCATGTTTCTCCAAGTGAAGAAAAGGAAAACGGTAGTGTTTTCTAGTCTTTTTGTATGAATAGCACCAGTGCGCTTAGAAACACCAGTATGAAGCGCCATATAAATGCAATTATTACTATTATTATATGTGCAGGATACGAGGCGAGGAGATGAGAAAGGTCCTTGATCTATCAAAGGTTGACCCCTACGTACTGCACCGTACAAATTTGCATTACAAAATTTGTGCAACATGACAAGAGTGATATAGCAAGGATCAAAGAGGAAAAATGAAGTAATAACAATGTTTTGCTAATAATGAATGAACCAAAATTGTGATAATAACAAACATTGCTCTCTGTCTCTGGTGTCTCCTATGTCATGTGTATAGTAGCTACATTTTTAACGAGGGAGTGTCATTACATGAACTTTCATATTTCATTTGTTTTTTGCCTATATAGTTGTAGCATATCACAAAATGTTGGGTATTCCTTTGTGTTTCATGTACACGGCGGAGAAACCTGTACATTTCAGTTTCATGTCTGGGTATCAGATAATGTGAGGCTGTGGTGGAAAGAAAAGAAAGAATATATATTTACTTCAAGGTCCATTGATGATGTTACCTGTCAGATTGGATTGTAACATTACAGTTTAGAGAATATCCCTAGAATGCATGTAAGCTACTCATCTTTAACAGATCCTTTTTTTTTTAATGACTGCATGAAATCTGCCTGGTATGAATTCAGATGTAACATCAAAGGCAGACAAACTGAGAAATTCCTCATGAACTGCCAATGCCAAGCCTGATTTCATCAGCTTGTTTGGTTATTGAAATTGTCATTGGTAGAAATAAGGTCATGCCATCAACATATTCTGCTGTTGCTTATTCCATTCTGTCTTTTTCTCTTGTTGCAGTACTTGGTTTAAATGATGGTCTCTGGCACAAAGTACGGGTGGAGGTAGCCAATGGCCAGTTGATTGTCACAGTGGATGGCGTTGACCGCCGCAGTTCACAAGACACAAGTTTTGTCTCCACCACGTCGGAATTCTACATCGGTGGAAGCAGTGAGTACAGTCCCCAGTGTTTCATTCTCATTTACACTTGCTGGGTTTCTGATGTCATGTAACATTGAGGAGTACAGATAGGTGATTGAATGCCTTTCTTGCTGGACAGGAGGTAAATTGACAAGACTTTTCACTCATGATATAATTTATGCTTGTGTGAATTGATCTAGATGTACTAAGTATTCTGACTCTTCTTGTCTACTTGTCCACAAAGATGTCTTTGTTGGGTCTTTTTTTTTTCACACGCTGCAAATCATCATAATTTTTATTTGTCAATACAGTCAAACCTTTCTATAGCGACCACCGTCTGTAGCGGCGACCTACCATATGTGACCACTAAACACGATTCCCCCCAAGAGAAAGGCCATGTAAACAACCCTGTCTATAGCATCCACCTGTCTACAATGGCCCCTTTTTTCATCTCCCTTGGGGTGGCCGCTATAGACAGGTTTGACAGTATTACAGACCTTGCTTTATTAGGAACACATCAAACTTTGTTAGACATATTCTGAGAAGTAGAATGCTGTATAAGCTGTTATTTTCGCGATTGTTAAATTTTCGTGAATTTCGCGAATCACCGTTGGATCGCAGATTTAACAACACACGAAAATGTTTCAAAGTGCCCGGGTGATAGTGCATTAATGTTAACATCGGTGTCAATTCACGAAAACAAAATCTCGCGAAACTGACTATGGTCTCCTCATTTGCAAAGATATCTGTACGCAATAATAACAGCATATACAGTATCATATGGAAAATATTTGTGATATAATTTACAGCATGAAAAAATCAGAATAACAAGGAAAAAGATGATGGAGGTACCAGCTGAAAGAAGTGCTGTTGTTCTTACAAATCCTTTTGTGCTGAGTTCAATGTATTAATTCAATCATATTAATTCTTTCATTCAGCCATTCCAGTGATACACGAGCCCTATCTGGAGGGATTTCGAGGCTGCATCAGCGAAATCCACCTGCAGAACGTCGCGGTCGACATCACAAGCCTGGAGTCCGGCTCTCTCCCGGCGGGAGTCGTCATGGAGGGCTTGCAGGTGGACACCTGTGCACTCTTTGATTGGTACGTGATGACTGATTGGTGGATTGATGACGAATTGGGGGGAATGAGACATCGAATGCATGTAGTCACTCATATATGCCCGAATCTTCAGAATGCTCTCACATGACACTTACATGATACATGTAGATGTGTACTGTAAGCACACAAGCTGTATTTACTATAGGCAAGGCTCAGCATTAGTGGTGGCCCGGTGGCTCTGGGCCACTAAAATTGATCTCTGGCCACCAAATTTTGCCCGAAAAAGGTTATCTTTTGGTGGCCCAGTAGCGCAACTGATATTCTAAATGGGTTTTTATGTTTTTGTTTTTGTTTTGTTTTGGGACAATACATTTTTTTTTTTTTGGGGGGGGGGCACCAAAATTGAACGTTAACCTTTTTAGGATTTTAGTGGCCTGAACAGGCCACCAAAGAAAATAGTTGGAGTCAAGCCCTGCTAAAAATTATGTGTTTTTATCACAAGTACATCTACAAAAAGAACCATGACTGAGTCTCTTATCAGAATGAAGACACTGGTGAAAATAATGCAGTGCCTACTCTTTACCCCATGACTTTAATCATTTGCACTCTAACTAAGGTTACTGAAAGAAAGAAAATTGCCTGGCCTTGAAGAGTTACAGTAGATATAAAAACAAGTTTTTCTCATGTCATAAAAGAAAAAGCTGCATGCTGTGTATTGCAAATACTGCAGTATGGTAATCATGCAAAATAGTGCCCTTGCTAAATGTCTGATGGCAATGTGAAATAGTGAAGAGATGTGTGACTGCTCCAGGGTACACAAAACCGTTTGTATATGAGGCGAAGGTACTTCCTGTCCCCTTTCCCACCCTTTTGCCCTAAGTTTTTGCTGTTAGCCATTCTTTATATTATATTTTCCATCATTGATTAACCTGTTGTCATACTTAGTTTGATTTTAAAAGGTGTATGGTATTCATCCCATTAAATGCATCTTCTTACGAGTGTGTGCATTCTCTAGGGAGACAACTGCTCTCTGTTATGCACAGCCTGTGGACACCTTTGACCATAATTTATGTGGCCTGAAGTCATTTAATTGGAAAACATAATTTGAAAATCAGTTTAAACATGTAGCTAGATACTTGTTACATTGGGTACCTACAATGTGCATTGTGAAAGGCTCAAACATACCTTGCACTGTAAGACCGTCATGTTTGAATTCCCATCCTGTGATTCAGTTGATCCTCTGCTCCGTGGATCCCAGGAAGAATGGGGGGAAGGCCTCTGTCGGGTCACAGGTGGGATTCTCGGATTAGCAGGATTCTGTCGACACAGGATGTGAATTTGGGCATTAAAGTGGATCATCCAGCCAGTCTAAGACCCAAGAGCAATTAAATCAAGGATAATCTACTCAGATGATTCATGACATGACTAAATTTAGATGATTTACTGGGGACTGTTAGAAGACAAGCTTTTGATATTTCACTACTCTGAGCCCCAAAGAGGTCAGGATGCAAAAGCTATTGATGTATGACAATTTGTTCAAAATCAGACAAGTGATTGGAAGAAAGTTATTCTGATTTCTGATGTCTGTAAATCACTTTTTGTAATGTCACCATGCGTCAAGATACTTGTTGAATTTAGTTAGAAAAAGATAAAAAGCTTTGATTTCAAGACTATCTATTTCACCCCCCCCCCCTTCCCCTTGAGAATATGTTCCTGGGGATTGCCAAGGATATCAGTCATATTTCTGTTGAATAGTGTCATGAAGGCAGTCTGTTATGTTTTATAAATGAAATATTGCAGTAGAGTTATAATTAACAAAGTGATGTCAAAACCACATGACCAGAGTCTCATGACCAATATCATGTGACCAAGATAACTCTTTTGGGGAAATTTAGTGATGCCTTGTTACGTGACTTCTGACATTCACACTCCCTGGTGACCAAAAATCATGCGGTATCCTTTGTGTATGTTAGATTTTGCATATATATATATATCTTTGTAATTTGCAACTTTTACTGTACTGCATTTATTCAATTTAACTTTTTTTTTTTGTTCTCCTGAAGTATACCATTTTAACTTTTGGACAGATTCAACAGGAAGCTGTGAATTTACTCTGTTATTTTTGGTGCTCATTTGTTCTGGTCTGTCAATGTCATAAAATCTAGGTGCAGCCCAAATCCCTGTGAGCACGGTGGAGTTTGTTCGTCGGACTGGGACACGTTTGTATGCGATTGCGCTGGGACTGGCTACGGTGGAGATGTTTGCCATTCAAGTAAGATGTCAGAGCAAAAGTGTAATGTCCTGGCCGCTGTCTTGGCCACATATTTCATTTTATGCCAGTGAAGGATAATGAACAAAGTTTTCTAAGCATATGGCAAAGCAAGGATTGTGTCAATATTAAATACAAACTAAAAAGTATCTCTTGTAATCTTAGAACATCAATTCAGCTGAGAAGAATTATTCTTCTTGCTGAGTATTCCACAATCATTGATAGTGTGAATTATTGTCAAGATGGACTTTGTTGTAGTAGCTTTTGATATTAATGATTATTGTTGTCATGTTTGCACTTTTTCAGTTTCTTTTACCATTCAAGTAGTAGATAGAGTAGTTGATTTCTCTTTCATTTTGCTACTTCTGTTTTAACTATAAAAAGAATTTGATAGGGATAGAAGTTTTGGAAATAGTAGTGGTAGTATAGTACCAGTACAGTGACCCCCACTGGAGGAATCATGGAAACAATTTTTTTTTTCTCATGCTCAAACCAAGGCACCCATTATAGCAGTGAGCACTGTAGTTTCTAGTAGCAATGACTCTCGCAAGAACAATAACATGAATGATATATATGATTACCAGTGCTCAGAAAGTTACACTCATGGTATAGAAGGTCACTGTAAAAATGATGGGAAAAAAAAATAAGAGCATATTTTCATTTCTAATTTCAGCGGATTATGACCACCTGTGCGAGCACGTTGGACTGGTGGGAGAGCACATAGTGGACGTTGATGGCAGTGGACCTCTTGACCCCTTCACTGTGACCTGCAATATTGATGGTGAGGATGTGGTCAGATTGACCTTACATATTACTCTCTCCCTCACTGGACCTCAAAGTGTTTCATTTATCCACACACATCATGCTGACCTTTCATTTTCTTTTAGATAAGTTTCATGTTGATGGTCCTTGAGAATGGGATTTATACTGTGAAATTTCTGTGTGATCATGTCAATCTGTAGTACACTTGTATTTATAAGTGATTCACTTTGTATTGTGCACTTTTAATCTTTTCTGAATGTATGATTCTCACTCATGTTACTTCAAGTGATCATGGTGGAATTGAGTGAACTATTGGCTTTGTTTTATCATGATACTCTTACCTGGAGAGTGTGTAGGAGATATTTTGGTGCAGATTAGGTCTTTGCAAAGGGAAATGTGAAAATTGTCGAAACAGTTCAGATTTATCAGATTAATAAATTTGTTTCTGACTAGTGAAAGTTTCTCGTCAAAGAGTGACAAGTTGCAATCCACATTAGGGTAAAAGTATTTCTTTGAGAGCGTAGTTTACTCACTGTGATCATAAAAATGCAAGTAGATGTCACAGGAATCAATGTGCATGTTTATCACTTTGATGTTTATTTGAAGGTTCAGAAACTTGAGATCAAAGCAGTAGGATTTGTTAATTGTCGTAAAATATGGGGGAGGGGGGATAGAATAAAAAAAGAAAGAAAAAGAACTACTACCTGGACATATGAATTTGTATTCATTCATGGAAAGAGATTTGTGATAAATGGGGCATAGCATGACGTGTGCCCTTGTGAGATGATTGTAGCAGGTGGACTGAGGGAGAGTAACAAATCAACCATGTTGTATTAGGTATTGATTGAATCAAGAGACCTTGAAATGTAATTACTCCCTGCCTGAATGGACGCCCCTAATGTGCCATTCCATATCCCAGAATGCTGTGCACATATCTATGAGAGATAAGCTGACTAAGTCTGATTTGCCAATCAAATTGGGCAGTGTTTAATCTAATTAGGTGAAAATCCTATAAGTGCCCAATTATCGATTTAAGTAGAGCGTGATTACCGTGCCAAGTAGAGTAATTCTGTATCTCCATTTCTGGTTTTGCTGTATATTACAGTCTTTACAGGATCTAGCTTTTATTTTATTTTACATTAACAAGGCTGTTCCTGGAAAATCATTATCTCATTCTATTCTTGAGGATGATTATGCAACTGGGTTGATGACTTGTTTATTTTTGAACACAATTTAGATGAGACTGAATAATAATAAATAAAAGATGATAATGATAATGATGATAGTAATGATACTGAAGAATGTTATAATGATGATGATGATGATGGTAATAATAATAATGATAGTAGTAGTAATAATAATTATATTATTAATAATAATAATAACAATAATAATAATAAAAAATAATAATAATAACAATAATAATAATAACAATAATAATAACAGTAATAATAATAACAATAGTCGGAAGAAGAAGAATGGGAAGATAGATGAAAAACAGTCACAATGATGATAAGAATGAACATAATTTCCTTGTGTGACAAGATTTGTAATGTAGAGGGAGCTCATGGGTAGAGTAAATGAGGCACTGAACTTAGAAACAGGAGAGGATGACGTTGATACCCTGGTAGCTGTATTCCATCCATAAACAAGCTATATGTAACCCACTTTGTCCCTCTTGACATTGGTGAAAAAAATGGGCCAGTGGTGCTGGTAAGACCCTGTTGACAGTATCGCCAACACTGATGACACTATTCCATTATCATATTCTTGAATTGAAATCAAAAGAACAAATACATTGTTGCCATTTTGTGACTCTTTGCTTCAGTGAACACTGGCTACCACTGGACAGAGGTCAGTCATGACACGGAGACCACAATGAACGTGCCTTCTGGCCACGAGGCACCGGGGTCTTTCAGTCGAGAGATTGGGTACGAGGCCTCGCTGGACCAGATGCAAGCCCTGATTGAGAGCTCAGAAGCATGCAAGCAGTTCATCCAGTACCAGTGTACCAACAGCAGGCTTCTAAACTCGCCAAGTGAGAAACACTGTTTAATGGTTTTTGTTGAATCTCAGCTTTCTGATGTTTGTCAGTTTTGTGCCAAATCTGAGCTTTCATGTTTAGTGTCAGCTTTATGTCAGATCTCAGAGGACATTTTGCATGATGAGGAGAATGACAAGGCATTCTTATATCTCCTCACTTTGACTGATTGATAATTGGCAGATTCACTGTGCTAAATAGAGATATGAGATGAGTAATATTTTTTGGTGAAGGTCAAAAGAACACGCACAAATGCTTTGAAGATTTAGCCGTATTGGCGTTAACCAAAGATGACAATGATTTTTGTTCCCTTTTTGTAAAAATGAAATTTAAAAATGACAAGAACAGATAGGAACAATATACTGCT
The DNA here is from genome assembly GCF_964275005.1 of Diadema setosum. NCBI lineage: Eukaryota > Metazoa > Echinodermata > Echinoidea > Diadematoida > Diadematidae > Diadema > Diadema setosum. The sequence continues at coordinate 35,560,429 of NC_092698.1, forward strand.
GATCTTTCTCTTTCAACTATTCCCCCCCCCATTTTCAGGGAGGGGAGGGACTGTTTAGGAAATGATGGTTGCTACTGCTGAAAATGTAGAGCTAGATGGGATGTGTGGAACCAAAGTTTGTTATGCGCATCACAAACACAACAGATTAGATGATCAGAGAGCAGAAAATGTCCAGAACTTTGGAGGAATTTACATTTCTTTCCTTTTGGTCCTCTGGTCCTAGGATGAATGCAAGGAGTATATTACTTAGTATTCCTGTATACTGTCTGCTGTAGAGGATATAACTTGTGGTATAGCTGAGAAGTTGTAGGCATGCTGTCAACCACACTGAGATTTACATGTCTGACAAGTATTTTGTTGCCACATATTACTCAGTTTGTTAGGGCATTATAAATATACATCAACACACGCAGCCAATATATGATGCGTACATTGTGTGACTGTCTCGCTGTCTTCTAGGCACCTCCTGTTAAGCAAGTAGTGCGTAAACAGTAATGCCCCATACTTGTATACATAGAAGAGGAGAGAGTAGTTTATACCATTTTGTCATGGTATGTGATCTTTTCACCCAGGTGGTCCTGCGTATGGCTGGTGGGTAAGCAGACACGACCAGATGATGACAAACTGGGGTGGGGCAGCAACAGGAACTGGAAGGGTGAGTTCTTCCTCTAGGGTGGGGCTCCTAGACCCACTAGATACCGCAAAAAAAAAAAGGGCAAATATATTATATATATATGTATATATGTATATATGTATATATATATTTAAGTTGATTCCAAGTTGATAGCCCACATTCAAGAAAATTGGCCAATGTATATGGATAAAAGATGTTGCATTGTAATCTTTTCAGACTTTTAAGCTTGTTATTCACATTTGCATTTTATCTTCTATTCTTTGAAGCTGTCATGGCAGTATTAGCAGATTGGCTTTTCCTTGCTTGAATAAAAGTCTGAATCCTTCTTTTGAAAATATGTTTCACCAGTTTTCACCTTTTTCTCTCAAATATACATGGTCCTCTCGCTCTCTTTCTAATCAGTGTGCCTGTGGAGTTGGGATGACCTGTTCCCCAGACAGCTCCAAGTATTGTAACTGCGATGGCAGCAACACCAACAACCAGGTGGATGAGGGAGATCTGACCGACAAGGAGAACCTCCCGGTCAAGGAACTCCGGTTTGGAGACACGGGGGATGCCGGCTCCAGAGCGTCTTTTCAGCTGGGCAGGCTGATGTGCAGAGGAGATGGTGAGATGATGGTTTAATGGTCACACACAACCCTTGCATCTCTTCCCTCCCCCTTTCTTAACTCTTTATATGCCATGATGGGAACTCCCTGTGTGCCACGTTATTCTAAGACATCAACGCAGCTATGCTTTTAGAAAACATTCTCTTTTTAAGATCAATGTTACTTTATACATTTCTGTTAAAAGCTGGACATGTTGTGTGTAAAGTTGTAGAGAAAATGCCAAGCCTTGCTTTGAAGTAAAGTGTATGACAAATCTATTATTGCTTTTCTTTCAAATGACTTGCAGCTATATTACTGTAAATGCATGAATTTTGCATACAAAACAGTGACAGAAACTTAGAGTTTTCATGGAAATCCAGTAGGGAACACTGCTTGCTGGTCGGTCACCACGTAAAATGCTACCCATATGTGAGAGGAACGGAATCGCGAGAAACAGTTTCATTGTATTTTGGCATTTGGCGATTTATTGATCGGTTTGGACGGGTTTGTGAGTTTGAGCAGAATATGCAAAGTTGGCACGCTGTCGACTGAGTCGGGCGTGCGAACGTGGCACATAAAGAGTTAACAAAGTGGAAAGAAAGAAAATATTAGTAAGTATTCACGTCCTTCAAATTCTTTTTCCAGAACTAGATTGAATGATTCTTTGATCCTGATTTGATTTCATCCATCTGAAAGTTGACTATTTGAGCATCATTGCAGTGCAGAGTTCATAAAGACTCTATATAGCATTACAGTAATGACTGCATCTTACTGCTATGCAATCTGGATGTGAAATGGACACAAGTTTTGATGAAGTAATTCTACATTTGAATGAATAAAACGTTTTAAAATCAGTTTATTTCAGAAATGAAGAAATATTGAGTGCTAACTTGCACACACACCAATAATTCAGTAAATCACTATTCACTAATTTTCTTGTTCCATTTATCATCCCCAGGCATGAATTACACATATGATAGTTTTTCCCATAATTAATTCATATATCATTAGCTATATTTTTAAGCAAGCATACAGCAGTACGATATCTTTTTGGTTTCATGACCAAGAATCAAACTCACATTGAAGATGACATGAAGTAGTATGCAAAAAAAAGAAAACAAACCTCAGAGAGTGATGATGATAATTGTCAGCAAGTCTTCCCAATCCAATACTATTGTATTCATTTGCTGTAGTATCTTTAAGACCTGATAACAGCACCTTAGAACATAACATATATCATGCATGACATGACATTTGCTCCTGTGACAATTGCTCTGGTCTTATTTCTCCAAGGATTTAGGGTCAGGGTTAGGCTTGTGATAGGGTTTTAGGTTTAGTTTGATATGAGGATTATGATTAGGGTTATGGTTATGTTTGTGGATGGAATTACTGTTTGGGTAAGCATGCAGATATTTCATGATAGCAATTGTCAAAGGACCAAATGTCATGGAACCATCATGCACACATACAAACAGGAGAATGACAAGATGACATGTATGACTCAGTTGAATGTATTTCCTGACAATCTGTCCTCTCTCTCGTACCGCTTTCCAGTGCATGAGGACAACATAGTATCCTTTGTAGCCAAGGAAGCCCACCTGGCCCTATCAGTGGAGACCACACCCCAGGGAGCCCTGGACATCACCCTGGACTTTAAGACCACCGTTGACCCGGCAGACAGCAGCAACCCGTCGTCAGGGGCAGTCTTCTTTGCTGCCAATGCCGATGAGGGCCTCATTGAGGTGAGTGAGTGACAGGTAGGAAATGAAGTAGTAGCATTTCTGTGCCAGAATGATAGAAACCTTGTTCTGTGCAGACTGCAGAATGTAGAGGAATGTCTGATGTTGAAACTTGGGCTCCATTGGCACTAGATTTTACTAAAGGAAAACCATATTTTCTTCTTTTCTTTTTATTTTTAGTACAGGCAGGTGCTGGGCAAGGCTGAATTACCATGTCTCTCTAATAAGCCATCATTTTTTTCTTTGTTATAGTTTTGCAGTTTTCAAATCCTAGGAATTGTCTACTATCATGGATTTGAACATTTATTTATTTAAAGATTGCTGAAGTTTTTGCACTGCAAAGTACAAGTTAATTTTTTTGGAATTGTATTGACTGAGAGGTATTCTTGGTGTAGACTGAAGAGTGAGCTTATTTTGACAATTTTCTTCTTTTTTTATGTAAATATTTTTCACAGAATGGAATCTATTTTTCAGTATTCTAACTGTCTTTTACCTGTGGTAATATTTATCCAGGAGTTCAGCCCTTTAGAGATATCAAAGTAATGACCTCATGTAATCATTAATTGAAATGCAAGATGAACCTGGCTTTCATTTCACAGGATATGTCGAATGACGGCATTCATGGCCGAATGATTTGTCTTGCTGTTTGCAGGGGCTGCTCATCAATGCTCGAACGGTGCAGCTCAGGTTCGACTACGGTGCCGACCTCACGACGATCTCCTCGACGGTGCAGGATCCCCTCAATGACAATGACTGGCATACCATCCGGGCCAACTTTGACCGCAAGTCAGTCTGGTTGCAGGTGGACAGGAACAGCAAGGAGACAGTGACCTTTACCAGGCCAGAGCTGACCCTTGAACTGACCAGTGCACTTTACATAGGTAGATGTCTTGTGTCTCTTCTATCATGTCTATGCCAATGATTTGTGTGTGGGATTTGTGTGGGGGGGGGGGGGGGGGGGTTTGACTTGAGGTGCTGGTAGTTAGAACAGGGGAGCAGTAGGGGGCAGACAGGAAGCAGAACAAATTTTCTAGATTTTAATAACATGTTTGGACAAGTGAAGCAAATATTACCATCATAGCCATGCAGATCACGAGAGTTGTATTTTTTGGTCCCACAAATGTAGCCAAGACTGTATTGGATAACTGCAATGACACATTAATGCTTACCCTGCAGTTTTTATTTCATCATATGCATAAGCTCAGTCAGATTATATGACTTATCTGGGCAATCAATGGTATAGGGGTCTTTGTAGATATCATCTTGTTTATGATGGTTTGAAAAAAGTTCAGGTGAGGACTGTTTGCTGCTGGTGTGAATATCTTTCATGTCTTTTTTTCTTTGTCATATATTGAACAGAGATCAATGAATTGTATGTGGTGCATTGAGAATGTAAAGATAAACAAGTATGGAATGGAAGACTGTTCAGACTATATTTTGTCCAAGCTACACCTTTGTGGTCACTGTATTTCTGTTTCTCGCAAACTTGTTCTACAGGGTCTTCCACTGTCCAGTCAGATGGCTTTGTAGGGTGCATGCGCAAGCTGACCGTCAACGGAATGATCATGGACATGGCTAGGGAGGCAGAAGTGGCCAAGGATGTCCTTGTTGGTTGCATCGGTCAGTGCTCCACCAAACCCTGTCTCAATGGGGGCCAATGCATGGAGCTCTATGACAGCGTAGACTGTCAGTGTGAGGAGACGGCTTTTGATGGTGACTACTGCTCAGCAGGTATGCACAGTTTTCTGCTCTGTGGTCTAAAAACTGTCTGGTATGTCTAGGAGCTTCACAAGGAGGCACGCACTAAAGCATTTCAGCACAGATCATAATCATCACTATATTTGACCCACAATAAGTGCTTTTAAGCCTTATTTCTTGAATCTATGCCAAAAATGTGTCATGATATATCATCGCAATTCCCATGCCCTTATGTTGATTGTTCCTATTTCTTAATCAATTGTAAAGTTACAGTTGAAACAGAATTGAAAATGGAATTCAACTGCCTTAGTGGTTGAAAGCATGTCAAATTTTTACATACTGCGATACAGTGAGGTAGATTTACTTTTAAAGGGACTGTACAGTACTGGTTGAGGTGGGGATTCATGTTTTGAACATTCCTAAGTGAGATAATGAAAAGCCTCTTATGAAATATGAAAGAGCATGTAATTTTAAGAAGGATTCAACATTTATTTGATGAAAATTGGTTTTCAAATGGCTGAGATATCCGAAAAAGTGCTAATAATAAAAGGCAACATGCCACAACTTTATTAGGATCTCTTTGTTTCACTTTGTTTTTGGATATCTCAGCGATTTCAAAACCGATTTTCATCGAATAAACTTTTGATACCCCTTAGAACTGCATGCTCTTTGACATCTCATAGAGTGGTTTCTGAATATCTCGCAAAACGTTAAAAGCTAAATCTTCACCTAGACCAGAACTGTATATACCCTTTAAGAAGCAATATGTTGGAAGGATTGTTGTATTCTTCTGTGCACAATGTTAATTCAATGATGTCATGCAGTTGATTATTGGGAAATTCTTCATTGTGATTATTGAGGCATGAAAGCATTGAAGGCAAGGAAAACTGATGTATTTGACCCCGATCTGTGTGTGAGTGTAATCTGTTCTCGGCTCAGAACGTAAATCATATGAGTGCACGATTCTTTCCTTTCCTGCGGCTCCAACAATCAGAGGTCGGAGTTGAAATGCAGCAAGGTAGTCGGATCTCGTACGACCTCCCAGTGGCGCTGCAGCAGAATTCGGCGACAGACAGAATCAGCCTGGCCTTCAGAACCACCCAGCCTGGAGGGCAGCTCTTCAGAGTGGAACATGGCTTGGATGGCGCCCACATAGACCTAGCCCTGGATGGTTCAGGTACCGTCATACCCTTTGCTGCTGATTGAGAGATATAATCACTCCTTCATGTATTTCATTTCACTTTTCCTGCTGCAAAGAGACTCTAACTCTTTATTCACTACATTGCTTAGTTATTCTGCTCATATTATTCAGAGAGAGAGAGAATTTCTTTCACTGATAAAACAAATTGTCATGTGTCTGTGTTAGGATATTGATTAGATAGCACTCTGGCTGTCCAGGCATATGGATTGTTGGGAGGATGATTTTTTCCTTCCCCACCGTCTTTGAGTCTGATTTGTTTCGTTGTACATGTATTTTCTTTTTTATTTGTTCCTTTGCTTTGCTGCTGAAGCAAAATATTTTGCATATACTGGAAAGTTAATGAGTTGGACAGCTGTTTGATCTCCATTGTGAAGTTTCATTACTAAACCAAAGGCTAAGCCGAACTGAACTGAACTGAAGCAGTACTTAATTTTTATTCCAAACAACGTATCACAGCTGACATGTGATATGCAGCAGATCATTGCACAATGATCAAAACAACCTGCCATATGCATTGCAACTTGCTATGTATATATATATATATATATATATATATATATATATATGAAGCTTAAAGTTTTAATATTTCTTCATTAAACCATACTCATAAAACTAAATATTTAATAATGTAATATATAAATAGTCTATAATATTGTCCAGAAATTTTAAAATATTATTGCTTAGATTGCTGAAATTGGCACCACAATGCAAATAAACAGAGACTGTAGCCAGGTACATGTACGTACGTACACACACAGCTCTCTCAGTTGTGTCATGATTGGAGCCCGTAGGAGAAATTTTCATGCGCATGGCTGTTATGCGGTTTTGTGCGTGCACCCATTCTGCCCCATTCAGTAGGTATTCGGGCGTCCATGTTGAAATTAGGGTGGACGGCTCGCACGGCTCTTGTAGTCTAGCTGGGTGTTCGCTGGTGCGTTGCGTAGCGTCGTGTTCGGCATTCGGTACGTACGGGGGGTACGGTAACGGGAGGAGCAGCGTGTCATGATTTTCTACTGAGTTGCAAATCGCCTGCGATGATTGAGCGTCTTTAATAGGGAAAAGAGGGGTCTAATGACAGTTGAGAATAGGTGTCTGTATTTCACAAGTGATAGCCTAGTTGTGATGCTTATGAATATTTGAAGGTTTCATGGAATAGTATTCAAGATGAACTGCATACATAAAAACCTCATTGTACTATCAGTGCCATTTAAGCTTCTTATTTCTATCCAGTAGTAATCAAACATTCTGTATTAAATTTTGAAGTGTATTCATGTACTAGTAGCTTAAAATCACTTTCTCGGTGGTGAACAATGAAATCTCATATGTTGAAATGTCCACGATCACTGCAACACTTGCACTATCCAGATTGTCTGTTGCCTGTACCATGACCAGCTTTGTTTTGTCTAGAGTTAAAATGAATAAGAGTACTAGTATTGACCAATCTCAGTTGTTTTATTTCCATAAGTTTAATGTGGTTGTCTTTATAAATTTGAGTACAATCATTCTGTCTTGCACCTGATGCACACACACCAAGCAATCTTCAGGCAGTGTTAAAATGGGTTGCTTTCCTAATTTCCTGTCCAGGGCATGTTTTGCTGAAGGTTCAGCTAGACGGTGGCACAGAATCAACGCTGAGACAGAGCAGAAACTTTGCAGACAACAAGAATCATTCTGTGCATGTCATGAGGGATGCGAAAGAAATACAGTTCCAGGTAAGTACCCATGAGAGATCCGCCACCGGTCAAAGCTTCCACATGGTGTCATCTTTCCTCCTGGGCTAGCATCTTACAGAGGAATAAAAACAAACATATGAGCTCACTCTAGTGGAATTAGTGACAAAACATGAAAATGGGTTTTAAAAGCAGATTCAGGCAGGATCATTGTGAGGAATTTGTGATCCACTTAATATCAGTGCAAGATTATCTGATACAGTGTTCTGCGATTGCACCAAAGATAAGGCCAAAAAAAAAAATTGTTGCATTGGCGTAACATGAGATTTTCAAATAGGGTCGGTCGGGCGGATTTTTTTTTTTTTTTTTTCTTTTTTTGCTACCTGCATTTTGCGTGTAAAACTTGTGCTCAGCTCAGTAAACAGTTACAACTGCTGCACCGAATGTGCTGTGTTCATCTATTCTACAAATCATTTATGTGGCCGATATTACTGGAATTATACCCCTTCACAGAATTTAAAGATGTTGAAATCCCTATCCTGAATGTTTTCACTTCATATTTTACTATTTTGACTTAGATAAGATAGATGCAAATTGACCCATATGTACGATCTTTTCATCGCACACGGCGATCTCTATTACAGTCCCACATATACAGATTCGTGTAAGTTCTCCACACAAGAAACCTATGGCAAAACTGTGCACAATACATCGCAGTCTGAATGCTACGTATACACTGAATAAATCTTGTTAGAGTACATGTCCGTGTTGGAAACAGATGACGTACTGATCAAGGAAGGCTTATGCGAGGCGCTAGATCTCTCCCTCGTACATCCGATATCCCCAGAGCCGTTTCCACTTCCGGGTTTGTGCAATCGCGATCGCAATCAACAAGATATTTGATATCGATAGCAAAAAAATAATGAAAAAACATGGGGTCGGCGGAATTTTTAGGGTCGGGCGGGTTACGCCAATGCAACAGTTTTTTTTTTTTTTGGCCTAAGCAGTGTCCGTTATATCGTAACTTAACCCTAATCAGGCTGGGGGGGGGGGGGGGGGGCGGAATCCGCCCCCCTCGACGTTTCGCGCAATATCTTCGCAACGCGATAAGCTCCCGCCGCAATGCTTCATGACTTTTTTCTTTTAAGTATCGCGCAACTTTTGAGACCCAAATTGTTGCACCCGCGCGTACCGTTTTGACGCGACGCCTGTTCGAAAAAAATTTGTCAACCCCAAAATTGCTCCAAAACGTGATTTTGTGTACAAATTCCAATGCAAATTGTGTTTTTTCAATTAATTCACATAAAAATCCATATCTTCGCTTAGAATGGTCTAAATTAATTTATTTTAGCATAATAATGCTTCGAAAAATGTCTGTGACAAATTTTGGCCAAAAAACAAACAAAAACAAAAGGTCAAAAAACAGAGAAATACATAAGAAATTCAAAAAACAATAAAATACATAAGAAATTAATTTCGATACAGATTTTTTTTATCCTATGTCTCAGAAGAATGATACAAGAAACATTCTAAAAAAGAAATTAGCTTAATTGGAGCATTAATAAGTGATTTAGAGCCCAAAACTGATTTTGTGCATAAATTACAATAATTAATTAATATGAAATATAAGAAAAATTTTTCAGAGAAAGCAACCATACATTTTGATAGAATACGTCGCGGGCGTCGCGTGTGCCGATTTTCGGCGCAATCGCGCGTTCCATAGGCGAGATCTGAAGGGGGGGCGGATTCCAGATATAGCATAGCCAAAAAAGCCCAGCCTGATTAGGGTTAAATATGACTGCATAAGATACATTCATATATGAGTAACGCATTAGACATCTACAAGTAATGTGTCCTGCATTACGTTAAGGAATGGTATTTGTCGGTGCGAGGAAAATTTTTTAAAATTTGCAGGTTTGCCATACCACTGTGACAGAAGTATATCTGGGAGGAAAATGTGATACATTTTACATTTCGTGTGCAAATACAAGATGATAGAAGGTGTATACAAAGCAGAGTGAACTATGTATGACCAAGAGAACACTTTCAAATGCCTACTGGGTGCCGTTTTGTGTGAATTTCTTCAGATGATTATAAAATATTGTAATATTTGTCTGTTATTGTACTGTTGTAGCTGAAGTATTTCTGATTTCTTCCATATATTTTTCCACTTCTGTTCAAATAAGCTTTCTCTGTGGTAAAGACTTGAAAATATAAAAAGATCAGATTTTCTTTGAATGCATTTGCACAAAGTGTCTTTCATGCATGTATTTTTACCAAAGTTGTTGAATGCTTTATAAAAGCTTTTTTTTTCACACATGTAGTAATGGATTTTTTTTTTCCTTCTCGCTCACATAGGTTGATGACTACACCCTACAAAGAGAAACACTTACCACCACTTCAACAATGTTTACACCAGATCATATATACCTTGGAAATTCAGGTAAAACCTCATAGTAGTGTGTGCTAAATAAAGCAGACAATAATAATGGCTTCTACATAAAGTTTAGAAGTGCCTGGCTGGCACTCAAGACCTTTCTTATTTATTACATGATTATCTTATGTCTGTTTAAGCTCCCTGTGAATGATTTCAGTAATAATTTGAAAGAATCTTGTGAAATTGCTTCTACCATGTATAGTTGTAATGTACAGAGCATATATGTGACCCAGCATGAATAGCAGATTTCTGTTCTGGATAGGATTGATGTTTTCAGACTGTAAGCTTGCCAATGATATATCAGTATGTTTTACCTGACATTCTGTTCAAACCTAAGACTGGATAACAAATCTTACCAATAGGCCAATACATGCTCCATAGTGTTAGGTTTGGTTGAACCCAACAAAGTTGTGGAAAGCCAAATATTCTTAGGCTGTGAAATTCAGATAGAAAGTATGTAGACATGAAACTTTTGATATTTTGAATAAGTATTGAGTTTTCATATTTTTTTTACATCAAACCAACTTGCTTTGCCTCTTTTGTTCTTTTTTCTTTCTTTTTATGGGGGGGGGGGGGTTCTGTGTTACTGGTTTTTATCAGGGTTACAAGTGTTGACAAGGCATATGTAGTTGAATCAGTCATCAGTATTTTTGTTGTACAAGAATTTTTATTTCTAAACCTGACTCCCAAAAATGACATAGTTTTTTGGGTGATTATGAAATGGAGAATGAAAGTGCAGTGTTTTTCTTTTCTGGAGTAATATTGTAAAAAATGGAATTCTTCCCCAGTGAAATATATTTGTAACATGGATGGGAGAGACTGTAACTCCTGATTGTATTTTGATTTCTCTGCAGCCGATGGTGGTAACGACTTTGCTGGCTGTATATCCCGTGTCGAGTACAACACCCTCCTCCCGCTCAAAATCTATTTCTCGCCAAATCGGCCCACGGGCTTCAGTGCGATGGGGGCCATCTCGAGGTCACGCTGCGGCATCGACGAACAGAAGCCAAAGCTTCTGGAGTCAGAGGACTACCCGCCAACAACGAGCGAACCCACCACTATGGTCCAGCCCTCAGCTGTCCCCGTCTCAGCATCACTGGCAGCAGGGGACAAGGCTGCTATCGCAAGTGAGTTGGAACACAGGGACATGGGTTCAAAACCTGCTCTGTCATGCTCTTCCTTGGACAGTATGCTTTACCCTCTATGCCTCTCATTCTTTTATCAGGGCCTATAGTGGGGACTTGATCCTCTTACAGATATGTTTTCATTCATTGCTTCTCTCTCTTTTCTTATATATCATGCAATATGAGGAACATGATATATTCTCCTGGTACATTTTATCCGTGAACACAGAATGCATCAATGTTCATCTGAATATGCTCTTCCCTGAAATATGCTCTTCCGTGAATATGGACACAACTATGTAGGTGCAGGAGTTTTTGTATCGTTAAAAAAAAAATAATAATAATTTTAAAAAAATCTGTGTTTATCCTTATTTTCAATGCATTTTGTAGGGTTCATTGAACCTCTTCCAGATAATGCTAAGCACAAGCTTGGAGTGTGTCCAATTTATCTCTGACAAATGCATTTGGAAATGTGAATTTTTGTCCAAACTTGTGACGATACAGAGAAGCCCTTTCTGCTTCATCTCAAGTATCATTCATAATATGCAGTTCCAAGAGCATCCAAGCGCTAATCTTGAAAGAAACAGACCCATGACATGCTTTGCAACAATCCACATTTCTCTGTGAGCACTTAACCAAATTGAATGGGGTTCTCTGCAAACTATAGCTAATATGTTATATTCAAGACCCTGAAGTCACAGTTGGAAGTTGTCAGTGCGAAAATCCGATTGCATTTTTTTTTTTTGACATACTACTGTGTACACCATATATTTCGCAAGTCTAATTTTTCACAAAATCGGGAATTCCTGACAATTTCGCCAGTGGTTAAATTTGTGATTGTGGAGTCCTGTACTGAACGGAGAAATGAACACGCGCACGTCACATTCACATCGGGATCAGGGTCAATATTTTTGAGTGTCTGTAACTTTGTGAATAGCACCTGACTCGTGATATTCACGAAAGTAAAAACCTCGCGAAATATTTGGCGTATGCAGTATACAGTGTAAATAATGTATTCTGACTTGAATTCCTTTTTTTTTGGGGGGGGGGGGCATACTGTACAGTGTAAATAATGTATTCTCACTTGAATTCCCTTTTTTTTTGGACATACTGTACAGTGTAAATAATATATTCTCACTTGAATTCCTTCCTGGTTTGTTTCAGTCGTGGTGATCCTCCTCCTCCTCGCACTCTTCCTCCTCCTCTTCCTCATCGGTCGCTACACGTCTCGTCACAAAGGCATGTACACCACCAACGAAGACAAGGGAGCTAAAAATGCTCAGACGGCCGACGACGCCGTGGCGTTACAAGGATCAAAACGTTCCAAGGAATACTACATGTAGCTACGGCCTAATTTTTTTTTCTCCCCCCTCATCCCTCCCATTTTGAGAACTTTATGGACGAGGAAAGCATCAAACTTGATTGCTTCCTCAAAGAACTCATGCAATAGATGTACATATTGTGGAGTGCTTGTGATCACATACCCACAGTTGTAAATATCATTTTGTGGTATGTTGATTTCTCTCGAGTACTCGCACATTCTAACTCTTCAGCTGTGCATGAGGAGAATCAAAATTTGGAATTTACACAGCTGATGTAACATTTTCAGGTCACTGCACTGATGCAGTTCGCTTGGAAATCAGTTTCCAGCCAACGAAATGTTGTGTTTATTCTTTCTCGTTTGTCAGCATTTGACTGGTACCCATGCATGTCAGGGTATTTGTTTCCATCACTTGTTGCTTTGAGTAATTTGTGGCCTTTAAAATCAATGTGTGATTTGGTCCCTTTGCTATGGAACATTTGCAGATCTTTATATTTTCTCATTTTTTTCCTGGTGTAAGTGCCCATTGTAATACATTGTTTATTGCTTTAGTCAACATAATGGCCCATGAGATGGTTCGCTTTAGATTTTTTGATTTTTTATTTTAATGTAACTTCCTGGTTTGTTTGTAGAAAATGTTGTAGCATAAAGTTCTGTGTATATGGAGCACTCATGTAGAAATTAAGGTACACCCAGACTTTAGAGTTGGGGAAAAAAGAAATGTATACTGAAGATTTCCACCAAAATCTTGCATGTGTTTGCACACAAGATATAGGTCCTGTATAGCGACTGCGTGCATCCCACCATATGGATGCTATTGTATACTGAATGGGAATATCTTTACTCTACCTATCATGTCTGCCGTATTTCCACAAAGGCTGCTGGCAAATTCTTTGTAAACAGTAGCATTCGTAGATTAAAATGATACATATGAGTTTATTTTGCTTAATGTGGTTTATTGCGTAATAAAATTTAAGACCAATGTCTTTTCCGTTTCTGCACTCAATCATACTTGTACACACAATATATTATCAGGGTTGCATTAACTTCCGGAGAGAGGGTTTACATACAATGTTCATCAAGCCATGGCAGCTACCGCCAGGATTTTCTTTTATCCCTTTATAATGCACATCCCCAACATGGCCACGAGCAAAGAGTGTCCAGCAAAGTGTGCCCACAAACTTTGAATCATGTAGAGGTTTTCTCTTTCCTATCCTTTTTTCAACATCACGAAAGATTTCTAAAGTAATCCATAGCCTGGAGTCTCATACTGTCATATTGGGAAGTCACACAGGCAGTCAAACTTGCAGTACTAATTCATGATGTCTCTATGAACAATTATAGAGCAGTCGATGGACATTTGTGAAGTTATTGCATGATTGCTTGAAAATGTGCAAATGTTTATCATTGTTGATTTGAGCGGAATTTATTTGTTGTTGTTTTTTTTTCTCGATCATAAGACAGTAAAATCTATAAATTATTTTATGGAATATAAAAGTATTTTCTTATTTGCGTGTCATCCAGTAAAATCAGCAAATGATTTTGAGATATTTTGATCGTGGCAGTGGTGTACTTATGAAATTTTAGTTGTGTTCTCATAGCAAAGTGTATTCACTCTAGTGTATTCAGTCATATGTACATTATCTGTATATTCTGGGTCTGGCTCTTTGTAGATAATGATGCAATTTTGTATGTTAAATTTGACATTTTTGTATTTCGGAGATGAAATGTATCAGCTGAAGTGATAAAGTACTTTTATAAGTAGTTCTACTCAGAGTGATATTATGATGTGTCACTTTTTATATGGAGAATGTAGTCCACTAAATATGATAAGGTTTGTAAAGATCAGACCAGTGTGCGTCAGACCTATGTTGTATATTTCAGTGCTGACATTTCTTTTTTCCACATTTCTTGGATATTGAGACAAGAAGTGGTCAAAAGAAATATGAGATAAGAAGATGACATTTTTCGGTATGTACATACAAGAGTACAAAGCCTGCATGATGAACCATTTCCCTTTCTGGTTCGTTGGTCATTTTCTCACTCCAAATAGAGATGCCAATTTCTTAATTTCTTGAATGACCTCATAAAACAATGTTTCAGCGTAGGTTCTCAGACTTCATTGTGAGAGGAATTCTTCAAGCCAAACAAATATCATTATCACTGTCATATATAATTATGTTATGTTGATGACAATGTGTGATTCAATGATGAAATGTATTTATTCAGAGGTGCTGCTGTTGCATGTTTATATCTTATTTGTGTACTTTGTCAAGTTGTTGAGGTAATATTCACACCTGCCCATTATACACTGTTCAATGTGCACTGAATGAAGACTTGACCCAAGGGGTTGCAGGTCATGGTTCATTATCCCAAAAGTTTGTTAACCCATAAATGAAATGTTTGTTATTCTGAAGATGTGCTATTCCGAAGGTTCGTTACTGTGAAAAACAAAATAAGGCTCTTTATTCGATCTGCAGGTTCATTAGTACAAACCTTCTTTTTATTTTTGGATTAACAAACCTTTGGAATGATTAACCTTTGGAATAGTGCCACAAATGTTCAGATTGACAAAGCCTGTTTCATTTTAGGAGTAAGAAACATCTAGGTATAGGAAGTTTTGTTGTTTCCAAATTACGAACCTTCAGACTCACTAACCGTATTTCATTTTTTGATTAACGAACCACCTGAATTGTGAAACTCACCTTGGGTAAAGAGTCCAAATCTGCAACAGTTAGGCTTGTAAGAATGGACATTAAGAAAGCCAGAGGCATTATGTCTGCAGGCAGTCCGTTTCCCTGCCAGTCTGCACAGAGATGTCAAATCTACTCGGATATTTTCATTCTAACTACGGCTCAAAACACACTACTCTTGATATCAGTGAAATTGATGCGTGGATGGGATGTGTCAGAGTGACTAGATATCTAGTCAAATTTATGACTCTCACTGTTTCATCAGTAACTTGATGGCTTCATGAATGTCCATCAAATCTCTACAAACATATGGTTTAATAGGTCAAATTCTCGATCAGTGTTTGGAGAAAAACTTTTCGCAGTCAGAGATTGACAGTGAGTGAACAACTTTTGCAGTTATACCATGTGCGCTACATCTCATACCTCGTTAACAATGTTTGTGTATTCAGCAAACTTTGTACTTAGATTGAATGGACTGACAGCATCATGGGCTGAGGATGAGCATGACTGGTAGTGTTATATCTAACAGTATGTGCATTGGGTACAGCTCTTGTAAGTGGAGCAGTGGTAGCTGCCTCTGTGACAAAATTTGGTCAGTTTCAATGTCTAGCTTGTATTCATTACATGGATATGTGTTTGCCAAATCCCTTGAAATACTCATCAAGAAGGGAAAACAGATCTCTTTTTTTTTCCCCCACTGAATTTTTCTTGGATGCATTGTCAGTGAAGAGTTGCCATGCATGTTTTCAACTTTGATAGAACAACACCTTGATGCGGAGTGGTGGTGATGTTGCAGCAGGTACCTGACTTCACACCAAAGGACGCTTTCCTTCGATCTTCTGTTGAAATATTTCGCTTTCTGTCATCATACTGAAGTGTGAGCAAGAGGTTTGTGTTGTAGAGGCTGTTGTATCGCTCTGTACTCTGGATAATAATCCTTTACACTGTGACATGTGATTGTTTAGAGCTTACCTCTTCTTCATTGTTGGAGACCACTTAAAGACTAACTTGAATCCATTTGCTCTTAATATCATAATCAACTCAACAAAAAGGTATTCAATACACACATGTGTTTCTTACAAATGTCAAATTTACTGTCTGGGCAGTCATTATCTTGCAGTTGTTTTCAAGTGGGCAATGGCGTATGGGCAATTACGAAGTACGCGTGCACGACTATGTTTATTGAAGCACCTCATAAGAGACAGTGTTGTCTTGTAATTTGACATATCATAGACCTGTCTTGAAGGATTATGGATGAAGGTGAATGTAAATTCTTTAAGGTCACGATATGTTCATTGTTGTGTATATGTCATTGTAAAGAGGGTGACATATTTGCTGAAAGGGGGAAAGTAGTACTACTATCTCATGTCTGTCATGTTTTATACAGTTTATTCATATTACAATTCATATGTGCTGTCTGTCAGTTACATGTTTTTGTGTTTCAATGTGAAGATCATTCTCCATTTCTTTTTTCCGCATTACATCGTGGTAATTATGACTTTTTCTTATTGTGGTGCTATTACAATCAAGGATCCAATGTCCCTCAGTGAGAAAGCAAGAAATAACTCCCTGATTTTCTTGAATTCCTGATTGCTTATGATGCCTCGCAGTCACCATGCTTCTCAGTCTTTTGGCTAAGCTCAGGTGAAGCAAGCTGAGCATTCTACTGGTAAAAATAAGTGGAATGAAATGAAATAAAATCCTGGTTTCACTCTATGGATGCTGCTTCTGGATTGCCTGGACAGATTTGCTTATAAAGCTTACACATGAAAATTGCATAGCCACACCAGAAAACGAGTGAATGATACCAGCTCCTCATAGTTTTCCCCAGGTGACTAGCAATAATCAGCAAATGGTATCAACTAGTCACATTGTGCCATACAGAGAAGAAGAAGAAAAAGAAAAAGAAAAAGAAGAATGGAAATTGTATTCACTTCAAAAAATAAGGTAACTGAAGTTTCTGATTTTTGTTTCCATTTATTAAAGTTATCAGAAGATTATTAAACAAAAACAAAGATGGTTTCTTGTCATCTTAGTTACTTCTTTTACACATCTCTCAGTCAGTTGATTGACTGCCTTTGAACTGTCATTCATCAAACCCACGAGGCTCATTTATTGTAAAAGTAGAAGAGGCTGAAAACAGTAACCCATTGAAGACGAGTCTAGAGTATACACATGCAAGTCCCTATGGGAAATGCTTGTTGTAGCAAAAGCAGCCCATCCTCATCAATGGGTTAAGAGAAATAAGGAGTTTATGACATGTATTCACTTCTCGCTTCCAAGCCTTCCATATTATAGCGTAGCTGAGAGTCGATGCAAATTATATTGAGCAGGAAAATCGTTGTGGAGTTGTCAAGTGGTTGAGGAGCTCGCAAAAGAAGATGGTTGCCCATTTAGCAATGAAATGGATGCAGCAAGGAATATGTAATACCATTTCCAGATCCCCCATCCCCTCAGTGGTTTGCAAATTGGTGTGTTCTTTTCAGTGCTAAAATGCCAGGTGGTGTATGTTGACATGTTGCAAAGCATTCACTGATTTACCCCATGCACATGTCTTCAATCAACCTTCAACCTTATTGTCAGTATTAGGCATATCATCAATACATATTTCTTTTCTTGAAGTTTCAGCTGTGAGTAGTGGGTTCAAAGAGGAGGCTGCAAAAATATAAAGTTCTGAGTTATTGGCTGAAGTGGTCACTGTGACACATACTTTAGACATTGGGTTGAAACATAGACCATGAAGGAAATGGTATTAGATTTTTTTAGTCTGGGCAGAATTGCAAAGTCAGTTTCAGATGGGGAAGAAACATCAAATTTGTGATTTTGTGATCTGATTGGGCCACATGAAAGATTTGCACTTACCCTTTATGCAATCTGTTGAATAAAAATGAGTTTCTGAAGACAGGGTATGTATTTATATATTTCATTTTTTTTTTTTTTTTTTTGATGAGGCAATACTTGGTAACTCTCAATGTGCAGTAAAAGACTATTAGAATGGGCTTACGAGTATTTTGTAATGCACTGTTAGATGTCCCTGTAGCATTCAGCAATTCTCGAAACCTTTTGGCTTATATTCTTATAGCTTTTTATTTTTTTCTATGAGTGATATTATCTGTTGACTGTTTCTCGTTGATTCCAAAGTTTTTGTCTGTATATATTGTGGTAGTAGCACATCATCATGACTGTATTCAGAAATGTTTTCATATAGATTGTAAAATATCAATTTTTTTGTAAATGTTCGCATTTCATTAGAGCACTTACATGCCATTCTCAGAAACACTTAAGAGTACTACTTCATAACAGAAAACTCCATGATTAGACCTTCTTTGATTTGGTAAAGTATTGCAGTTATGACCAAGTCTCACTTATCCAGACTCGAATGTGAAAGTTCTATTTTCATGTGAATGACATAGTGAATATTTAATAAGTGGTAGGACATCAATGTTGCCATAACGTACTGGTATTGAAGTTGCCATTTATAACCTGTGAAAATAACAGGACACTGAAGGCTTCCTTGGTGGTAGAATGTTTGGTGGTAGATAACTATACACAGCCCAGTTGCTGTAAAAATGCGATGCCGTGCTCTGCAAGGCATCTGGTCGGGCTAGATGGTAGAAGGCTTAACAGTGCACCATAGAATATGTGGTGCACTGTTAAGCCTTCTACCACCCAATAGGACGATGAGTTCAGGTGTTCCATTGTTAGTATCACATTATGAAGTTAGCAATTTGTAAGGATTATCTTTTCCTTCTAAAGGGAACAAACAATCACAACAAACTTGGCAAAATTATGATTACCTGTATGCAACTTTATGCTCTCAACCAACCTGCCAAGTCTTCACAATTCTGATGGAGGCTCCCTAAAAAACAAACAAGCAAACACACAAAAACAGAAATATATGTTTGTTATTCTGACAAGAGACAATAAAAATTCTCTGATTTGCAAGTTGTCATTGTTTACTGAGGTAGATCTGTGATACCTCTAAAGGAACAACCTTGAGTTTGATGCAAATATTTTTGCAGCCCTTATGGCTACTTCACTGAAACAGCCAAAGGTAGAAAATGCAAGATGAAGGAATATTTATATAATGAGTTGAAGACCAAAAGCCAAAAATACTCCCTTCACTTTGCATGAAATAGATTTTGATGTTAGAGATCTTTCAGAAGAAAACTGCTTGTACTGGGCATTACACCAACAACTACATATCGTCATGTTTGCATCTACAGTACTTAAACCATGTAGCACTGTCCTCGGTATCTTAGCTGAATTTAGCAGCCTTGTTAGAATATGTCACAAAGGGTAACTAGTGATGTCTATTTGTTATTTAGCATTGGGTCACTCGACAGCCAGATTTGCTTTGTCTGCCATATTGTATTTCAGGATTAGTATGTTGTATTCACAAGGCTGCAGCAAAGTGTTCATGCCAACCACAGATATGATTAATTCAGTGTTATTTTTTCTTGCAGTTAGGAAGTTCTTTTAGAACTGTCGTGATTTTTACAATGTTCCTAATGCAATGTATTCACACACTTACTTGCAAGAATGTATTTGAAGAAAATACAGGTTTGGATTCCCTGTGTGATATTTCTGGACAGTAAACAACGTCATTTCAATGACAGAAAAGAAGTTTACAGAAATTCATGGCAATCACTTTCAATAGATATATGGTTCTGTCCACCAGGATTCTATGAAATTATATACAAGGAACATTTTCACCAAGTGCTGTCTATATTCCAGTATTCATAAATTTATGAAGAAATCAACTGTATTGTAGCTCTGAAGTTAGCATACAAATCACATAGTTTACAAATGAGTGTTGTTGATTTTTTTTAAAGGGAAAATAAGGGAAACTGCTTGAGATACTTTCCATCATCTTTATGTCTCAGTGTTTGTGCTGATTATCTTTATTTGAGTAATGTTGGCTATTGTTGACATTTTCTTACCTCTGTTGTCACGGTATCAAATTTGTTATCATGGTATCAAATTTGTTGTCATGGTATCAAAATTGTTGTAAATTTTGTATTTGCAGTGCCTCTGGTTGAACTCAGCACAGATGGAAGGAATAAATTGAACAGAAGAAGAAGAAGAAAGTTATCATTTGATTGTTTCACTTCATTTTTTGATAGCTGTATCAGAGACTGGAATGGTAAGAGAAAGAATGCGAGGAAGAGAGCAGGAGGGAGAGATAGCAAAAAGGGGAGGAGGGGGAGGTGGAGAGCATGCCCTATAAGCAGTGCAAAGTGTACAGAAGCCCTCCAATGAGAAGACTGGAGTAGATGACCAGAACAATACATTTTTAAAGTACTATTTGTTTACTTTTGTTGCATTAACTGCAGTAGCCAAAGATAAACCCACTGAAACTGATTTTCAGAGAGTCAATCTCTAGATCACTGCTCCACGTACTAGGCTGTACATGAATATAACGCACAATTAAAGCGATAAATACTATACAGATATTGCCTTTTTAGAGGTGTAATATAACACACTTGACATGCCCACAGGAGTTTAACTTTGCCGAAGAGATTATTTTTTTCTGAAACATGCAGCGCTGAGGGAAAATATTGTCTCAAGGGGGAAATATATCTTCCAAGGGACTGTCAAGTTTTAATTTACAACGATAGACAAGACAACATGTACAATACTAGCTGTACTATTATGGTCTACGTAAATACACATCATTTCATTCTATCCCCATCGGTAGCCAGTCAAATTCCAGAATCATGTCTCATGACGTGATGTCACTGGTCACAATATGATTTTTGATTCTTGCTGCATCAGTTATGTGATTGCAGTATGTCTAGTCACCAACCAGTATTTATGTAGACCATTTAATGTAAACAACTAATAATAATTAAATAAAAGATAATGATTGTGATGAAAGCAGCACCATTCTCACATAGACTATATCCTGCTTCTTTGTGCTTGAAACAGATGTGTTGCATTGCATGTTGAATGAAAGGTGGTATGAATATATCAACAGAAGAAGTATGTGATGTAATGAGGATGTGGAATATGTAATAGCTATTTACTTCTGGCAACTCATTGAAGTACTGTTAAAGTGGAAATCTTCGCAGTGTTGAAATTTTTGCGCATTTCGCGCAACCCGTAACTAGCGCGAAAATAAAAGCATGCGAATATTTTTGCTTGCCATATGTTCCAGTAGTTGATGTCTTGATTCCGCGGAATTAAAAACACGCGAAAGTCTTCTTACCCCGCCGAGCGCGAAAAATTAGTCGCGCGAAAATATCCACTTTTACAGTAAACAGGTGTCTTGATTATTATCATCACTAACATTGATACCAGTAACTGTCTGATCAGTCTATAAAGATATTAATTACAGTATAATATTCATCATCATATCATTACTATTATTCTTTATTATCATTTTCTATCATCGTTGTGTTATTGTCATTAAAGGGTGTGTACAGTTCTGGTCGAGGTGAGGATTTAGCTTTTAACGTTTTGCGAGATATTCAGAAATCACTCTATGAGATGTCAAAGAGCATGCAGTTCTAAGGGGTATCAAAAGTTTATTTGATGAAAAACGGTTTTGAAATGGCTGAGATATCCAAAAAACAAGGTGAAACAAAGAGATCCTAATGGCATGTCGCCTTTTATTATTAGCACTTTTTTTGATATCTCGGCCATTTGAAAACCAATTTTCATCAAATAAACGTTGATTCCTTCTTAAAATTGCATGCTCTTTCATATTTCATAAGAGGCTTTTCATTATCTCACTTAGGAATGGTCAAAACATGAATCCCCACCTCAACCAGTACTGTACAGTCCCTTTAACACTGTCATCATTACAATAATTATTGCTGATATTATTGTAATTATTCAATTATTGAAATTCTATGCTATCTTCAGATAATGCTAGGTGTAACTCAAGATACATCAGATAAAGATGTCAATAAAGCAATTTGACATGCTGTAATTGACCTATTGTGGTTACAATGGAATGCACTTAGAGTTCAAGTAACTCTGCCATAATTTACTGTATCTCTCTAACTGCCCTGTTCTCTACCACTTTGAGGGACTCACAACCCACAATGCAATCTAGGGAGGTAGGCCTGGGTTGTTATGCATGCCCCTGGGCTATCAAAGCTCTTCATTCATGTGACGTAGCAAATATTTAAGGGGATTTCCCTCTTTGGCTCACGTGATCTAGGTACCAGACTTTAGTATTTTGTGTAAGTTATTTGCGACTTCTGTGAAACAATTATTATCCCTCCAATTCAATAAATAAGCCAATAAGCACATTATAATTTGGGTTATCCTGGCTATCTTAGAGATTTTGATAAATATGAGCGAAACTCCATTGTTTGATCCAAACACCTTTTATTTCAAGAGTTTGGAATCTAGACTAGCAGAAATCCAGGAAGTACAAGACCCATTTTACGTAGATGTATCGAGTTTCGTAAACGATCGAGTAGTGTACTAGCTGTATGTGTGACTGCATGCCATATAGGGTAGTTACAGCCACCCCCTGAAAACGCCAACAACGAAAGAGCTTTAGAACAGGAAATCGTCATACGCATAAGACCGGATCCGTAAACAAATTTTTTTTACGATGAGTTACAAGGATTTAACCGCACGAGTTTACATAGAAAAGAAAGGGAATGACGACAGCGCCATATCAACGATTCACTTCCGTGACAAAGATGAAAGCACCCGGACCCGGGATCAAATAATGAGTGGCACAGCGGAACTCTCTTCGGTTTCGTGTACATCTGCAGCATCCCACTCCCAGCACATGGTATCGTCGCCTGCGTGTGACGATAAAACAAGCTCGGTCCTGAAGTCGAATAGCATGGCTGGGAGCCACCCAAATTCTGCCAAAACCGATGAAAAACGTCCTGTGATCGACAGGAATATCCCTGCAATTGCCATAGGTAGACAAACGAGAAGGATATTGTCTCAGTTCCTGACTCCCCCTAAATATGGATCGAAAAACTGGGAAGACATGGCCGAGGAAATGGGCTTCAATTACCAACTGGACATTCTGAACTTCCAATTGAAAGATGACCCAGTGGCTACAGTCATGTCAGAATGGAGCACGAAGGCGGACAGTACAATCGGAAGACTTCTGGATATCCTAGACATCATTGATAGGCCAGATGTACTTGATGCGTTGCCCGATTTGTTAGGTGAGACTTGGAGTGGTATATGGGTCATTCTTCGCTAAACTAGTAGGCTAAGTCAGTGTATGTCAGTGTATATTTTTGGCCTTACAAATTATTGAAAGAAAAAGTGTCTGAGAAATGGAAAATTTTTCACAAATTGGGAAAATCACGATGAATTTGACTTCATTTAATACAGGTGCAATCTTTATGGGGTGGTTCTTCATTTAAAATAACTTTCAATTTTTAGTGCTGCAGTGATAAATTTATGCAAAATGTGACATGACGGAGATGACATTTTGTAATCTAATGTAGCATAAACAAATTTTAAGGTTAGATTTAATGCAACTGAACAAAAAAATAAATAGCAGTGGTTAAAGGTCTTCCAATTATGATTAAAACCATGCATTTTTTTATATCACTTGAGTCTTTATTGTTATTTTGTAATAAAGAAAAATTCCATCAACGTCATCTCCATCACTTTTCGTGATGGAGATGACGGGTCCAACAATTAATGGCCTCATATCATCTTCCCAATCCATTCACCTGCAGTAGAACTGGGTGTGCTGGTAGAGGATATGATCTTCTCTCCCGTTATGCCACCAAAATTATAAATCATTTTGATTTGATATGTAATTTTGAGCGTTCCGAGATGACGCTGAATAAAGGTATGACCTGGCTTTTGTCACAAATTTCAAAAAAATTATAACTTTCTTGTTTAAAATATTAATCTGTCATGTAGCACTACTGCCACTAATAAAATACCTAGGGTACCCGACATTTTTCGTTAATGGCGCCCTAAATGTTCTTGACGGAGATGATGCAAAATTGCGGGACACAAGATTTTGAATTATTGATTTCATTTTTTTCTTAAATCGTTTGATCTTATGCTAATGATTTAATAGTACGCTCTGAAATGAACTAAAAGACCATTCAAAAACGTTTCAACATGCTTCCATCTTGAAATGCAACATTAGAATATTCATTTGTAGTATCACCGTAACATGGAGTTTTTAGTGGTACAGACACAGGAAAATTAAAATAATAGGTCAGGATAAACAATTCATCTTCTTTGTTCAATGTTATCCTAATTTCATGAATGTAAGTCATCGTAAACAGAATAGAAAGTAATGAAATTACCTTTTATTTATTTATTTATTTTTTTTACATATTACCTTTGAATAAGAGGGACACCGAAATATACACTTAGCGAAGAATGACCCATTATATGCGAATTACACATTTGTATCACTGCACTGTTATTGCCCCAGTCTGTGAAAAGGGGAATCATATCTGCCCTGAACTTTCTTGCACATTCTTGTGCCAATTTGGGGTCTTCCACTAAAGGCTCAATGTGCCCGGTTGATACAGATTAAAATTTGCAGACTAGTCTCCCACTGGTTCTGTTGTGAGTTATCGGGGGTGATCCACAAGGGGTAACTGTATAAACCAAATACTTTGTGAGGTTTTTAATATTGTGAATTTTGCCAGTTGGGTGCTATTCATGAATCTAAAAACATGCAAAAATATCAACTCTGATCCCAACATGAATGTCACATGCACGCATACACTTCTCCGTTCATTACTATACTCCATATTTGATTTTGCTTTAACACGCATTTCCCATCTATACTCGGGACTCGTCCTCAATAGGTTACAATGTGAGCTAATTTTAGTGAAAGCTTGAATGTAATTAATCAAATGCTTGGGTGATATTTATGATTATAATTATTTTATTCAGGAGTAGTGCTTTTGGTTATGGTTGGAGCAAGGAGTAAAAATGCTAGACACCTCCCCCCCCCCCCCCCCTTCATGAGAAGAATCTCAAGATGAAGAAGCTATAGAAAGACATGTTTTTTTTAAAGGGAACAAAAAATATGTGGGGATGGGGGTGCCACCCTCCCCGCTTCCACAGCCCTTTTCTCAGGAATAATAATGCATTGGGGGGGGGGGGGGGTTGGTTCTCTATCAATTTCTCCACTCACCAATTATTCATCTTTTCTTATCAATTCTATACAGTATATATTGTATGGTGTCAAGTAACCTGCTCTTTTTCTGTCTCCTATTGATTCGATCACATGCAGCCACTGACTGCAGGCGATGGATGGAGAGACAAGCTCAAGCCCAGACTCCAGTGCAAGTCCCAGAAGGTATCATCACATCTCTCATTGAAACTACAGAGAAAAGTAAATGGAATCTGAGGAAAATTCTCATCCTGCAGTGTCCCAGCTTGTTGCTTTTCATCTCTCTGTTTTGTTTTGTTTTTCATGCCAAATGACATTTTGATGCATAGTGTTGGAAATCTATGTTTGTGTACTATGGCCACATCCTAGACTGACAAGATTATTTTGTGGGATTTTAAAAAAAAGAAGAAAATGAAAAAATAAATGACGTTATTACTGAATTTACCAAACAATTCAGATGCTGAAAAGATCTGTATCTGTATACCAGAAGACTAGAGAGATTAAGTCATGTATCATTTTGTACTTTGTGGACAACATTAGATGTTACACTTTGTCATGGACCAGCTTTCATGAGCCTTGAATACTTCTTGAATGTGCCTATTACAGACGATAGGTCCATCCAGGGGGTGGTTCCCGCCTCCCTGGCCTATCAAAGAATTAGAGAGATGCCTAACAGAATGTAGGTTTATATCATTTAATTTCTTGTGAAATGTTTGTGTTGCTCTTCCGTACCACACAGTAAGCGGTGGATCCATCAATGCACAGACAGCTATGCAGCAGCTGAGGGGGATCACAATGGGAGATGATCCTACTGGTAAGAACACAGTTGGCATTCCATAGCATGTTATTGTCCCCTTTTTCCTAATCTGTCAACTAAACTGGTACTTTTATGATACCATTGACTGATTTTTTCCCTTTGAATAATCACACACTAAATAAGAAATTATCCACTCTACATTCTTTCTATCTTGCTTGAAGAAAAAGAAATATCTTCGAGTGTGGGTTACAATAAACAAAAAACTGTATACATGATATCCTTTTGAAATATAATAAATCGATTTTGACTGATAGATCATCCACTTCATCATCTATAAAGAGACACGTCCCATGTGTACTGTTTTGAGGCAGCATTGCATAATACTGGACATTTTGAAGCTCTCATCTGACATCCTAAACTCCTCTGTGTTTCTTACTGGCAATAAGAAAGAAGATGTACTGTAAAACCCGAAGTTTTCACGTGCATGTAACTTTCGCAAATTTCATGAGGAGTCGAAATTCACAAAAGTAAAATGCACATGAAAGATTTACCCAGTTTTTTGCATTGAATACCAGTGGCAATTTGCAAACTTCATGCCACGAAATAGCCGTTGGCTCCAATTTTTTAAAGTTCCATGCTGCGAATGTTTGTGGTTTGAGAGTGTATTACAGAAGAATGTGGCTTTCCTTTCTCTCCTCTGAAGGTCCCCCGGAAACCTTTGATGCCTACGTGTGCTTCGCGGAGACCGACTACAGTTTTGTCCAGACTTTGATTCAAGAGCTTGAGGGCCCTCCACACAACTTCAAGCTTTGCATCGACATCCGCAACTTGGTGCCGGGGGGCTCCTACGAAACTGTCACGGCCGAAATTATTGAGAATAGGTGACCTATCCAATCATCTTCATATCCTTCATAGATTGGAAAGCAAAAAAAAAAAACAAAAACAAATACATGTAAAGACATTTGTGATTAATTGCACACAAAAATCTATCCAGTTGATTCTGTCAAAATTGTGAATACAGCATGCAGACCAAGGGTACGCATTTTTGTTGGATATTGCTCTGAAAGAGGTTTCAATGAAACTTTTTAAAAAGTTCATTTACTAACTTGTCAAGTACTGTAAAATGAGGAATGTTTGCGTGCATTTTAATTTCACGAATTTTTTGAGAGCCAAGATTCGCGAAATTAAAATGTACGCAAAGGCTATTTCTACACTGTATGCATTTACTGCCAGAGGCACTTCGTGCTGTGAAAAAGGCTGTCGGCTCCAATTTGCAAAAATTTCATGCCGCTAAAATATCATGTTTTACAGCACTGCAGAATAATCAGTTTAAAATTGTCATGAAGTACAGCAACTAATAAACTTCATTTGAATGAAAACCTACCATCTTTCAAAGTATATCTGGAATCTAGGTGGACATTATTGTGCCCAGAGTTGTGTCTGAAACATCTGACCATTGATAGTGAAAAGAGAGTAGGGTGCATGAAGAACTAGGCATGGAAACTCTGACAGGGTCAGGGCGGTAAAGTTTCTGTGTGCAAGTCAGATTTGCTGGTAGGGAATGTCTCTTTATAACCATATTGTGATTCTGTTTACTCTCTCTGATTATACACAGTATCACTGCAGCTATCTTTGAAGAGGTTTTTGGCTATGGGACGCTCACTCTAGTATAATATATATCTATATGCATTAAAGGTTATAACTTTTTGACAACACACCAGCACAACAAGTCAAAGAAAGAAAGAAATCGGAATTACTGCATAAATGGCCAATTTCATTTTTGTACTGCCATATCTTCAGATGCATTATCACCGCACTCTATCTGCATAATGCTCACATCTAATAAGTAAAGTACAGGGGCGGATCCAGGAATTCTGTAAAGGGAGGGGGGGGGCGTAACTATTATTTTTGGTGCCACTTCCGGGTTTGATTTCATTTTTTTCTTTTTATTTCTTTTGTTTTTAATGATAAATAAAGGGGGGCGTGCGTCTCTTTCGCCCCCCTCTGAATCCGCCACTGAAAGTATTTGCCCAGGTGTAAGCACCCCTTACCTACCACAGGTCTTTGCTTGGAAGTGATGACTGTACACAGAAGCACAATGACCATGTTCAAACATGCCGTATGATTGGTAACCTGTTTTATATGTAGTGTGAAAGAGTTATAATGACTTTGGGAGAGTTAACTGTCTGATGTTGAGTATTCAGGGTTTTGTCTTCCTTAAAAGGCTTTACCTTTGATGCCATGAGATGAATGCGATAATTTACATGGTGTTTTGGATGAATAGAGCAGTGCTGAGGAGATATCAAATGTCTTAACGTTTTTAATTTCCTAATGAATCCTTTTTGATGATTTCCTGTCTTCCACCAAGGTGCCGTAAGATGCTGGTAATTCTCTCCCCAGAGTTCCTCCTCAGTAGAGGATGTGACTTCCAAACCAAAGTTGCAGTGTCACTTTCACCAGGTAGAGTTTTTATCCCAAAATATGTTGCAGTTGCTTGATTGCACAGACCATTTTTGGGGGGCTGAAAGTACATAAATCCTTTACAATGTGGCAGGTGCAATAACTTTTGAATTTGTTTTCTCTTTATTATTGTCATTTAGCACAATCATGGTTGATTCATTTTTATACTTTACACATTAAAGGTAGATGTACCGGTACTGTAAAGAATGTTTTTAGAAAATCTTGGCTACAGTATCTGTCATACTTCCACAAAGCGATTACAAATTCTAGTTTATGATTATTGAATTCTTCAAGAAGTGTGTATACATGTATGTGAGTGAATAGATTTGTCATACTCATTTGATGAAAAAGAAAGGTTCAAATCCTGCCCAAGTATGCATGATTTTTTTTTTATTTTTTTTTTTTATCATGGCTACTGTACTACTAAAACACTGATGCTTATTTATCTGGTGTTTATTTACGTTGATGTAGGGAAATTTGTCAATCAGTTGCAGTGAATTGTTTAACAGATAAATGTAGATATCACATGACCCATGAGTGTTATTTTACTTGACTGCAGTCAAGTTCTGTAAAGACAGCAGAAATGAACACATAAGGCTTTTCATTAAACTTATAATCTGACGTGATGTTTGTTTCATGGCAAGCTTATAACAATGATTCACAGTGTTGAAGACATGCTTGATTATGAAACCAAATACAGTATGAAGTGTAGCTTTGTTTCCTGCTCTTGGTAGTGAATGTAACATATTGGTCTCTAATGATTTCACACATTGGTTCTTGATTCAGACTGATCACTTTTAAAGATCAATTTGCTGTGAAGTGGTAGAATTTCAAGTTTGAAGTGTAAAGTGATGTACCTCCTTCTGTTCTGGCAGGTGCAATGTGCAAGCGAATAATCCCAATAATGGTCAAGCCATGCACACCACCAAACATCATCCGCCACATCACGATGTGTGACTTCACCAAGTCTGACCTCCTCCCCTGGCTGTGGGATCGTCTGCGTAGGGCCATGAGGACCCCCTGAGGACCATGGCCACTCCCTGAGGACCATGGCCACTCCCTGAGGACCATGGCCACTCCCTGAGGACAATGGCCTCTCCCTGAGGACCATGGCCACTCCCTGGGGACAATGGCCACCCCCGAGGACCATGGCCACCCCCTGAGGACATGAACTCACCACCACCTGTGCACCATGTAGCTGGGCCAAATGCACCACACATCCATCGAGCAAGCACTCCATCACAGTGTAGATACTCTTCTTTTAGCCGATATGGTTTAGAGTGTACATCATATTTCCCTTAGTCTTGGTGTAGGGCATGTCAGATGAATCTGGTAGCTTTTTTCTTATAAGTTTATTTATGGTTCCATATTCCTCATTTCATACAACTTTGCATTCCATTCTATTTCAAGAGAGGAGTACAACGAAAATAG
This sequence comes from Diadema setosum, assembly GCF_964275005.1. Taxonomy (NCBI): domain Eukaryota; kingdom Metazoa; phylum Echinodermata; class Echinoidea; order Diadematoida; family Diadematidae; genus Diadema; species Diadema setosum. Next base: position 35,590,268 of record NC_092698.1, read on the forward strand.
TCATTTGAGATGGAAATAAACAAATCTATATTAAGCAATTATGAATAATGTGCAGTTTACAAGAAGAACCTACTAAAAAGCTGAAGCTTGTAGAATGTATGTTCCATAGTAATGATTTAAGAATTTAGTACAAGGTATAGTGACAAAAATGACAATATATGACAAGACAAAATGTCAATAATGTAATAAAGTTATGTAATGCACTAAAAGTAATACAGCATTCATGATTTTACCTATAAAGGTAACAAAGGTTAGTAACAATTTGGTTCAACAAATTTAGTCAAATTTAGTCACCCGAGAGAGAGTACACTTTCTTCCATACATTAGTAATATTGCAGATATTTTCCTTGTCACTGGACCAAAATCAACTAAACAGTTGTTCTCCTGTCATCTCATCTTTAACATATAAAGAGGAATACATTTACCTTTAAATGCAAAGACAAAGAAAAAAAAACCAATCGTACAAACTTTGAAAATTGATCTTGCCACTTCTTTTGAAAAAAAGTCTGCATCCATACATGAAATATGTTTTGTTTTTATGGGGTTTTTTGTCATCATAGCAACTATACAGATGGTTGCTTGAAACATTGCTTTAACCAAGCAATGAAATCATAATTATTTTGAGAGATAGATTGTATAAATGGAACTTAAGATATACCTCATTTATTTCCAGAGGAAGTTTGTAAATATTCAATATATCTCCACCAGAAAGTAGTATTATCTAAAGTTTGTATCACATATATTGAGGTGATGGCGGTAATTTTCCGGCTATGTAGAGAGCAAATCAACTGTGTGATAACTTTTACTAAATATTTGATCTGGACATCGTCTGTAAATCACCGTTAGATTCATACTCGAATTGGAACCACCTGTTGTAAGAAAACTGCTCCAAGAGTAGAAATTCTATTTCTGTAGTTTTTCTTTTCAATATTTCTCAAACATGAAAAGTGATGGATGCCTCTGTTCTGTGTATGTAGGCATGTTGTTTTTATGTATTAATTTAGAAATAGATACATGTATTATAGGAATAGTTGACTTCCTGAAATGTACAGTATGTCCCAAAAAACAAAATAAAAATGAGATTTATGCATTGATTAAACCATCTAAATGCCCTGTTTCATGCCCTTAAATTGTGTTTGGATTGATTCACCATATTTAAAGTTATCGTTGCGGAGGGTACCGTTGTAATTTTTTTTGGACATATGGTACAGTAATATATGTAAGATAGTGCCATGCACTTTCATTGAATTTTATGCAGTGTACGTTTTGGTTTGATCATTTTAGTCTCTCCCCTTGGAATTGATAGCAGTCACCATGACCTTGAGCACTTCCTCAAGGTCAAGATTCACTGGAGAGGATGTAATCTATTATTTTCTGGAAGAGGATGATGATTTAATTATCTTTCAATTCACAAGTTAAATTCAGTCAGGTATTATTGAGTGTCAAAACAATCAGCTTCTCTTCACGTTAATGGATACGAGATGTGAGGAGTAGGTTTTCTTGCCAAGTTAAACAGTCTAATGTGTTTTCTCCATTTAGCCTTCAGTGGACTTTATATAAGACATCCATTTTGTACATTCATTACTAAACCGTGTCTGGGTAAAATACACATATTGGTTTCTGAATGTTCCATGTATTTTGATATGACTTCAAATTAGCAAAATTTTAGCAAGTAGGGACTGATAAGTGTGTGATTACTCTACAATCAGAGACCCGATTCAGAATTTGACAATGGTAATCAGGTCTACTTCATTCTATTCATCTTTATAGAAGTGAAGCTCCTGGAAAGTGTACCAAAGTTTGCCTTTTTTTATACCTGGTATTCCATTGTTGTGATTTGCAGTCAAGTTGCAGTATGATGGTCAGTACAAGCCAACAATTTCTTGTAGTACAGTTGAACCTCTCTTATCCGGCCTCCCTTTATCCGGACCTCTCTATTATACGGACGCAATCTCGCCGTGATTTTTTTTTTAATAATTACGGGAGGAGAGGGGGATTCCAAACTCAATCTAACAATGGCGACCTACAGTCGACTTTGCCGAGTACAGTTTATTTTCAAGATCTACTTGATACATTTCTTAATAATTATTTAGGTAAATCATTCCAAGAATTTATAAAAGAAAATGACTTCATTCTTGCAAACACGAACCTCTGTTTTGGGGTCTCTTACTGAGTGTAACAATGAAAAGGTTGCAGTATACACATTACTACATGTGGTACTACAATGGGCTACATCAGTACATGTGTATGTATATGTACATGTATAAAGCATTGAGTCTCCCGTATCCGGCCAAATCCCTTATCCGGATGAGCCCCGGTCCCGACTTGTCCGGATACGAGAGGTTCAACTGTACTTCTGTTGTTGGTGAATGTCTGATATCGTAATTTTGTAAATCCATGTTACAAATTTGTTGAACTGTTTAATGCAGCATTGTACAGTATCTCATTTCTATCAAAGTTCATACAGAACAAAAGTTTTCATGAAATCAAATGGACAAATTTTTTATTGCAATTTGTTGTTTTTGTAATAGTGTTTTGCGCGCTGATGTGTTCCGATGTCAATGTGTGAAGTTACAGCAAATCTTTGTGTCATGTCTGAAGTAACCATGGTAGCCAAATGGTCCCACAAGAGAAGTCTGGTCTGAGTACAGTTTATCCCATCGACTTCTGGGGAATAGTGTTTCAGAAATTCTTATCTTGTCATTATATTGGTACATCAGAATTTCGCTGCATGTCATATAATGGAGAAATATTGGATGGAATATTAGTTAACTTCATGAAATCTGCACAAAAACAGGAAGAAATTTACAAAAATAGCTGTGAAAGAAACAGGAACTTTAAATTACAGAATCTTGTGTCACAGCTGTAATTTCCACTTGAAGATTCAGTTATCAAACCAGTATTTGTGAGGCCTTTGAAACTTCTGCAGCTGAATCAAATGATTATGTATGAACAACAAAAGAGCCAATTGAAAGATTAATTTTCATTCCACTTTATGGATCACTGACAATGAATGGTAGAATTTATGATCAGAAAAAAATGATCATAATTTTAAAAAAAAGTACTTTTACTTTTAGGGTTTGTTGGGTTACATCAAATGAGACTTTAGTGCTGTCACTGGTTTGGTGAGTTTGGACTAATCATTATGTTCTCTAATGAACGATTTTTAAAGTTTCCAAGTTAGCAATCACAGGGCCAACAACTTAAAGTCCCTTCCAGGAGACCAGACAATGGGGATTAAGTGCCTTGCCTAAAAACAAACCAAATATTTCTCTATGACTACGATGACATATATACACATTTTAATATAGTTTGGCTCACAACAGTAGTAATGAAGGAAACTCTGTGAAAGACATTGTTTTAACAAATTTTCGCTCAAAGGGCTTTCGCCTATAGCCCTATGGGCAAAAATTTGTCTTTCACAGAATTCCCTGAATTACTACTGTTGTGAACCAATGTCTTCTTAGACTCGTTTGATGTCACTCATCTATAAATAAATGAATAAATATAAATATATATATGTATATATATATGTATATATATGTATATATATATATGTATATATATATATATATATATATATATATATATATATATATATATATATATATATATATATATATATTTATATGATGTATATATATATATATATATACATATACAGTATGTATATACATGTACATATGTATGTATATATATATATATATATATATACACATACATATATATGCACAAACACACTCACAAAGACACACATACACACATGATTCAAAGAAGTCATGCATGCAGTCCTACTCATCTCCTGTGTAAGCCGATTACAAGCACACATTGGTGGCATATGTAGATATAACTGTCTGACAGAGATAATGAGTTATTAAAAGAAACTATGCAATGCAAATGCATGTTGACTTGTATTGATTGATAATACCCTGACGTACCTGTGAAATCTTGCATTTATCCAGGGAGGTACGTGGGCTCACCTCTCTGGTTTATCATAATGGAAACGTGCAAGTAAAGCTCAGTCTGGGGAAAAGTACTTTCCAATGTCTTTTGTCCATCATGTCAGTACTTCAGCAATGATTAACAGTTGATGTCACTGGCAGAATATTGGTTTTGAAGGATTGTTGTTGTTTTTTGTGTGTGTGTGGGTTTTTGTGGTCATATCCAAGTAATCTGAAGAAAAATAGAAAAATTATCATGATATATACAGTATGTCGCATATACTAATTGGCCACATAAGTGATGTTGAGGGTACGTATCATAAATCAACACATGTGACAAGTCAACATGCAATTGCATTACATGTATAATATAGTTGTGTTAAGCTTGTAGCTTTTGCATGACACACATAGCCTACACTGTACTGTGAAATATATAGAGACCTACATTATATCTCTTTGAGTGTCAGATATAGTAGCACATCGAGACACTGAGTACTCTTTTACGTCCGAGTTTATTCGTTTACACCACGAATATGAATATAAAAATTTGGAAGCCCTAGGAGAATAGAGCTTACATATACAATTCAGTCATTTAATAAAGACATCAAAACTTGTCCAAGGTCAAAGGTGTAGGAACTGTGATCCACATTTGAAGGCAAGTACAAGTGTTTGTATATCTCAGTGTGTGTGTGTGTGTGTTGTGTGTATGTGTGCATGCATGTACTGTATCTGTACGTATATCTGTGTGTACGGATGTTGTGCCATGTGTGTGTGGTTCAGATTTGCCTCCATTCAAATCAAGGAAGGACCACATGACTGATCTGCATGGTCATACGCAGATTACAAGGGAATTTCAGAAGTCGAGTTTCGCAATAAGCCGCTTTATTACATATTATTATATAACTTCTCTCTCGGGAACAACGTGTAGACCCCGGGCATGTAGCAAGCTATTCCATCTAGGTGCCTACTTGTGCATAACCATGCAGACGCTAGAATAATCAATTTGTATGCAATAAAAAGTGAAGATGCATGGACGTACGGACATAAAGGACTCACTTTATATACCTAAACGAAAGAGGAACTACGTGGTGTCGAAATTAGCAATGCGGTTCTCTCTCGAGATTAAAGGCATTATGTACCATTTGCAGATGAAACAAAAACCCAGTTTTAGTGCTTCAATATACCTATAAAATGTGAGTTACGGATAGGGACAACTAATGCAAAAATATTAACTAGTATAATCAATGTATCCTATATACAAAATGTGAACAATAGTTTTATTACAACACTGTTCCTAGAATAAACTTTCTGCAGTTATGGTTTATTGAGAAAATTAGTGATATCTCCTTATATTTTATGATTTATTGCAAAATGTTTATATGGTAGGATGTTTTTGTAACTGACCTTATACACATATAAATCATGTATGCATCAAAAAAAATGTGATAACTCTAACATTTTTAAAATCACTGGTAAACAGGTTTACATTGGATTACAATGGTAAACAGTACGTGGCTTCAGGCTGGGACGTGACATCCCGTGATTCGGATTTTCTCGTTGGAAAATATCAAGGAATAGGAGCATATCAGTGAAAAGGAGCACATCTGTAAATCGGCTTATTTTTTTTTAATCAAACAAATGAACAAACAAACAAATATATGGCGATGGTGTTGAATGGACGTATGTCACAGTCACACATGACAATAGCCAATGCCTTGAGTTAATGCTTTTTGGCATGCAACTCTACAACTCAACTATACAGATGTACTTTAACATGTGTGTACATCACTTGATGAATCCTCGATTCTGATAGGTTGAAATCGAGGGCGTAGTGCAACAATTGCCCGCAGACTCATTGCGCCCAAATTGCCTCTGAAGTGCCCATGGCCAACGGCAATCATGTCACGAAACTGCCCTCTTTTATACAAACTAACAAACAAGGAGAAAGTATATGTAACAAACGTCAAACTTGCTCTACTCAATTATGTTATTCTAGAGTTCATTTGAACAATGTATCTATTTATTTGTACTGCGCTATCTATTTGTGTGCATTATGTTCATGCACGTATTCCTATGTATATGGGTGTGTTTCAATATGTTGTGTTTCTCTATGTCTAAGTTTTGTTGTTCTCCCCATGCGCAAGGGACTATTTAATACAAGCTGAAGCTTTTCTTTAGGTTTCTCCCATAAAATCAGTGAGTTTATAAGCTTACTGCATAGACACTCTTTTTTCCTCCGGCGTTCTTATGTGAGGCATCCTCAGGCCTGTGGGTTCTATATCAACACTTTGAGCCAACCAAGTTACAGGAGTAATCGAAGAGCTCAAAATCACGTCTGAAAATCTCGTGTAACTTGAAAATTTGTGTCGGAGATATGTCGCCGTAATATGATTGGAGGACATCAGCCGAAGAGCTGTTGGTTGTCCTCTTGGCAGCTTCTTGCGGGTATTTCACCTTTGGATCAACGTGCGCCATTTGCAATATATATTCCGCGTCTGCGTCGAAGGTTTCAAACTTTCCAACGATGTCGTATTCTATGTCACATGGCCGGCACATCGTGTCGATGGGCATCCAGTGCGGGTTGGCGATGTCGTCGTCGTCATCGGTCAAGTACTGCACGAACTCGGAGAACTTTAAATCATATTCTGTCCTCCAGTTCGCTTCGATACGATTTCCCGCTTCCGCCCCACGGTATTTGTTTATGATATACAAACCATACGTAGAAATCCAGTCAACGTCCTGATGACGACGATTCAGCGTGAATGGAATTGAGATATTCGGCGCCAGCTTGTTGCGAAACGCCGAGAGTATCCGAGAGAACGGATGGCGTACGAAGAGAAACTTCGTAAAATTTCGAAGCATGAATCGACGATGACTGACGTTGGTGTACTTGTGTAAGTAGTTCAGGTATATTTTGCCTCTTGTGTTGGTAGGCAATCGGTTAATCGCTCTCAGGTGGAGATCGTTGATGCCTGCGAGCTTCAGGAAGACAGCCTTCCAATTGGTGCAGCCGACTTTGGGTACGTTGCAGTAGATGAGACGGTACTTCTCGTCGACGATGAGCTCTCGAGGGGGGTTTTCGGCAGGGTCACTATGATCCGAGGTTTTCATCAACCGTTCGCACTTCCTTCTCAGTCGGCTTACCCTACTCTGCATTGTCGCTGATTGTGACGTCACTGAATGCTCTCTCAGACTCACCTGAAACGCAACGACAAAAGAAGAATTAAAAGCATTCGACATATTCAATGATGATAAATGATAATGAATAGATTCCCTTGCAAGAGGAGGCTTCAGATAAAAGTGATCAAATTTTCCAGGAAAGTCATTATAGGGATACATCCAGATCTATATTTCTTCATGTCTGAATGTGTGTGAGCTGCTCTCAACTATGGTCAATCATGATAGCACATTGCTAAGTTTGAATACTTGCAATCATTGTGACATGTAGGTCTACGTTTTAATTATTGTCCTGGTTTAAAACACATTAAAAAACGGAGGGAAGATCACACATCCGGTCAACGTGACATACCCAGCTTTATTTTTCTCTTCTATAATCCATCCATGGTGACTATACTGTAAAGATGACCCCATTGTTATGTCTAATTTATCCTTGCTTAAATGTAATGCATTTTGATCTCGAAGTTTACATCCGTTATACGCCCTCTGATCTTTTCTGCCGCTGATATGAACATAAGAGAGAGAAAGAGAGAGAGAGAGAGAGAGAGAGAGAGAGAGAGGGGGGGGGGCTGTCTGCTTTTGCTAAGTTCCAGTTTATTTTAATTATACTATAGTACATGTTCATTATGATCAACATCACCAGTAACTTGCTGATGTCTTTGACAATCTAGTATTGTTTGATATTCTAAATATCGTCATTTAATGCCAGATAGCATTTTAAATCATTAACATTTCCTGTGTCATGATTATGATAACTAGCATTTTAAAGGGACTGTACAGTACTGTTTGAGGTCTGGATTCATGTTTTGAACATTCCTAAGTGAGATAATGAGAAACCTCTTATGAAATATGAAAGAGCATGTAATTTTAAGAAGGATTCAATGTTTATTTGATGAAAATTGGTTTTCAAACGGCTGAGATATCCAAAAAAGTGATAATAATAAAAGGCGACAGGCCACGCCTTTTATGAGGATCTCTTTGTTTCACCTTGTTTTTAGATATCTCAGCCATTTCAAAACCGATTTTCATCAAATAAACTTTTGATACCCCTTAGAATTGCATTCTCTTTGACATCTCATAGAGTGGTTTCTGAATATCTCGCAAAACGTTAAAAGCTAAATCCTCACCTCGACCAGAACTGTACACACCCATGGTGATTATAATTATCCTCCTTATATTTTTCATGCCTTCATTGTTATTCAATCCATGGTATCCCTTCATTCCATAGTAATCAAGATAAAATGGCATACCGGAGGCCTCCTGACAGCGCCGTAACCAGCATGTCGGTCAGTGTCCTCCAGGGTTTCTGTAATGGAGAGAAACGACATGTATAGTAAATCTTATAAGTCTCTATTTTGGAAAAAAAAAATAGTCAAATGGAAAGTGTCTCTTCGTGATCAAGTGTTACACTCTGTCACACAAAGCATAAACCTACGGCAAACAGTGTCATAAAAGCTCAATGAGGAATGTATAGCATTACATTATTTCGGCGGACGTCAGATGAAAATTCATAAAACTCCCCCTCTCACGTCATGCTCTTTATTTCCTCTGAATTTTCGTGTGTTCCACTGCAATTTCTATTGAATCACTGGAAACATCTAAATTTCGTCCAAGTTGTTGGAAATTAATAGTTACTTAGCAAAGATGTTTTAGTGAAAGAAGGTTGAGGTTGTCGAGTCATCCCCCACCAAAAAAAAAAAAAAAAAAAATCATAATTTCATAATTTCATAATTTGTCATGCAAATAGAAGAACTCTGCACATAGAGGAGTAAATCGCCTCAGTAAATTGACAATTACATGTATTCTTTTTTTTTTGTGAGAGCATACCATTGTTTTTCATTTGATGCCTAGTTGTATGGAACTTCTATCACACACGAACATACACACACGCACACACGCACACATACGCACGCACACATAATATCCCTCTACTCATCCAGGATATTTTACATATTCGAATAAGACTCATGATAACAAAAAATATTAATCAAAAATCTTTCAAGAAACTACAATATGGGAAAATTAATGAAAACATGAAAATCATGTTCTGAGAAGACATTACAGTCAGGAGACAAAAATGCGGTTAAAGGAAGGATAGTTTTGGTTGAGATGGGGGAAATTCAGATTCTAACCTTTTGCGAAATGATTATTGCAAACCATATGAAATATAAAAGAGCATGCATACTCTGAGAAGAATTCAAATTTTATTTGATTAAAATCGGTTTTGAAATGGCTGAAATATCCAAAGCAAAGTAACCAGAGTGGACCTAATGAAAGGGGGGGGGGGGGTCCCACCTTTTACGTATACATTTCCTCATTGTGCTTATCGCTAATCGATTACCCGGTTATGCATGATTTGAAACTTTATCAAAAACTGATTTAAGAACTCTGCTAAACTGATTTAAGAACCACAAAATGCGCGCTTCAGCGCTACGTGCGCAAATTGTATACGGACTTCCCGTCGATCACCTTGGAGATTGATCCGTCCTACCGCTTTTGCCCCATTTGTTCAGGGTGAATGCAAAAACAGACAATTATCATACCACATAAAAGTTTTGGCGAGTTGAGCGGTCATCGAACTCGCCGCCATCTCTCCGCTGCATATACATAAACTCAGAATGTGTCCTGCAAAATTGCTTGGAGTATTTGAGTATTGCTTCAGCAGAAGAGTACTGATTTAAAGGGATCGTATAGTTTTGGTAGAGACATATAATGTCAGGTTTATAACATTTTTGGTGAAATAATGAGAAACCTCTTCTGAAAACATGAAAGAGCATGTAATTTCAAAAATGATTCAGTGTTTATTTGATGAAAATTGGTCTTGAAATGGCTGAGATATCAAAAAAAAAAAACAAACAAAAAAACGATCCTAATAAAATTTACAGGCCACGACTTTATAGAATCTCTTTGTTTTATCTTGTTTTTAGATATCTCAGTCATTTCAAAACCGATTTTCATCAAATAAACTTTTGATTCTCCTCAGAATTGTATGCTCATTTCATAGAGTGGTTTTTTGATATCTCGCAAAACATTTCAAGCTGAATCCTCACCTCAATCAATATACGTGCTGTACCTTAAAGGGATTTGTTTGTGTCAATGCGTCTGCGTGTGTGCTATACATTCAGCACGGTAACATAAAATGGCTTACACATAACAAGTAGATTTAGCAATTTTTATGTTTTGCTGTTTCGTGTCTGTCAGCATCCACAACTGACACAGGTGTGGATTGAAAACTATGATAGATATAGTCTGGGCAAAAGCTACAACTCAATAGAACACATAATGATGAGTGGGGTTGTAATTGCAGATTAAACATAGAGTTACCCCCTCCAAAAACAAACAAACAAGCAAAACAAAACAAAACAACCAAACAAAATCACACACACACACACAAACACACACACACACACACACACAAGCAGCAAACAAACAAAACATTTATGATGGGTGCTAGTGTATAAAGCGTGCTTGTGACAAAGGACCGCACCAAAGGTACGCAGGACCCGGGATAAAAGAGAGCCCTAATTGGCTCTTGACGGGCTCTGGCGTCAAGATCTTCGTTATAGGGCTCACACCTGTAAATACAATGGAATGTCCTTGACCGTTTCACAAAATCGTACCAAAGATACTAAAAAAATGAAGAAAAATTAATTCAAAATCAGAAATGCAGTTTGGCTGCAGATATTGAGTATGAATTCGTCTACAAATTGCATTTTGGTTGGAAGAGGAAAGCTTTTCTCATGGAATTTGAAAGGATTATATCAAATTGATTGGGTGCATGTACAGAAAATAGGTGATTTTTTTTCAGTGAAAAGAACTCGAAGTCTGGCTTTGCGAACCCTTGGACAGAGTTTGAGCTGAAGAACCCCCCTTGAAAATTTGATGGATGAAAGGGTATATCTCACTTATCCAGGTCAGTGAAGATGAAACACCAGTCCTCATTTCACCCAGGTATTTGACAGAATTTTTTAAATAATAATAATAATAGTAGACATTTTATAGAGCGCCTTTTCCGCTGGATACAAAGCGCTATGACAATCCCCATGTCATCCCTGGTCGCCATAGGAGATAAAATATATACAAAATACCAGGCAGCGACATTACAAGTCCAGTGCACATACGTATAGGACGGAAGCGGGGGGGGGGGGGGGGGGCAGGGGTGGAACTTGACCCCCCCCCAAAAAAAAAAAAAAAAAAAAAAAGATGTGGGGGGGGGGCAAAACGAGTTTTTGCCCCCCCCCCCTCCAGTGCCCGCTGTAACAAATAATTAATCACTGATTTAAAGACCAAAATGAACAATAAAGGCATATAACGGGGCGAAAATTATAATACACTAACAACATACATTATTGTATCTATACACTAATAGTAACTTATGAGTAAATTTAGTGTATAGATAGTGGCCTCGTATCCTCGAGTGTGCCCGCTGAAACATACCTTTTTGCTTTCTAGCAGTATAAGAATATTTTTTTATTGTTCGAACGATGCGATCATGTTTAAACTTTTAATGAGTACATTTCAGATAAATTGCAAAGTGAAAGTGGCTCGCTCGTTCTGCTCGTACTTATAGTAAAATGAAAAGTTTTCATAAGTTATTATCATAGTCCTTCGCAGTGATTTCTTTTACTATGTTTAATTCCTCAGAAATTTGATTTAAAATGCTCTATAAAAGCGACTTTTATACTCTGTTTTTACAAAAAGTCCCTACCGTGGGAGGTGGTATCCCCCTCCCACAACCTCCCCCGCTCGGTCGCTTCGCTCCCTCGACGAGGATCTCACACCATCACATAATATACCCCCCGTATGTTAAGATCATAGTCCTTCCAACTGACTTTTTTCAATATGTTAATTCCCTAGAAATTTGCTTTTAAATGTTCTATAAACGCGACTTTTATACTCTGTTTTTACAAAAAAAGTCCCTACCGTGGGAGGGGGTATCCCCCTTCCCACACCCTCCCCCCGCTCGGTCGCTTCGCTCCCTCGCCGAGGATCTCGCACCATCACATTATTATGTACTCCCGTATATGTAATAGTCATAGTCCTTCGCACTGATTACTTTTCACTGTGTTTAATTCCTTAGAAATTTACTTTTAAATGGTCTATAAACGCGACTTTTGTACCCTGTTTTACAAAAGCTCCCTACAGTGGGTGGGTGGGGGGGGGGGGGGGATCCCCCTTTCCACACCGCCCCCCGCTCGTTCGCTTCGCTCCCGCGCCGAGGATCTCACATCGTCACATAAATGTGCCTCCGTTGAGATTTTGCCCCCCAAAACCAGAAGTGTTCCGGCGCGCTTGGACATCAAAATAAATACGTCTTCAAGTTTTGTTTGAAATGATCAATTAGTGTTGGTGATGATTTGAGAAGAGGAGGGAGCTTATTCCACAGCCTAGGAGCAGAAGAAGACAAAGCTGCATCGCCAGCTAGTTTTTCGTGTGTGGTTGAGTAAAGGTAACGGATGATGAAAGACGAGTGCGCCTAGAGTGAGTGTCGTACCAGACACTCCCCAATGTACTCTGGAGCTCTATTGTTGACTACTTTGTAGACCAGTAGGAGAAGCTTGAAGGATATTCTTGCTTTGACTTTTTGAATTTTGAATTTTAACACACGTCTCTATGGGGAAATATTTACCCGTGTGAGCCCTATACGATGATCGACGATGCAATGTAAAACTAGTTCAATGTCAATCATAGTAGATCACGTGATTTATTGTTATGACAAGGCTCAACAGTAACGGTGGCCCGGTGGCCCGGGGCCACCAAAAATGAAAGTTGGGCCACCAAATTTAATTTAAAAAAAGGGCAAATTTGGTGGCCCGCCTCGGGCCACCAAAATTTTTGGAAAAGTATGTCAATAAATTCGTAACTTTTTGCTCCGGAACCTTCAAAAGGACATAAAAGTAACTTTGTCTTTTGTGTTTTGAGAAATGTTCTTCTATCTTCTTAGTTATTTGCATGTAATCTGATGTCATTATGTTTAGTTGTTGCAACCCATGTGCCTGTCAATGAATATCCACACTTAGTCTTCACCATTCAGCAGTAAAATTTGTTTAAAGGATGGATGAAAAGGACTGTGTGAGTGCCTGAGAGTGAGTGTTGTGAGTTTGTTGAGGTTTATTTATGAGTAGATGTGTCCAGCTTCCAATTCTTACTATGATCAAACTTAAATATTTGACTCCTTTAAAAAAAGGACTTTTAATGTCTTTTATTGTTTTTTTTTTTTCGGGCCACCAAATTTTTCTCTCGGGCCACCAAAAAATTTAAATTGATGATTTTGGTGGCCCCATCCCATCGGGCCACCCAAAAAAAAGTTAGTAAGGAGCCCTGGTTATGATATGATACATACATGCTTGTAAACATGCGTTTTTCTGTTTGAGAAAAGTCCGCTTTGAACTACATGATTGCATTCTTATCATGATAGCCATGTCTGAATTTCGGATCCCGGGTATATTTTGTTCCAAATTTATCGTGTCACCGCCGGGATACAAAGCTACATATCAATGTGCAATGAATAGCAGTGAAAATGATTCCCCTGTCGAAACAGGTGCACTGAAAGACAGATGGCTATAGAGGTAAATACTTTCATTACAACCGATCTTGTGTCAAATTCTGTCTGAAGTAAAGACGACTGGATATTTGGTATTAAGCTGTTATTCGACTCACTTTTATATCGCATTTGACAGGACAATAGCTCAAGGCAGAATCAATGTGCCCCATGTAATATGCAGCTATTTCTTCACAGCTGCCTTGATCAATAGAATCAAAGTCATCTCAAAATGATCCAGGTAATCTTATTGAAAGTGCATGAGAGGTAAACTTTATGAAGATGATAATTCATATTCTCGTCAAAAATTTAATTTTCATTGCCGCAGCCCATTCAGGAATCACAATGTGCTATTGAATACGCACATCATTACAGGGTGCAGACGTTGCAAAAAAAAAAAAAAAATGACACAACGATTATGTTGAATAGGCCTGATGGGGTGGCTCATGGTCGATGTGCGTATGCGGGAGTCTTGTAGCAGCTACCACCGCGATGCTCTCACATCAAGAAACTGCATATTGATAACCGTTTGTCTGCTGTTTTTTTTTCTTTTTTTAAAAACTCCTTGATTTCATGGTTATCCTAAATGTAACTTTAAAAACAGTGTTCTCAGTTATTAGGAATAGCCAGAATTTCACGGAAGATAATACGCACAGTTTACGCTTGAAAGTGTAAAGTTTCGCTAATTTTTGCAAAAACAATTTTCTCGAACACTTATGTGTGAATATGCAAGTGAATGGACTGATGATGTCATTACCTCCTACCTTTCAATGAAATAAAAAAGAGAAATCATTTTTTTTTCTATAAAAGTGAACAACAATGTTATTCCCGGCGAACCACGAAATACTGATCAGTTAGTAGGATTTGAGATTGTGGCACCATTGCGTTAAAAAACAGCAACAAAACAACAAAACAAATGTAAAAGGACAATTTCAAAATTTAGCTGTAAACAAACTATGAATAGGCAAGTTGTAAGGCGATAGCACCATCAACACACTACTTGCATACATATGTATATTGACTGTTCAATATTGTTACAGAGTATCAAGTTTATCTTTTCGTGGAAATTAGCGAAACTTCACAAAGTCGTATCCTATCTTCCCTGTTTTTTCTGATTTTGATTAAATTTTCACTGTTGTGCTTGTTAAACTTCTCTTTCTTTTCGGGCTAATTTTCCACCGATTGCCCATAATGTAGGGATGGTATAGTATTGGTGGAGATGGCAGGAAACCACTTATGAAATAGTGCAAAGCATACCATTCCAAGAGGAATGCAAACTTTATTCGATGAAAATCAGTTTTGGAATGGCTGAGACACCCAAAAACAAAGTAAAACAAAGCGATTGTATTAAAAGGTGGGTCCAAAGTTTTATTAGGATTGCTCTGTTTTGGATATCTCAGCTATTTCAAAACCAATTTTCATCAAATACTAAGTAAACGTTGATTTCCTCTTAAAATTACATGTTATTTCAGATTTCATAAAAGATTTATCATTATCTCACCAAAAAAGTTAAAAGCATGAAGGTAGGTCTCAACCAAAACTAAAAACGAACCCTTTAAACAAGTCCGGAAGGGCACATCTTGAGCGGAAGTACTCATATCCAAGACATGTTCGGAAGTATCCGCATCGCTGACAAAGACGGAAGTCCATCTTTCATGAAGTACCCGCCTTTTCTCGAGGGACAGCACATTTTCTCTCTATGTTCACTTTCGCAAATACAACGTATAGTTGCCCAATTACTTTTTTTTCCCACTCTACCGCATCATCTGTCACTACATGTTCAGTTACGTGAATCAGGTGTAATCCATTGACGTATACACTGTATGGACAATGTAAACAAAAAGCGTACTTGACTGACTGACATTGAAGTATGAGAGTTTGGATATAACAAAAGCCGGAACAAACCATTAACGTTTTGGATTCAGCCATCATAACTGTCATCTGTTTAGCATTTCCTTAAAATGTGTTTGTGATATATCGTGGTGATGGGATATGGCGGGTGAACGACTAATGTTTTCGTCGCTCTTAGTTCAGTGCACAGATATATATCTGTGGTTCAGTGTCATCCTTTTCACTACATTCTTCAATCGGATCATGAACGGATTAATTTGCTGTAAGCATTTTTGTGTATTTTCAACGATTATCAAATTATTTCATTCATGTTGCTTCAGTCAACTTCAGTATATCATAAACACTTAATGGAAATCGATAATGATAATTATTTTCATATGATAGTATTCACTCTGTTCATTTATTTAGACAAAAATGTAATTTTCACTTATAACAAATAAACAACAACAATTTATTACTCAAATACAGTCACACAAACTTACATACAATATACGTACAATTATACAGATATGCATATTGTACTCATACATGCAATTACAACAATCGTCATTACTGTGTATCATATAAAATGCACGCGGAAAGAGATATTTACTTACCTGCAACATGTTCGGAAGATCCAAGGTTGCCATTAGATCTGATGACGAGTAGTGCGCAAGCCACTACCACTATCAACACCGTGGTCGCTTTCTGTCGGGTCTTCACACCACGCCTGACCACGTCCACCAGGCGGTTTGTCATTGTCCGTTTCGCTTCGAGGAGATAGAAAATATAACGGCCAAGACCACCACATACAGGATTGATGCTTCCTATCCTCTCAGTTTATTCGTAGTTACGTAATGATTTGTCAGCCATCTCGCAACGTCATCAAGATTCACCTATACTGCACAGTCCAACCTGTATCATTCCGACCAGAGGTTTTACCCGTAGCCTACCAGTAGCAAAAATTGGAGGGGTGTTGGTTAGTCCTCAGCAGCTCTCAGCAGAAAACGAACTTACTTGTCGTCAGAGTGAAGTGCAGAGATTGTAACGATGCAAGGAGGTACTAAAATACCTCCTTGGTGAATACAAACCACACGGGTCTGAATCTTAGGAGGCGAAACACCAGCAGCAGGGGGTGATTTTAACAGTTATCGGTCCGCTGTCTAGAAAGAAGTATGATGTATCTGACAACCCTATGACCTCACAACTGGCTCCTCATTTCGTCGGAAGGTGTCATTTTCCCTCTTCTCTTTCTCTCTCTCTCTCTCTCTCTCTCTCTCTCCCTCTCTCACTCTGTTTTTATCGGGAACCAATTCGGGGGGGGGGGGGGGGGGGGGGAGCCTAGGGAGAGAGTAGCGATTGGCTTAGTGTTTGTAAGGTTCGTGCCTATAGAGTGTTAGGTTTATATTGAGCCGCGGAACCGGAGGGGGTTGAAGCGCTGCAGCCCCGCCTCCTTTTCCTCATTGACAATGACAAATACATGTACCAAGATCATTATACAGTATGTATGTTGAGATTTCAGTACTGGCTCCACGACGAAATGAAGAAACAAGCTGGTAATGCATTTTTGGCCAATAAAGCATGAGTTTATTGGACTCCAATTTTCGGCGTCCTACGCCTTCTTCAGGAGTCTTGACAAGCATAACGCTTTGATAAGAAGACTACTACAGTTTGTGACGTCACGTATGGAGAACGATAAAGAAAATACAAAGAAAATTCAACAAAAAAAAAATAAATAATGAAAAGTTCACATTCCCTCGACGTTTTACTGCTACAGTAGAATATTATGTTAAAGGGGATATCAAGTGATTCCAACGTTAATCTGATAAAAACAGAGTAAAATCTTACGAATTCAACGTCAAAAATTTGACTGAAATCGGATAAGAAAGGAAATTATGACATTTTAAAGTTTGCTAATTTTTGCACAACAGTTCCTGTGAAGTGGATATGAATATGTAAATGAGTGAGCTAATCATGAGCTAACCATCAATTTTCCATTGATCGTGTACAGAAAACAAAACAAAACAAAAAAAAGATGAAAATTCGATATTTCTGTCACTGATGTCTGAAACCTGGGGCCCGTTGCATAAAAGTTACTTATTGTGGTAACTTTGCCATCCAATGGTAACTTCCACGGAATTCTTGATTTTGATTGGCTGTTGAGTATTGTTGCCATGGTAGTTACCATGGGATGGCAAAGTTACCATAATTGTAACTTTTATGCAACAGGCCCCTGATGTTATTATATGAAGAGTTTGTTCGCAAAAACCGATAAGTCCATTTTTGAAGATTTTGAAGTACGGTCTCTGTCATAAAGTACAAAATGATACCTTTTTTAATGATATATTGGTCACTACGTATAAAGGTACATTTTTGAAGTTATGGTCAAAAGAAGCACAAATTGTTTTATTATTCTCTTTATTTTTCTTGACCGTTAATCGCAAATATCTCCATTTTGCAAATATGGACTTATCGGTTTTTGCGAACAAACTCTTCATAAGCCAAGTGCTTTATCATTAGACTAGAAAACTGAAAAATGTTTTTTTTTTTTCCTTCATATTTCATAATGTGACGCCACAAAACGAAGTTGTCTACTCATCAAGCGATGGCTGCACCAAAACCGTCAAAATTCATAACTATTGAACGGATTGTCCGATTTTTCTCAAACTTTTACTAATGTGTGACATTGCTGCAAATACTCAATACACGTACATGTATAGATTTGGGTATCATTCCCCTTTAACGAACACAGATGTAACGTGATTTCTTCATGGCGGTGCATTTTCCGATTGAGGGTTTTTAACACATTATCTGGCATCACAACGCACTCTATATGGCAAGGTAGTATCGGTAACAACATCACGATATTTCGTTAGTAAAGGAGGATTTTACCGGTAAAACAGTCATTACACGGTTTCCTTATTTGCCTTGATCGTTCGATTCAAAACTATCATCATGAATCAATCAATCTACCCATCCACTGGGATCGTTTGGGGACTAAAATATGTTGAAAATGTTGTAACAATGAGAAAATGTGATTTTATCTTGTAAAGTACAGTATAACAATGCATAGGGTGGTAGAAGGTGCATCTTTCTTGGGTATCTATTAAAGCCGGATTTTCCCTCCAATTCTAATCATTTTTTTTTTTTTGAAAACGGCAAGAACATGCTTGCCGACACGTCGGGAGTGGCTAGGCCCTTTCAGGGCCATATACTGTACATACCTAAGAAAGAATACGTGGTGCACTGTTAAGCCTTCTACCACCCAGTGTTCTACCGCCACGGAAGCCTTCAAAGATTTCATTAAACAATGTATAATAACACTCTCAATGATACAATATAGCACCAAACTACAGAAATTAATGTAGATTCTGGAACTGAATGGGTCAATCATGTTCATATGGGGAAGGGTCATAATGAAACAGTCTGAAATCTTCTGAGTAAAGTGTTGCTAATTTCGAAAGGTGATCCTGTGGCACACTCCGAAAAATGCGTTCGGCTGTTCCGGGACTCGAACTACTTGTAGCGGACCCCGGTGCTGGCGTTGGGAAACTGATGTTTGGAGCGACATTGGCCAGTTGTAAAACGTATGGCGCATCTTCGCTTATTGTTTCGTATTTCCCTATGACGTCGTACTCTATGTCACACGGCAAGCACATGGAGTACATATCCGACCAGTGTTTATTGTAAGAGTCCGTGTCTGGATCTATGACGAATCGAATGAATTCCGCGAATGTCAAGTCATACTCTTTTCTCCAGTCCGAACTGACTCGTGCACCTTCTTCGGCTCCGCGATATTTTGTGATGATCGTCTTTCCGTACGTGCTAATCCATGGGGCATGAGCCCCGTTTGCCTTACGATAACGGAAAGAATACGAAACGTTTGGCGCCAATTTGCTTCGAAAGGCAGAGAGTAATCGCGTGTACGGGTGACGAACGAACATGAATTTCACGTAGTTTTTGAGAATATATCGGCGATGGCTGATATTTGTGTACTTATGCAGGTAGTCGAGGTAAATTCTGCCTTTTCTATTTGTCCCCAGGTGATCCATTGCTGAAATGTTGTATTTATCGTACCCCGCCATCTTGAGAAAGACTGCTTTCCAGCTGGTGCATCCTACCTTTGGCACGTTGCAGTAGAGAATTTTGTGCTTTTCGTTGACAATGAGACTCTCAGGCGGATAAACGGCTACATCTCGTGACTTTCGGGACTTTGCCGTGAGGGCGCACTGCTCTCGGAGCCACGATGTTCTCTCTTTCAATGTCGCGATGTGTTGGTCTTCTGGTATCTCCTTTCCATCCCTGACCTACATTAGTTCGACGTATAAGAAGACAAATATATGTCGTATATATGTAATTTCTGTGATGATAACATTCACAAAGTTAAACAAAGAATTTGACAGAAATACAAAGAGATTTCACTGGTCTATGGCAGATTCTTCATAACGGGGAAAGCATGCAGTACTTGAACATTATTGTATATTCATAATTATCTCACAATGAATAATCAACATTTACTCCCAAGTATTCTTCTTCCGTGACGTTTTTGTTCTTACAAGAATTGTGATAATTGTAAGAATTGTAAGTGCAAATAATGAGAAATCTCTGCCTGTAACAGGTAATTCTCTGTATAGCCTGACGATAAAAGGTCAGACAGTTGACAAATCACCATGCCGAGTGTTGTATCAGACATGAGAGGGGTATACGAGAAATGGCCACAAGCTGACGAGTCCAGCAATCAGGACAGTAGTACTCAATATCATTTATAGGCAGAACATCTGGAAACGGCATAGATTTATACCTTTCTTTCTAATATTTTTTGCGACATTTATTAAAATCAAATGTTGTGACTCGCTCACTGCGTATCCACTCACCTCTTTCAGTGAATCTGAGTTATGATGGTCTTCTTCTGTGTCCAATACTCCTTCAACAGACTGTTTCCGATGTTCTGTTACGATATAAAAGCACAAATTGTATACTCTAGTAAGGATTTTTAAAGTGCAATTTCGTTCCATGTTTGAAGTTGTTTCCGGTAAAAACGAATATCAAAATACCATATGCGTTGCATCACATTTTGGACCTTCCAGATTCGCATGTTAACACGAAGCTGTTTGAAGCACGCAGGTCTGTAGACGGTGATGATTTCATTGATTTACAAGTCTATCACTCAGATGCACACAAAAATGAAATTAATCTACTTTTTGACAAGCAAACTCTGACACGATAACTTTGTTGTAACAACTAATCAATACTGATATATATATATATGTATATATAAATATATATATATATATATATATATATATATATATATATATATATATATATATATATATATATATATATATTTCTCATAGGGAGAGGGTTTGCAGTCGCTAAACTTTTGACTACAAACTCTTCTCTTTTAATAGTATACACCGTACTATTCTTGTATACAAATTAGTGAAAAGGTTGTGACGTCATAACAATTTTAACATCAACATCTCATCTTATTCGCAAACGTTGGTCGTAACTAAAATCACTGTTTCTTAAGAAACGTATGGAGCTCTGCAATTCCTTCTTAATTTTGCTAAAAACTTTGAAAAGTTTTACTTATTTGAAAATCAACTCTAAAACAAAGAGTGAATGCACATAATATTGATGACAGCAATGTGGTGATGCATGACCAGTAAACAGTGTTCTTATCACATGTATCTTTTTATATCTAAAACAAAATTACAGGGACTTTCTCTGTTTGTCTAGCCACGTGCCAGAGATTCGAACCACTTGTATATCTATAACGATTCAATTTTAGGAAAGGCTCACAGTGAAAGAATTTGTGGACTAATCGGTTTTACCACAGCATAAAATTATGATCACTATACACAACGATGAATTATGATCACTTATATTATGATGTACAAAAGAGGGGGAGGGTTTTGCATGCGGGAAAAAATGAAAAGAAAATACTTCTTTTTTAATCAATATGAACACACAATTACTCATTATGTTTGTGTTCCAGGTTGTCAGTAAGTATGCAACCAAAGTATATAAACATATAAACATTACAAATAAATGGTTGTGGGTATGTGTGTGCGTGCGTGTGCGTGTGTGGTTCAATTTTCTACCATTTCCATCATACATGGAGACATAGGCAAAAATTTTGTCTTTTCTTTTCTTTTCTTTAGCGCTGAGCTCTGAAGCCGGTTTTCATGGCAAATGATAATTCAAAACATTTGACAGTAACTTCTCTCTTTGTTAAAAGAAAAAAAGTGGTTGAAATTGTTTTCAGCAACATTGCCTGTCGTCTCTGTACAGCATGGACCGATCTTCTAACCACAAGCTGAATTGAGTCATAATTACACACACACACACACACTCACATACACACACACACACACACACACACACAAACACACACACACACAATGCTGCGGATGCATAGTTCAGATAAGATGTGACAGGAATAGAATTAATCCTTGTAAGTGATTGCATTGCCCTGTAGAAGTATATTTTATTCATATAAAATTCTCAGTGCTCGTTAATCATGATACTAAAGTAGCCTCTCGGAACGCCGTCCACGCAAAAAAAAAAAACAACAAAAAAAAAACTATATGAACATAAATACAGTACCACTCAAGGTTGATGTAGGCTCGATAATGTAGTCACCAAAAACGACTTTTATTGACATTCTCTTTGTTGCAAATCATTTCACAAAGTCAAATCACGATGACAAAAAGACATCACCTTGATTAGACTTTGGAACAATATGCACCGGAATTATATAACGCAGCACTAAATGAAACCCTGCTTCATTTTCTTCTCTTTTCTCTGTTGCTGTTGTTTATGCTGCCATTTTGACCCAGAACGAGGCGTTCTCACCTTGAAAACTATGATTTTTTTCCCCCTTTGATTTCTCGTTTACGCTAGCTTGCACAGACATGAAAACGTATCTATTTGTACATGTTTGTATAGGAACTGACCTCTTGTGTCGAAAATGCTATGGAAGGCTGAAGTATAGGGACGAATGATATAAACAGAGTTGAAAGGACTTTCGCAGAATGCAAGGTGAAAGTACGAAAGTCATTGGGTCATTAAATCTTCATTGTGTTCAAAATCTGTTCATTTTCTACCCCTTTGGCTTTGTGTAATTACTGTCAATTTGCTCAGAAATCCAAGTGAAGGTTGTCAAACACACAACTTGAACATCTGGATATTTGCAGGAATCTCAAGGATTGAAGAAGGCAAATGGGGAAGAAGAAGGAGGAGGAGGAGGAGGAGGAAGAGGAGGAGGAGACGCACATTGTACACTAATTCGGCGGCACACAGATTTACGGTCAAACGTAAGTACATGATACAGTCGAATAGACTTGACCGAAAGATTGGCGTGGACGTGTGTATCTTGTCGTCGTGTTTCGCGGAGAGACGTCTGGCTTCAGAGCCCACAAATATTAATGTAAAAATCGACCACTAATGTCAAAAATAACCACGAATGTCACAGAAATGTCAAAATTACCACAGATGTCTAAACCGGCCTCGTCTACTACGGAGAACCTAAGGCCTTACAAGTAAAAAAAAAATGATTAAAAAAATGACAACAAAACTCCTTCGGACAGACGAATTATCCGTCTAACAACAGACCTACCTGTTCTGTCTGTATTCATCGACATCGAAGCGTACTCGTGCTTTGGTGATCCAACGTCTGTAGGAACAAGGGAATCATATCGACTCACTAGAAAGTAGCACATCGTGAATACCACTAAGATGGCAAAGACACACATATTACACTTCGACATTCGTCGACTTCCACACAGCCACAGGCTACGGATAGCCTCAGCCGCTGTGACGGCCATACTAATCGCTGTCACTTTACTACGAAAGCGATCAGGTCATTTCGCAAAAGCGCGTATACTATCGAGTGTAGGGCCTATCGATACAGTGAGATCTCGCTCTCTTATCTATCTTCCTTCAAACGTGACCGCTACAGACCATTAGTTACAGTGTTTGTCGTATGGTTATCCCGTTCATGGAGCTAGGAAGGCGGTAGCTCCCTGTTTGTGGAAACTAACTTCCCCGTTGACTTCCACAGCAGACTTCACCGTCATCTAACTACAGTATACCCGTTGTCTGGTTGTAGTCGTCCGTCGTCGGTCGCGGTTCTCAGTCACACTAGCCTTTTCCTAAGACCCTTGACGATGTTGTTACAGCAACCGCTGGAGTTGAATAGGAGGAACTCTTTCCTAGGCTGACACGGCCAGCAAGGCAGAAGGGTGCAAGTTTCCGTGAAAATTCTAGTGGTGGTGGCTCAAAGAGGCTCTCTCAGCTTATACCATCTTATCTCGAGATCGTCTGACGACCTCGATCGCTCCTCGATTCCCTTTGCAAATTATTACAGCAAGAGAGGGTTTCAGAGAAAGGATGTGACATGTCCGGTTACACAATAATTATAATCGTTACAAATGACGCGTATAAATTAGAACTGAAACATTTCTGTCATATCATATAATAGCTCTGCATGCACCAGCCAGAGTGTTTGCTTATACATCTCTTCCATCACCTTCCTCTTAAGGTGTTTAGTTTGGAAATTCGTAATTATTTCAAGCCTGAAATATAATTGTTTGTTTGTTTTTTAACCGGTCACAATCACAGACAGACTATCTAAACCCGACTGTTTATCCGAACGCTAGGTAAATTGTGACTCCGTTAGGAATATTTTTCTTCATTTATTTTTGAATATTTTGTGATGCATCATTTTTTCTTCTCAGGAGATAATTGTTTTCCTTTTTATTTTCATGCTCTGGCTTATAATCTTCTAGTCTTCGGAATATTTCAACCAAAATCCATACAATCTATACGTATATCAATATTCTATTATTTTTTCAATCAATCTATCCATTTATAACCATCTATATATAATGTATGTATCCATTTCGCCAATTTAATAATCTGTCTTTTGCCATATAATTTTGAAACATAAAGAAGAATATATAGATCCTATATAATGCAGTTCCTCAGTACTTCAGCAAGACCGACTGCACGTACTGCAGGAGTGGAAAACAAGGAAGTTTGCCCCATGACATGCACTAACGGCCAACACAAACACGCAGTTGTAGTACAGTAGTTTTTAAAACAAGTCAGCCGCAGAATTAAAGAAACTTCGTGGACTTACACAAGTTTACACGGATTAAAGTAGGCCTCCATAGCGACAATCACATACCATGAGCTCGTGATAATTTCAACACATCTCAAGAATGCACTAAGTGATTTATAAATTTTTTTTAATTTTTTATTTTTTTATTATTTTTTTATTTTTTTTTATTTTTTTACTACAGATTGTGCTACGTGAGTCTAGCAGGTCAATGCGAATCTCCTATGAGGATTACTTGCACTTGTTTGACAGTCCCGGTCAAAAGTTCAAGCGACTTTCCGGGCGCGCCGTGCGCAACTTTTGTTCCCTTGAAAACGAATGTTGTTTGTCAGCACACGCACAGAACTCTGAGTTCTGTGAGCACACGCCGCCGGCCGTAGTCGAGACATCCAGAAGCTGCTCAAAAACCAGCGAGCACGCACGAGAGCTGGATTGAAGAGTATTGCTAGAGCACGCAGTATCAGGAACACACTGTGGAATATAGTACGGACTCTTCCCCACCTCCTTGGCAAGATCATATAGCGGAAGCCGTGATCATCAGAAAAAGTGCTAAAAAAAAGTACGTGTATAGAATAGACTGGGTACCAGAAGCTGAGCATTGCTTTAATCTCCGCCTATTGTCTTGTTCGTAGATGATGAACCCGTGGGTGCCATGCCTCTATGCCATCGTTGAAGGCTTGATAGGCCTCTTTAAGATGTCCACCAAAATGGTTGCCAAAACTTGACATTAATTTGTTAGATTCACATATACTCTACTTTCACCACTAACATAATTATGACACAAAATGAACACATTGAAGTTTGGAACATAATTCGTATAATGATTAACACAAAATTTAACAGTTGACACGAAGACAATAATCAAGTAGGTCGTAGGAGATTACCCTCTTTAAAGAAAGTAACATCCGGGTATTCGTTGCATTTCAGTATTTAAAGAATTCAACAATTTGGGGTCATTATGAAAAAAAGTATTCCGTAATATTCGTTATCTATTACGATAGACTAAGGGAAATATGAAAGTAGAACACAGAAATGTATGGTCATACTAGCGGGATGGGAAGAATGGAAAAGAGAAGGAACCTTTAGTACATTTATAAACCGACACAAAACAACAACAGTTATGCAACGGTGTGTCTTAAGATACATCGAGATAGCTGAATAGTTATGGCTTAATTTTAGTTACTTATCATCATTATTATTTATTTATTTTTTTTTAACATTGATGGACCCGAAGTGTAAAACTATTGTTAACTTACAGTTGACCTTATACACCAAGCAAAAACAGAGGAACAGGACGATAGACTAGACCTTTCGACCCATTGAAGTATGATAATTATACACAGACAATAGTAGTAGCAATGGTTTTAGGGGATGTCGCAAGGTTAAGGCATAAAACTACGAAAGAATTACAAGATACCACAATAAATTATTCAGTTTAGTCATATCCCTTTGTATTTGGCTTTTATACATGTAACATGAGTTTACGCAATATTGCGACCATGAATATTATTTTCTTAAATTCTGAATTACAAAGTTTTTGTTCGGCAAAATTTTGGCTGAGCTGCCCCATGCGATATGTATTTAAGAAATCAAGTGGGTAATACATGTACAAAATGGCCGAGTACAGCATAATCAAAATATTTATGGAAAGAAATGTTTCAAATCTGTAAATAACTCCTGAAATCCTTGATATGAGTTGTTTTAATGGAGTTTGGATGAATATTCAGATTCAGAATAATTCATCTATAGAACATATTTATTATGCATGCTAGGAAGACCTATCATAGTTACGCGTTATTTCATCAGGAAGATTTCCAAGTAAATTGCTTAATGCCATTCAATGATTTTTTTTTTCTATTTGTGAATTTAGAAAAAAAATAACGGTAGAGTAGATCAATTTATCTTTAGAAGGATGAGTTCATTATTGGTGGTGATGAGAAGAATGATGGATCTTTATGTAGGTAAAATTGACGCTCGAGTTGTGAGCGAATAAAATGAATTCAAAGGTTACGAAAAGAAAGAAATGTCATGGATATATAGCAAAGAAAAAAGAGGGGTCCTATCATAAGAGAACCTTGTGGAACGCCACATTTGATAGGCTTCAGGGAAGAATCATGTATCAGCTATTCAGAGTGACATAAGATGCAGGTTTCTTATCCGTCAGGTAATCCCTAAATCACTCCAAGGCCTTCCTTCGTACAGTAGCCGACAAAATAATTCTTAACTTTTGAACGTGTTCCCAGTGAAACAGAGAAACAGAATAAACCTTTTCGATGAATTTAAAGTGTAATATTTCATGGACGATGGTAGCCATGAATGCACGTCATGGGTTCAACATCTATACGAGTCATACAGCCCACGAGTCACACAGCCCATGAGCTCGACACTAAGCAAATAAGGCCCATGAGGTCGACACTAGGCAAACATGCAGGTGCCCGCGAGTTAGACACTTAGCGAAACAAGCAAACAAACCAAACACAAACAAACAAAAATGCCCACACTAATGTCGGTCTCGTGGGCCTTGTTTGCCTAGGTAAGTGTCGGATTCTGGTCTTGCCTAGTGAGGAGGGCATGGGCTGTATGACTCGTGGGCTGCACTGTCGAACTCGTTGGCCGTATGACTAGTGGGTGTTGGTATGTGCGTTTGTGTGTGTATGTGTGTGCGTAGCGAAAGCCTAATATTTCAGTACGTACAAAGATGGTGCTCTAATGCCTCCGTGCACCTCCCCCATAAGAATAATAAGAATAATGATAAAAATGTATTAACAACGGTTGGCAAAATGTCTGTGTTTATCTGACCTAAAGGATGATTATTATGGTGAGCCAACAGTGGAGAGCAATTTTTAGTGCACAATGAATAATTCGATGGTGTCAAAATTTGGAGGATTTATTTATTTATTCATTCACCACTCATGGGTTGGATGAATCTATTCAGTCAATGCCTGTTTTTGATAGGGGTCCACACCACATTAAAAATACATACAACACAACATTCATATTCAAGCATAATAGTTACATTCAAAATACAACAAATTAATCTACATAAAACCAAACAATCAATACAGAGGTGAAATATATATATATATATATATATATATATATATATATATATATACATACATATATATACTCCTAGATGGGTCATTTGGAAGACATTTCCATTTGTTTTATATGCAAATTTATTATTACATGTTCAATGGCAGTTTACGCAATGGAGACACGAAAATTGTCTCCTTAATGACCAGTTGTCTCCCTAATGAAGACACTTCCCCCCAATATGTCTCCCTAAGGTGCCAACTAGGGATATATATATATATATATATATATATATATATATATATATACATATATATATATATATATATATATATATATATATATATATATATATATATATATATATATATATATATACATACATATATATATATATATATATATATATATATATATATATATATATATGTAAGATGGAGAAATAGGGAGTTTATACGTTAAAACAGAACAAACCTCATGTAATTTATAAGTGTCTCTTGATTGACCAAGTTAAGAATTTATCCTCATTTCCTGCCCCAATTATACTGTCTAGATATACGACCAGTCCAATCCAAACCCTATGAACACTTCCCAGCTTTATAGTCTCATATCCTTTTATTAACAAGACCATCAAACCTCCAATGAAACTTCCATTCAGAACCCAACCATCTTTGTTATTACTTTGGTTAATCTCTACTCAATAGTTAATCCTTCCCTTTGTCCTCAATCAAGTTTAAGTAAATTCAGACCAACTGTGTTTACAATTCCCACCACCAGTCCCTTGCACAGTACTGTTCAATGAACCTATAATCCCCACATCATAGACCCTCTCCTACTAATCTCTTAACTTCTATTCATGTCCCTATATATCTTATGCTTCTGGAGTTGAAGAATCAATCTTACTCCGGCCCCGACTCTGTTCGGTCATGTGCCAAGAAGGAGTGGAACAGTATTCTTTATATATACTACCAACAATATTCCCTCGTCAGTATTATGCACCATTCTGGAATTCCTGATCATTATATCTAATAAACTAAATTGTATGTCTTGGAACCACCACCTTGTCTCCTGCATTAACTAATGTTCGACTGTGGCTTGACATCGTATACTATAGTTGAGAGTGCACACCACGCTACCGACACATAAAACCAGCACTCTTACATATATATAATCTACATAAAACCAAACAATCAATACAGAGGTGAAATATATATATATATATATATATATATATATATATATATATATATATATATATAAACCTTAAATAGGGACAATTATTGGAGGGTGAGAAATGTTCAAACAGATCAGTATTCTCATGTTATGCATAATTATATATATATATATATATATATATATATATATATATATATATATATATATGTATAATATAATTATCAAAACTTGAACAGAGACGTGGCTGTTGTTGGGTTGTACCCCTTTGATTAAGCTTAAAGCAAAATGCGTTGCAATTTTGTATTTATTGTTATGTTGAGTATATCTTTGAATGGATAATAGTAGTATCGAAGGTAAGTTAAGTTTAGTATGATTTTACACCGAGGTTTTTTATATGTTGTTGTCATTGTAGATCCTGAAGAAGGGCATTTCGCCCGAGAGCTTAATTAAAGGGGTGCAACCCAACATCAGTCACGTCTCTGTGCAAGTTTTGCTGCCAATATATGTATATATATATATATATATATATATATATATATATATATATATATATATATATATATATATATACATATATATATATATATATATACATATATATATATATATATATATATATATATAGTGCATATATTGTGCTATTCATTAAAGGATATGAACGGGACCAAAATATGTCAGATATACCCTAAACTTTCTGCACCAACGATGAGCATCAGAAAGGTGTTCATCATTACGGGACAATTTTTGCTCGTTTACAGATCCTGCGTTGCTATAATAATATTTGATGTTTGGATTTCACCTCGCCCTGCTCTCTATACTTTGTCTTTATATGTAGGCCTATAGCTTCCCTCATCACTTATCTCAGCGTTCTCGAGTTAGGTAATCATCGGATCTTGAATAGGACACTCTACAAGCGTTTGGCAGCTATTTCCACAAAAACCGTGATCAAGAGTGGGATCCTTTCCGTCGTGCTCATCCTTTGTCTGGAGATTAGGGTTGTTAATCTGACCCTGGACGGAAGGACTCTCGCCCCTTGCATCGACTTACATACACGTAGGCAATAGGAAAACTACTGCCCGTAATATGTACAACAGTAACAGTAATTACAACAGTTCCGTAGCAACAATCGAGTGCATGCTCGTCCGGGCAAGTGACATCAGTCGTAACCATCTTTTAGAAAACTGTCTCAATCTTATCTCGTCAGCATTCAGTGAAGACACCATTATGGCCGTGACCTTGACTTTACCATCTACATCTATCCAACGAACTCACCTCAAAAACTTCTCACCCGTTTCTCACAAGGGTACACATCAAATTATACAAATGTTTGAAAACACAATATAACACATTTGCATTTTTTGGAACGATCATTGTGAGAAATACTACACTGTGTCATCCATCAACGTATAGCCGTACATTATGATAAAAATTTACGTCAGGTGCGAGTTTCTTCACTAATTGTCTTTCTCTCCCTCTACGAGCGGGAGGGAGACAAAGTGAAGAAACTTGCACCTGAACCTTCACCCCTCTGAATAATATCTCTCTTTCATTAAAAATTTCTCGATCGATAATGTCATTGGTATAATTATATCACGAACAATAGCGGCACCGGGATGGGAGTCCTGTGGAACAACGTTGTGTATAGGGCCTATTTATTGACAATTTATTGTAAGATTAATGTTGCAACTTCAGGACTTTTTTTTTTTCAGGAACTTTGGAACCTAGCAAGACAGACTTCAAATAAACCTATAGGCTTTAACTTTTGTAACATAATGCAAAGTATCCACTCTATCAAAAGCCCGTTTTAGATCAGGAAAGAATACATGTACAATTACTCCTGTGTATAAAGACTCTTGTCGATAGCGAGTACAAACCAGTCATCCGTTACCTTCAGTATAAAGGCTATTGTAGTGCGCAGTGTTTATCTCTGACAGAAGCCCGACTGTGCTGCAGAGAGCAGACCATTTATCTTTAATGAACAAGTTGATTTTTCAAAACTTTTTCTTGGACTTTCGAATGTATGTGGCAAGATGGCGAAGGGAAATGAAATAATGGAATTCGTTTAGACCTCTTCCATCGTGAGGGAAGAACTCCCTCAGCTAGGGACTCACTGAAGAAGTATGTTGTACATGTATGTGTGATGACGGAATTGATAGGGATATTTTTAGTATGGGTGTGCACAAATATACTGTAGTATATCTATGCACATGTACATGTACAGTAGTTGTACATTGTAATACATTTTAGGTACAGTGGACTTCCGTTATAACGAAGTCCTCGGGACCGGCAGTTTTCTTTTGCTATACAGTGTA
This sequence comes from Diadema setosum, assembly GCF_964275005.1. Lineage (NCBI taxonomy): Eukaryota > Metazoa > Echinodermata > Echinoidea > Diadematoida > Diadematidae > Diadema > Diadema setosum. The sequence goes on from NC_092698.1 coordinate 35,621,408, forward strand.
TCGAAATTTCGCTATAACCGAACAAATAAAACAATAAAAAAGCAAAGAGCGCATGATGTTGCGGGCTGAATTTTCACTTTGTTGTAACCGGAATTTTGTTATACCCGTGTTCTTTATAACGGGAGTGCACTGTATCAGGAGTTGAAGAGGATGATTATTTGTCTTGTAAATAATGTACTGTTAGTGCACAAGTACACACAACCCACACGATACACTCGGGGCTACCACACTTGTACAAGCTTTATTTTGTAAACAATTTATTTCTTTATACATGTACATGTATTAACAGCAGACATGGAAATGCATACATTTTTAATCTGTCTCATACATAGGTCAGCTAAGGGCCACTATAACCTACCATTGCCCACTATTATTAGATGTCTGGCTCATGATTTTGTTTTCTTACCTAAACATGACACACAGATGCAGTAACATGGTGGTTGTCATGATATTCTGAAATTGTGGAATATACATGGTCCTAAACATGCTCATGAGTTTACATTCAACTGGCGTATAGTGAAAAGCCTTCTGATTATACCGACAGACAATTTAAGGCACCTTCAAAGTGGGATATGGTCTGAATTATGAATTTGTTTTCTTTCTTCAAATGCACAACTATAACTGCTTAATTTACAAGACCATTAATTCAAACTGTTTGCAAAAACATGGATACAAACCCGTCAAAAGCTGTTATCAAGTTGTAATGGACTCGCAGGTGCATTGAAGAAAGTCCGGGACAGTTTCAACCAAAAAAGATGATTCCATTAATGTGCTATTTTCCCAGTAGGAATATTTTAACAAGCATTGCATGGCACAACCGGGCACACATTTTGTAAACATGTGGCACGTGTCATGTACTTGTCAAACATAAAAAACAGATATGCAGCAGGTAGGAGAAGGTGTGACCGATTCTTCAACTATGATAAAATTTAGCAGATGCTTCCATCTCTTGCATGGCTTGTAGGAATCTAAAACAGCTTGTATACTGGAAGCGAGTACACAATTAACTGAATATTCCTAAAAGATAAGTCAATGATTTGCATGTGGGATTAAAAATATACATGTCAACAAGATGACTACATATATTACATTTGTATACAGTATTCACTCTCCTATAACACAAAGATATATATAACAAGATAATTTTCTCATCTGCGAGAGCAGCTTTAATTATAAACATTCTATAGTCCCAAGTGTTTGCAGTTAGTAACAAAACCACAGGCATCCATCTTTAAGATTGTATTTCTGTTATTGAAAAAAAAAATTTATGGTACCAAGTATCTTGTTTAACAGGTGATGCCTGTAATTGACTCCAGTACATAAAACATTTTCTTTTTTTTGTTGTTTACATATACATGTATATTTTTCTTTATAAGGGCACACATGTAAAATTGAAATGCTGGGGAATTATCTGACAAATGGAGTCAATAATGTGCACAACATACTGTAGTAATCCGCCAAGGGTGCGTTCCAGTGCACTCCTACAGCGATCTGTACCATACCATACCTGTGCCAGAGTAGCCCTCAAACACTCCTAAAGTGTACCGTACTGATCCGAGCCAAAAGTGGACCACTTCACGATGTGCTCCAAAAGGGTAATAAAAGTGTACCTAAAGTTTTCATATGAAGAATGCGCATATCATACACATATATCATAACATAAAGAGTTCATTCTCTTTGTTGGGGACATCTGTAAGAAGTTTAAGCATGCGTATTGGATTACCCTCTTGCTACAAAATGCATGACCCCCTCTAAAAATAACTCAAAAGGTACGGTTTCTCAACAGAGCGCTCGAATGCTCCAAATCTGGCACAATCAGTACGGTACGCTTTGGTTCAGTTCGCTTTGATGTGCTTTAGAGTGCTTGAACGCACCCCTAGACTAAGAGGAATTGATGGCACTCCATCTAATGTGAATCAGAATGAACATGGCATGTCAAGAGTTAATGAAGAAAAGGGAGACCATATCAGGCACATGAACTAAAACACAAGTATCCAGCATCTTCTGTGCGGATAACAGAGCAGAATATCTCATAGCTCTGTCTCCTCCTCAATTTACTTAATAAATGCAAATCAAAGATTGTATGGTTTGGGAAGGGAAGGATGGATAACTTTTTGAACTGCTATAGGCCACTGCGCAAACTAGCCTACTTTGGTTGATATCCAAACATTGGCACAATGCTTGTCACATACGAAAACTTAACAATTGTAAAACAGCTAAACAAATATGATTTTCCATAAATCTTTATGTACTTACTATCTTTATACACAAGATATACACTGTATCATCGCACAAATAATTGACACAGGGACTGCACTGTCATAAAACACAAAATGAAAACTTAACCTGCAAGCACTGACAACAACACATGACATTCTAATAAAAATATCTGCTCATGAAACCACACATTAACCAAAGTCAAAATTTCATAAGTAGTGTTAGGACAATGGACACATACATCTTCAAATAGTTTCAGAGGATTGTTTATACATCTTATTGTAAAGGTAGTTCATACTAATGTACACATCCCCTGTCACAAAAAGTTGAGCCATTGGGATTTCTTCCAAGTGGTTGTTAAATATTGGCAGGAATACAGGACCCGATGCACCTACCAACAGACCCAGACTTTTTGCATAGAAACTCTTCTGCACTTCTGGTTTGATTAACCTGTCAACATTAACCCGTTGAGGACAGACTGATTTTGCTACAGTATTTCCCATAGACACTTGCCCAAGTATACTCGGGACTCATCCTCAACGGGCTAGCATTGTCTCTACAGTATACCTGACAGTTCTGCACACATGACAACCTCTTTCTTGCAGCTGACACTGATAATCTATGATTTCATCTCTCTATGTAGAAGAGACCACTTTGCTTAAAGGTGGTAAATTATTTACTTTCTGGAATCAATTAGTTGAATGCACACCTGTGTGTTGTGAAGTTGCAAGCATTTTACAATTTTCTCACACTATCATTATCCAAATATATTTCCCATCTATATCTTAAGTGCAATTTAACAGGCATTTAATACCAAAAATCAACAAAATAGTATTATTTTTCTTGACTGACTTCATGCACAGTTGGTCAACTTAATCAAATTGTGGGTATCAATCCCCTTCATATAAAATCCTACATTTGAAAACTTTTTCCCTAATTTCAACATTGTGCATTTTAATGCATCCCCACTGAAGGTTCAGGAATGTCATGGCGATGACGTTTTGGCAGTTTCTGGTTTGGAAAGCTAGAATTAAGGCTTTGACTCCGAAAATAGGCTTTGACTCTGAAAATAACCTTGGACATTCTAACCACAAACACAATGTATTGAATAACTAGAAATGTCGCTATGGCGACTGATGCCTCCGCCATAATGCATGATTCTCCCAACAGGCGTATAGTACAATGTCTTCACAATGTGTGATCCATGACAGTTTCACATAACTGCCAAATATTGAAATGACATGTTTGTCAGAAATGTCTTGAACTGGGTTTGGTATAATTTTCTAAGAGTGCAGGTACACATATTTGGGGAATTTTGGGGAAGTTTATGCATTGAGTAATTTCCAAGGTATGAAGAAAGAGTGTGATGATGGTACAAAATAGATTTTGTGTGTGTGTGTGTGTGTTTTTTTTGTTTTTTTTTTGGGGGGGGGCATTGAAACCTGGCCTTTGACCCTTAACCTTTGACCTTCTGGCTGGAAATTTCCCGGAGAATTTCCATTAGGTAATGCATGTATTAAGTTTTGAAACTAATAATACAAGCATTGCATATACTAGTATATGAGGGAAATAGTAAAATTTTGAGGAGTTGACCTTGACCTTTGACCCCTGACTATTGACCCATGACCCCTAAATTCCCTAGATAATCCCTGCCAGACAGTACATGCATATGTACCAAATTCCACCAAGATACATTGAACCATTTGCAAGAAAAGTGATATTGCAACATTTTCACCTAACCTTTGACCTTTTGACCTTTGACCTTATGACATGAAACTCTCTCTGGAGAATCTTTACGCAGTAGTACATGTCCACACCAAGTTTCAAGAAAATACCTTTGGGCATTGCATAGATATGGGGGATATTGCAACATTTGTAGCATTTGACCTTGACCTTTTGACCTTTGACCTCTTGCCAATGTCACTAAAATCTACTCAACTAATTGTCCCATCATACATCATCCTTGGACCAAGTTTGGTGAAAGCTGCTTCATCCAGTTTTGAGTTATCACGTAAACAGATAAATTTTAGGATTTGACCTTGATCTTTGACCTTTGACCTCTGTCCGATTTCACTGAAAAACTAATCAAGTAATTGTCCCATCATACATCATCCTCCAACAAAGTTTGGTGAAATTTGCTCCATCCAGTCTTGAGTTATCGCGTAAACGGATACAATTTCATGATTTGACCTTGACCTCTGACCTTTGACCTTTAGCCGATTTCACCCAAAATCTAATCAAATAATTGCCCCATCATACTTCATACTTGGACCAAGTTTGGTAAAATTCCAGTAAATATTACTCAAGTTATCGCGTAAACGAAAGCGGACGGACGTACGGACGTACGTACGGACGTACGTACGGACGTACGTACGGACGGACGGACAACCCGAAAACATAATGCCTCCGGCACCACTTCGTGGCGGAGGCATAAAAATACTGACAGACTGTTCCTACACTGTACTTGTCACAACTACAATAATGGTCACTTATGCAAGCAGAGGCTCCATGAACAATCTCTACAGTTCAGAGAGTACAAGTTTAGCTGTCTCCTGCCAGAGCAACTTCACTTCCAAGCTCAAGGTTGAATCTCATGATTTCCATATGTGGGCATTACCTGCCTAGGACAGAGAACAAACGTTACAACCTCAAACAAAGTTGGAAACTAAACCTTTCCGCTGGAGTTTAGGCCAAGGGTGGCATACACACCAATACCTGTGGGCCTCCAGCCAGTGGCAACCTCACTCAATCTGTGATCTTCACACACTCTGCTCTTCTGTGCTTGTATGAAGCTTGTGAATTCTCTGTTCTGGCTGTTCTCTCCTGCTTCCACAATCACAAGTATGGTAGATAAATATGCACATCTTCAGAAATGTCTTTGGTTGAATCGAGCAGATTCGACACTTTGTTGCCTAGTAAAGCTGATTATTTGCAGCTTTCCGTAAAACTTCTCCAACCAGTTCCCGAAGTGTCTGTGGGGACAAACAAAGAGTCACAAGATCGTAGATGGAACACCTCAAAGAAAAGCTCCTAGTGCTTCTTTTACAGAAACCAGTATGCTGTCATTCGTCACTAAGTACTAAAATGTATCGTAATATAGTTCTCCAGAACCTTGGTACATTCTAGCATCCATAAAGCTGATACGACTACTACGAGAATGCCTTCAAACCCCTTATCTAATTTCATGGCACATGAGATAGCTTTAAACAACTATATGAATGCAATAAATTCCAACTGAAATATAACATATAATTTTCTTTTCATTTGGTTTCATAGTATGTAAATCAAAGATGCCAACCATGTTAACAGCATTGCAGGTATAGGGCCGAAGAGGCATGTTTTTGTGGAAATACAATATTCTTACCTTCCTGGCAATAGACACATGTAGTAACACAACCATGAAGTTGTTTTTTGAAAACATGAAACATATTTTTGGCATTTCTGATAAATAAAAAATAATTGTTTAAATTTTTGCAAGCAATACAAGATACACAAGAGAAATAACAACCAATATCAAAAACTGTTATGATCACATATGATGCCATTACTATGGGAAATGTGGGATATGTAAAACATATTTGGCAGTAAATATTCAGAATACTTAATACCAAGAGATTGCAGCAAAACCTTACAAACAAATTGATTTTCAATCTACATTCCTTGAAGCTTAGTCAGTTAAAGGGCATTCCACACAGTTTATATAATTTCTTCATTCTATATCTTTGATTTGTTCTGTTTATGTCAAATACTTTGTTCACAGCCTGTCTGAAAAACAGCCTCTTGGCTGATTGAGGGCTTTTAACCCCGTGATTAAACAAAATACACAAACATTCTGCCTGACCTGTGGTTTGCAGTACTCTTCTAGCCAGCTGAAGACACACGCAGAGAGTTCTGCAAAGCTGGCTACTGAGATAGTGGCATTGAAGGTCTGAAACTGGGCATCCATGATGGCCTTGAACTGTCACAAACAAAAACCAAAACACTCACCAAATGACCACTGAAGAACAGAAAGACACATTCATACATAAAAACATATAAACACACATGCAGTATGTTTTTGATTCACATTGTTTGTTCACAGAGTTACAGAAATAGTGCTAACAGCTATATATATATATATATATATATTTTTTTTTAAATTAAAATTAAATTTTTTTTTTAAAAATCAACGATTAAAAACATGCCAGTGACCAACAGTAAAGTTAATAAATTTGAATCCAATAAAAATACAATCAATCCTAAACCAATAAATACATAATTGATGTTCCATCTATATCCACAAATCTGTCCATTTCTCTCTGAAATATGTGGTTTGCTGTTCTTGAGTGCATTTGTGCTATAGATATACCACTTGTCTGTTTCAGTGTGAAAATTTATGTGGCTGTTGAAGGATAGTGGCTATTCTACACAAGTCATTGCAACAAATGTCGTCGTTGCAGGATAGTAGCTGTTCTACACAATTTATTACAACAAATGACTTTACTGGAGCAAAAGACTTTATGCTTGTGACATCAAAGCAAATTGATAACCCATCTGTTACTCACCACATTAAACTTGACTTGATCAGAGACTTGGTTGTGTCCATGGCCGGGTGTGCTCTGATGTGCTTTTACAATCTGCTCATAATTTCTGGAAATGCACAAAATACAAACATATACAAACAAATTAGAATTTGGGGGTAAAATATGATACTGATTGATACACTACATGTATATGATCTGCATGACCCATCAGTAACACCAACATCATTTACAAATTTTATATACATTTGCACTTGCAATCGGATCCTCTGGTGAATTTTAAAGAGTGGTCTGTAGTTTTTAATCACATATTTTGAGATGAACCAAAACTTGAGAAAGATTGTTGTAGTCCTCAAGCTTTGAAAACAGAGGCCAACATCTCAGATTCTTGCTGGATATCATGGGTGTATTCAAGTGCTCTACCAAAGCATACTGTACTGTACTGTATCCCCTTGCCAAAGGAGCGCTCGCACACTCCAAAAGTGTACTGCACCGTACCATGCTAAAAGTGAGCCACTTCATGATGTGCTCCAAAAGCGTATCGCACTGTACCGTACCATGCCAGAGAACATTTGAATGCAAAGTGGTTCCAAAAACGTACTGTACCAGCTGTTGATATGAGAAGAATGTGTGTAACATGCACTACGTCACAATACCAAGAGTTCAGTCTCTTTGTTAGGGACACCTGTATGTAGCGTAAGTTGGTGAGGTGAATGTGTTGGTTGCAACATGTTACCCCTCTGACTCTGGTCCAAAAATAGCTCATTTAAGGTATGCTATCTCCACAGAGCCCTTGAACGCTCCCAATCTGGCATGGTAAATTTATGGTTCGGTTCGGTTTAGTTTTTAGTGCATGAACATGGCCTATATTAATGTTTTCTGTCTTTTGTTTTGTTCTTTTCTTTTTTTTTTGGGGGGGGGGGTTCTCCTTTTGCTAAGGAGTCATGTAAGTTGTCCTGTTCATTTTTGCCACCACTGCAAGTAACAACAAAAGTTAATGTGTGACAATTGTGTAACTGCATTTTCTTTCTGTCACAATTCTGTTGCATCGACAGGAAGCAACAAATGAGATGAATGCTTACAAATCTAGTCACACTTTAAGGAAGAAGAGTGCTTGAGTACAGGAGAGGAGAAAACTAAGGAGAATGAGGATAGCAAAGAAGATAAACATCCAAAGAATGGTCTAACTACTCCCTATCACCCATCTATCCCCTCCAACCTACGCCTTCATGATCTTCAAGGCCATGACCTCTTTGCGTAGAGCCTCAAGTTCGTCCTCTTGTTTCTTCTTCTGCTGCACCAGGTACTGGATATAGTCTATTGCTGTGATGTGAACAACAACAAAAACAATCATATTGCTTTCCTTCCATTGCAATGTGGGGGTTAAACCTTGCCCAAATAGAATCCATTGGATCCACATGAAAGTCTTTGACTTTTTCAATATTTGACTCATGCATTAGCCAACTACTGAATGATGCCAAAAATTGGAGTTCCATGGAGTTTGATGTCTGTGTAATATTTGACCACAGGTGGCATGTTATAACTCAACAACACTTATTTTTTTTCATTTATCAATATTTTTATTTTTTACTGCAGTTACGTGTCTGTCATGACTTCGAAACAAATCTACATACCCATGCCATAAAAGCTGTTATTTCTGCCCAAAGATATTTTCACAGACATTTTTGCAAGATGTTGTTTTAGCGATTTGACACTGAGGCTATCGTAAGTGCATGCCACTTTACTATACGATACTGTATGGCAATATTTTTGCGTAATGTTAAATTCGCAGCCCAGCAGTGATTCATAAAACTCACAAAAATCAAAACCTCATGAATATATAGTTTTTTCAATAGTTGCCTTCCAACTACAATAATAAGCCATTGCTTTTTCCTCTGTCTAAAGTTTATCCATGTCTGAACTTCTCGGGTAAGAGAAACCATACAGATTTGATTATTAAGGGATTTTCTCCACTGATGTTCAAGAAGTCATTGGGCAAGTATGCAAGCTCAACCTTTGTAGTACTGTTTATTAGGAAATGGATATGAATGCCATGCATGAAAGGATCACATTCATGTATCTAGTTTTGCTTCATGGAAATTCTTGCCCCATTCTTTACGATTCTAAATATCTACAATAGTTCATGTTCTCATTTACAAGCAGCAATAAATTCCCACTTTTGTGGGGATATTGAAAAAGAAAAGGGTCAAACAACATGTCAACTTACATCTCTGTAGTACAGTTGCCTTGCTGAGTTTTTGAGAACCAACCTGGTCCGTCTGTTGACATGTTGGCACTATCAGCTGCAAGTCTTCATACCCTTTCTGGTTTATGAGGACAAAAGGAGAAGAATGAAAAAAAATCAAGAGGTATTCTGCTCAGCCTTTTGAAATGAGCTGTGATCACTGAAGGCCTAATTTCTCCACAATACGACACATAACTTGCAAGGCATTACCAAAACTTCTTTGTTAACCGCTTCAGAACACACCCTTACAAATCAATCTGCAGCTATCTTTTACATGGAATATTTTGTCAAAGTAAAAATCAACTCTTACTCATTCAAAAGGCATAGGTAACATAACATTTTCTAGTCACTGACTACAGCTTAGGGAAATGAAGATACAGTCCGACCTCGATTATCTGGCCGTCTCTTACCTGGACTTCTCTATCATCCATACATGTTCACGCAGTGAAGACAGAAAAAAAAAAAAGTGATTTCAAACTCAATTAAAAGTTGAATTTAACTCACATGATTTACGAATTGAAATATCCCCAACATGAATTTTACATTAAAATGATCAAATTTCCATAAAAAACGTACTGTAATTTCAGGTAGGCTGGCACAGATGACACCACTGTTGTGGAGTACGCTACTTTAAATACTGTAAAACGAGAAATGTTGGTGTGCATTTTGATTTCGCGAGCGCCAACATTCGTGAAATTACAATGCACACGAAAGTTCTTGCCTAAACAACATGCATTGGATGCCAGTGGCAATACGCGAAAATTTCATGCTGCAAGAAAGGCCGTCGGCTCCAATTCGCGAATATATCATGTTTTACAGTACCTACTACGACTGGGTCAGCAGCTAACCACATAAACATGTACATAAACATGTATGTAAATATGTAGTATAAACATTGTTTCTCCCATATCCAGCCAAATCGCTTATCCAGACAGGCACTGGTCCCAACATGGTCAGATAACAGTGGTTAAGACTGTACTGGGATTACATGGCTTACCTTGATGGCATCTCGCCTCTTCTGCTCTGCTGCTGTGTGTGCATTTCTCCTCCTGTCCTTGTAGCTCTTGTAGGCTTCAGCATCATCCTCATCATCTACAATCAATCAGTGCAATAATAGGACACTGCTCATGCAGCACATGGTGACTTTATAGTGCCTAGATATATAATACAGGTGACTCCTGTTTACAAAGTCCAAAGGACCGGCAATTTTCTCTTGTCATATTGAAACTTTGTTGCAGCCTAACAGTAAAGTATATAAAAATATATAGATGATAAATTTTGCGACCTGAATTTTTCCTTCATTGTAACAAAAATTCTGTTACAACCATGTTCGATATGATGAGAGTGCACTGTCATCTATGGTTTGCTCTGTTTGAAATATTTTTTTTTAAATTACGCCTTACACTGCTTCTCTCTTTGCTTGCCTATTGTTTGTCATTTAAGAACATTGATGTTGTTTAACAGTACCACTGATAAACCATTCTAAGAAAGAACTTCAAACTATTTCATGAGCTCAGCACTTATTTCATCAGGTTATGTCACCTAGTATGGTTACGGATATCATGCGCAATAAATTAATCCTTGCCCTTGACATGAGTAACTTTGCTCCACATGAGATACCATTTTAGTGGTTATCATATAACTATATATGAGTTGATCTGCCATGTGCACTAAAATATCTTTAATAACATACAGTTGTAAAAAAAAAAAAAAACCCAAAGACTGGTAATAAACCTAGAATTGATATCTAAGATTTTCCTTTGTACCTGACATACCACTGTTCTGTCTGGACAGACTTCCTCTTCCACCAGCATCAATCTTCAGGTCATCTTGGAAGCCTAAAGACAGAGAGAGAGAGAGAGAGAGAGATGTACACTATTTGAAATATGTTTAATCTTACTGCAATATTGCTGGTACTGCCTCACTGCTTTCAAGCTGCTTTTGTTGAAGTCTCCAGAGCACAGAACTTGGAAGACTTCTTTAGAACAAACAAACAAACAAACAAACAAACAAACAAAACATAATTTGAATTCCTGGTCATTTAGTAGCATACAAAGACAACTGAAAACCATTAAAAGATGTCTTTTTGCACTGAAAACAGAGTATCTACAGTATACTTTTGTTTTCTTTGCCAAACTGACGTGACTTGTTAGCTAAATACATTGTATACAGATGTTTACATACACAGATGCAGTGTATCATATGCATGTACATGTAGGATCAGATTCACATGTATATTGTGGCAGTATTGTCATTTGAGTAACACCACAAAATTTACACAGGAAGCCAATGATAACTGTTACACATCTGGATACTGTCAGCAGAACATACAGAATCATGACTCTGCGGACATCCAGTCATGTACATTCTTCATTCACGAAACATTTGAAAGCTACAAAATACATGTAAGTCTTACTTGTATCAAAACTTGAGTCTGTAAAACTGGAATCTTGATTTGACATGATGGATTCTCCTGAAAGATAGAAAAAATACAACAACGAGGTGATGAACCTTCTCGGCAATCCATATTGGGAGTTGATGGTTGGTGACATTTCTGGCTCTTACTTTCAACACTTCAAGGAAATGACATGCTTGGGTGAAATAAACAAGCAATCAAAAAATCCACACTCTTTAGTGAAATATGCTTTAGAAAAGCAATCAAGAAAAAAATATCAATTTTGACAGAAAGAGACTAGATTCTCATTTCTTGATTTATTGAAGGAATCAAATTTTACACGGCATGAGTGGTTAAGTTGCAAGCTGCCCATAATTCAACCATAACACTGTCCAAAATTTGACTGCAAGCTACATGTAGAAACCTACTACATGCTCTTGCGCACAGTCAAATTTTGGCACAGGACATCGAACCTTGGTGCAGTTTTCATCTTACATAACATCTGTACATTTTTATTTTCTCCAAGGATTTAATAGTAGGGTTAGGGTTTAATAGGGTTGTGATAGGGTTTTTGGCTTACAGTTGTAATTTGATCTGTTAACGTGAGGGTTAGGATTAGGGTTGTTAGTGGGTAGAATTTATGTGTGGCTTTAATAGCGTGCAGATATTTTATGGGAGCAATTGTCGCAGGAGCAAATATGTCACCATGCAGGGAACCCTCAGCTCTGGGTGCACTATCCACCAACCTGTAAACATTTATAACATGGTTTGTGTTAACCCCGGGCCGGGGCGCTCCCTCGGCCTCGTATACAGTGTAGTTGTAAACTGCTGGTCGCAGTTAGGTTAGTGTGTACACCGTCACTGCCCTGGTGTAGCAGTGGAACGCGCCCCCAGAGCTGCGAGCCTGCACTGGGCTGGCATTCCTAAAATTTTAAGGAGTACGCACCTCCCCATAGGCCCTCATCACTAGGGATTTTGGGAGAAACTGCCTCCCCTCAGGCTTGGTCAGTCAGGAATGAGTGCCTCCTTTCGTGTCGAGCACCTCCCCCCAAATGTGAAGTGCCATCCATATTTGAATTTTGATATACAAATGTATATATTAATCAGTGGTCGCTATGCCGATATCCTCCATCTTTTTTTTAACCAAAGATCAGAGTTCGTCTTTACTGCTTAGAGGGCTTGTGTCATATGGCCTTCGCTTGCACTTCTGTGCGGACCTACGATGTATATCTTTGGAGTGTGTGTTTTCTATGAACAGTGGTGTGTTCGCCATATAAAATGTAGGAGCCTACAGTACATGCTAGCATTTGAGCGAACTTATCATTTCGCATAATGCTATAGTGGGGAGCGACTTCAGACTGACTCGGACTGACTCAGACTGACTCGACGACCGACGGACTGCCTTCGGTATCCAAAGGCATGCACATGCTGCACGACAGAGAGAAAACTATGACCCCAAAGAAACACCAGCCTTACGTTCTTTGGGCCTTGGGCATCAAGAATAAGATATCTACCCGAGCCAGGAGATAACATCGCTCCAAATCAGGTAGGCATTATATACATAATCTTTCTCCACCTTATAAGCGAGTGGCTGCCGCTTATAATGCAATATATCTCGTATGGGCAACATGTTCATGCTAGCGAGCCTAATAAAAAAAAATGGTCGCATCGACACACACAGCCCGTGACACCAGCCTCATTCGTGTCTGTGTGTAGGCCTATTTGCCACACTTTTTGTATCCTCTCGGCCCGGAGCGGTGTTCATTTATCACTCTGCAAACGATGACGATCGCCACAGAAACTACTAGTAAAGTGTAACAGATACTGTGAAACGTTTATAGTCTTGTCATTCAACATTGGGCAATTGGCTTGACATATTGCTACCCCGACCTTGTTCGCAATCTTCTTTATTTTTACATTGATAGGTCTAATTAAAACTTCTATCAGTTCACCCTCTTTTCAAGACAAAATTCGGTGATCTTTACACAACTATGAATGTGCCTGCTGCATAGATATTCAAACAATTTGTTACGCACTTTCTAACGTTAATAGTAATACCAACAGTGTTGATGGAGGAGGCAGTTTGCTAACGGGTGTAGTTGCTCCCCCGAGAGGAGGCGTCCAGCACGGGCAGGGGCGGGCGCACGCGCGCAACTCTGGGGGGCACTTTCCATTGCCACACCGGCAGCATGCAGCAATACGCAATTAGTGCGATTGTGTCCACATAAATTACAATACATGCCAAGCGCAATATATATCTCAGTTAGATGAAGAATCAATTTGTGGTTTTGACAAAATGTTGCCGAAATGGCTGGGTGTCATGAAAAAACAAATAACACTCCACGCATAAAAGAAAAATGACTTACCTTCTCAGCCTCAAGCAAGCACAGAAACAAAACAATCGCCTATGTTCACTCGATCGTACTTACTGATCTTTGGTTCACATAGTGCACACGGTTCAACAGTTCAACCGGATGTAGTCTGGATGATACCATTTGTCTACAGGAGACTTGTTTATACCTACAGTTAAATTTCAGTGATCTAAATTCATGTGTCGATAAATAAAACACTTTTAAACCTCTTTTTTATTATATATACAAAATTTTGCTATGATTTACAAATTTTATACAATATTAGTAGACGGCTATTGTACGAAGATCCCTTCAAATCCCCCTTCAAATGAATGCTGTAACATCATAGCCAAGCAAGCGCGCCTCATCTTCATGGCGGCCGGCGCCCGCAAGCGGGCGTCTGATCTACACGGATCCAGGACAACTCGCCCTCGAGACAAGTCACCCCGGAGACAGCTCGCCCTCGATTTTCGAGGGCGAGTTGTCTTGGGTCCGAGGGCGAGTTGTCTCGGGTCCGAGGGCGAGTTGTCTCAAGTGGCGAAGGAATATACCCAAATGATTAATTTAATTTCAGACAAAATAAAAGCTGCTTCAAAATAATTTTGCATTTATCTGCCTAAGTTAAATATCAGAATGTACACAGTTTCTATTTTCTCCGATTAAAATCATTGTTAAGATGAAAATTATGGCATTCTGAATCGCATTTTCCCAGCCCTGAGATCGCAAGAATTGCCGAATCGTCATGTCCGATCTGAGCTCGCCTCCTGATTCCCATCGGTAAACTGCAGTAAATTTTTTGACTTTGAATGCACCTCTTAGACTTCATTTATGATTCAGGATTGTATTATTGATTAATGATGCTATAGTAGGTTGAATTCGATTAATATTTTACTTTCTTTGTTCATTCAGCAGAAGAAGAAGTAGAGTCAATATCGCCCTCGCCCCTTTTTCTCCGGCTAGCGCGTCGTGCATTGTGGGCTGCATTGTGTTCCCGTTATACCAGAGCTGAGCGTCGCTCGGCCGAGACTCCGGGGTAAACTTCTCTGGCCTCCCGTTGGCTTTCCATTACCGGCCGGGTTTAACTAATGGGTTAACGGATTTAATGCGTCGCCGTCTTCACGATTTGAAGTTGAATTTGATATAATTTTGATGATGAACTTGACTTATAAAATATTTCTCCCCTGTGAGTGGCTGTAGGTGAACATAGCCCTAATCTAACCTGTGCAATTTAGTACAACTTCACTAGTCTTTTGATGGCCATGGCATAAGTTAGACCTAGATCAAGGTACCAGGGTAAAATCACGGTAAAGTCTGAGTGACTTAAAATTTTACTAAAAATACTAACGGTACCGGTAGTCAATCAGTGAGATCTAGATTTCTAGATTCTCATTACTGCTTACTGGGCGTCATGCGCCATCATGAGTATATGACATAGGAAATTCAGGTAGGCCCATCGGCCTACCACAACTTTATACGGCCATGGTCATAGTCTGGACTAAAACTGTTAGTCTGGATCTGGATCTGGATGTGAGTACAGTGCAGGACCGACCTTTCGGTATAAAGCACCAGCTGAGAGAGGGCGCGTGGTTTTTAGTCGTAATGGAGATGGCTTTTCTCGAGTTTTGCTTTAATTTAAAGACTTCTGGTGATGTACTACTGACAACTTCAGTGGGAAAGTGATCGATGAGTTGTTTTCACACACACACACACACAAAATTTTTAGTTGCTCTGTTTTACAAAGTCTTACTGAATACACTTTGTATGATTTGTAACGTATTTCTCTACAGTTAATTGTCTACATTACAATCTTTGAATTTCTTGGCTGTGATGTTTCGCTTTGGTCTTATTTTTGAGAGAAAATTTTCAGCCATGAATTGTACATATGTAGAAATCTATTGTGTGAAAATTTTAGCAAATTTGAGCAATGAGAACTTATTTTTTCATATTTTTACAAATTGCTGAGGAAAAAAAAAGACCGATCCACGCCCGTGTTATACTGCATGAAGGTCATATAAGTGTTCAGTGTTCATATTTCAATGCTTGTTCAATTTCTAAAGATATCATAAGCAAAAACATAGTATTTTGGCTTAATATGTCATTGTTTGAGTGTCACAGCTTGGATATCAACTCTAGTCATAATAAATCTCACATTCATTCTTCTGTGTTTACAAATATGAGAATGGATCCAAACACTGTGCGCACATTCAAGGTCAAACTGTACAGATAATTTTTTGATGAAAAATATCATATCTTCCAAAGTACCAGCTCTAATTTCATAAAACTTTGTAATAATGGCCACTATATGTCTGTTACCTGTTCCTGAAAGTTTCACCTCTTCACTCTTTGACATAAGTGAAATATGATAAAATATGTAAAAGTGGTTTTATTTGAATTCAAAATAATGCCTACAAAATTGATCATCCATTTCAAGAAGTGAAAATATGACATTTATTCATAATTTGTGATATGTCATAGCTGTGTGCTGGTAATGAATGAAAGGGATATTTATCAGGAATATCTAACAGCAATATCAGATGAAAAAACATTCTTTCTTTTTAATGAATTTTTCCAATATATTAGTCATTTCAATGTAATTCGACACCCCTAATTAAAATGCTAATTTATGCACAGTTTAATGCAAAATTTTGACTCTTTCTTTACATGAAATGAAAATTTGAACAGTCAGCTACAACATAAAGCAAAAAAAAAAGCATTTTCACAAAGTTTTTTTCATTTTTCCCCTGTTACACAATTGCATACCCTGATTGTGCTATTGACCAGTAGGCATACAATAAATGTCAGGACAAATGTAATTCAGCGATATGATATCCATTTGTAAACTGCCCTCTGCCTGCATGGTCCTTGGAATACTGTAAGTTATGTAATTGAGTTGGGGGGCAAATTTTATGAAGTTATTTGTGTTTAGACCTCCATATATTATTTCTTAAATAGCCTACCAGCATTTTTAATGTAGGCAGTGTATACTGACAAGCGTGTGTTTTATTCTTGCAGCCAAACACCGATATTGATATGTTGGGCTTCGTAAGTGGCTAAATAAGGCTGTATAAGTAAGGGAATTAGGCTCAGATCACACACACACACACACACACACCCAACGTTTGTTTTTACTCACAGTTTACACTCTTTATTGAACATACTTTCCTATTTCACTGTTGGCCAATGACTGCATACATGCACATCATACTGACCTATTTGCGATTATGTTTCATGAATCGCTCCCCTGGTTGGCTCTAGTGCTTTTCAGTTCTAAGCAACGAATACAGTGCCCACTTAGAGGACAAATCCGGGCCAAGATTGTTATGATTTAACAGTAAAGAGGAAAAATTTTACCTACAGAATGGTGCAAAAATTATGAAAATTGGATGAGAAATAAGGGAGATATGACATTTTGAAATTTCATGTTTTTTTTTCAGAAAATAAAATTTCTTGACCTGTTCTTATGGATATTTAAATGAGTGAGGTGATGATGTCATCCCCTCACAATTTGTTATATATTATTATACATGAAATTTGATTTTTTTTTTTTTTTTTTTTTGGCTGATACAGGTAAACCCATATCCCTGTATGAAAATATGTCAGAATAGCAGGTAAGCTTTACCGGTACTGTCTTATATCTGAAAGATGAGATTTTTTGTTGTTGTCATTTCTGTAAATGAATTGTGAAAATTGTGAGGGAATGACATCATTAACTCCCTCATTTGAATATTCATAAGGACTTGTCAATAAATGTTTTCCAGAAATATGTGTAATTCCAAAATGTTATATCTCTTTCATTAGGTAGGTATCCATAGGTAAGTCAGCCTCGCAGTGTAATTTTTAGAACATCATCGGAATCTGCAGCATTTTCTTCACAACACGAGTATTTCAGCTGACGTTCTACAGTCGTACAGTCAACGATATATTTTGATTACCAATCAAACTTTAGGGTGCATGGCAACATGTGGCTTACCCACCCATAGGTCTACATCATAAACCAAATGTTACTTTTACTAGTGTTATAAACATACTGTTAGTGAATAGTATTAGTTTGCATAGCCTAGGCTACTAACAGTTACAGTTTGAGTTAGGGCCTATTTAGCCTCTACTTTCTATTAAAAAAAAAATAAATCAATCGAAATTAGGGTTATGCTCACCACTCAGTGGGAGACATGTAATTAGGAGTCGAGTTCATCTCAAAACGATAACAAATTCAACTTCAAATCGTGAAGACAGCGACACATGAAACCCCGCCAGCAGTGGAAAGTCAGCGGGCAGTGGGAGGCCAGAGAGGCGAGAGGTTTACCCCGGAGTCGCCCCCATGCGACGCTCAGCTCTGCCTCAGCTCTGGGTATAATGCAGCGGGCATGCAGCAACCGAACCCACAATGCACGCCGCGCTAGCCGGAGAAAAAGGGACGAGGGCGAGATCGACTCTACTTCTTCTTCTGCTGAATAAACAAAGAAAGTGAAATATTAATCGAATTCAACCTACTATATAGCATCATTAATCAATAATACAAACCTGAATCATAAATGAAGTCTAAGAGGTGCATTCAAAGTCGAAAAATTTACTGCAGTTTGCCGATGAGAATCAAGGGGCGAGCTCAGATCGGGCCATAATGCAGCCCATACAATGCACTCCGCGCTAGCCGGAGAAAAAGGGGGCGAGGGCGAGATCGACTCTGCTTCTTCTTCTTCTGCTGAATAAACAAAGAAAGTGAAATATTAATCGAATTTAACCTACTATCTAGCATCATTAATCAATAATACAAACCTGATTCATAAATGAAGTCTAAGAGGTGCATTCAAAGTAAAAAAAAAATTAACTGCAGTTTGCCGATGGGAATCAGGAGGCCGGGCATGGACGATTCGGCAATTCTTGCGATCTCAGGGCTGGGAAAATGCGATTACAGAATGCCATAATTTTCATCTTAACAATGATTTTAATCAGAGAAAATAGAAACTGTGTGCATTCTGATATTTAACTTAGGCAGATAAATGCAAAATTATTTTAAAGCAGCTTTTATTTTGTCTGAAATTAAATTAATCATTTGGGGTATATTCCTTCGCCACTTGAGACAACTCGCCCTCGGACCCAAGACAACTCGCCCTCGAAAATCGAGGGCGAGCTGTCTTCGGGGTGACTTGTCTCGAGGGCGAGTTGTCTGGCGCCCGATCTACACTATCAACCCGCTCTACGATCTGTACACTATGCAACTTTGTGTACCTTACCTACGTGTTGTGCGTGATCGAGAGCCAGAACAGCCTGTCTAGCTAGTTTAGCGTGCAACCGGACCGCAGCTAGCTAGCTGAGCAGCGTGTAACTCAAGTCGGATCGGAGCTAGCTCGGCGAGGCGACGCGCAGCATGCCGTCAAAAGATCCTACACATCCCGAAGTTTGCCAACTAGAAATCTACTAAGAGGAAAATGACGACCACGAAGCGACAAGTGTAATCTAGGCGTAATTGTGCCATGTTTTGTTAGCCTTGTCCGCTAACGAACATTAGCGCCCGATCATTTTCCTGCGCATGATGTTTACCTGGCTGGCAAGCTGAACAGAAGCCGATATGTGTTTATTTATGACTTGAGCGACGATGTACAACTAACCAAGTGTATCTTATTCTTACACTGTACGACGCCGGAGCGGTGATCAGCTCTCATGACTGTAAGTAGAGAGTGTAGGTGAGTACTAACGTTAGGTATCTAACGTTAGTGTGAATAGTGGTATGGTTGAGGGGTCTATCGCGCACGAAAATTTGTGATGCTGTTATAACAGAAATTATTCCACAATCGTACCTAAATTTCTCAATAAATATCACAAAAATGCAGAAAAATCACCTCCCAGAATCTCCTGATGATACGATGACGGAGTAGTGCGCTGTCGCCGTTTGTATGTCGGACTTAATTTTATGCGTTCAATTTCTCGGGGTATGTAAAGGTCGCGCAGCTGCCCTATGTATGTAGTTTCATGCGTGAAAGTTTCTGCCCCTCTGCGGCTGTAACATGCTTCAGCTTTCGTAGAATATTATAAACGATCGATCGAACCAATTACGAATTCTATCGACTAGGAACGAGACAAGCGAGACGACACGTCTAGGCTACAACATCCTTAAAACAGATTTTAAGCTAAGTTAGGTAAATTACAAGGTAAAAAATTGGAAATTTAGTGAAAAATTTGTTCGAAAAAATTGGAAATTTAGTGAAAAATTTGTTCGAAATCAAAATTTCTTACCTGCTTCCTTCTCATGTTTAGCGGTTGTCAGGTATGTTTATTCCATGGGCGTATCAGCAAATTTTGCGCTTAGTCCTACGCGTAATATTGCTTGCTATACGCAGTTTCGCTATGCGCGACCATTAAGTCCCTGCGCGAGATCTAGTACCCTTACTATACAAGTAGCATGGACCTGGTAGTATGAGTAGCGTACAGACTGTCATTTGGCTTAAAATAATAATAATAATAAAAACAATAGATTTGAAAATCTCTTGTCTCTGCCAAAGTCTTCTGACCCTGTGTCTACGGATTTGCAGTTGCCATGCCGCACCACAGCAAAAGTAGATCTAACGATTAAAACTTTAGTAGTAATTTACATCCCACGTGTACGTTGTCTAGCCCAAGGCAAAACTAAAAGTAGAAATAGAAATAGAATCTAATGTTACTTAAGTTAACAAATTAGTTTGTTTAAAGAGCACTTGGAATCAAGAGCACAATTCATTACCTCCGCCAAACAGCACATTTCTGCCCATTGTACCCACACAGCACGCATGTTGAAAATCGCCAAATTCCCAGTGGTAAACATTGGTAAAGAAGCCTTGTGTTTAAATTTACCTCACAGGGGCTGCGGAATGGGGGGGGGGGGGGGCTGCATCCCTCCCCCCGCACTTTTGGCTTGTCAAAAAAGGGGGGAAATCAAAAAAAAAAAAAAAAATGGGGAAAAAATCACAAATAGCAATTAACCATTGTCAAAGAATGGCTCATTCTGAATCTTGGTTCAACTTTTTGTGATGGGAAAATGATTTATTGTGTACTTTTAACATCACAGAATGTTGGTGGTAGTCTGCAGGGGAACATTGGACCAACAGCCAGCTCCTTGACTTCTGATGGATCCGAATGGAAGGCTGGTGTTGACAAACGGAACCTGGTCCTGCCAGCTGTCCCATGGAGATGAGAAAGGGTCATGACGTGGCTGAGATGGCATCCCGACAAGGAAAGTGTTCCATCAGCATTGGTCCCAGGGAAGGACCACATATTGTTCTGCTTTCTCTGCTCTCCTTCCCCGTCGTCTTCCTCTGTGCAATTTTTGTCACTGGCTACATCGGCATATTAACCTGGTACAATATCTTTTTGCATTTCTTTGATGAGCGGACACTCTGCCACAGACTGACCATTTGCCCCTTACTCATCTTGACCTTACCACTCATCCTGATAGTCCTGATGCTGGGCCTGTCGCTGTATGCTGCCTGGGAGCAAGTGTCATGGCGACTTGAAAGCTGGATGCGTGCTGCGCGGGATCCCGAGAAAGGATTCTATGCAAGGTTGTGTGCGAGGCTCGGGCTTCCGGAATGCTGCCCCTATGAAGTTATCATTCTTCGTGAGGAAGGGGACAGCCTTGAGTTGGCTACCGAAGACGTGAGTCTAAAGGGAGTGCCTGGGGTAGTCACTACTACCAGTGAAAGCCAAGGAATTGACACATAATTTTGTTGTTGCCTATTTACACCAGCAGTAGGGAAATTGCTAGGAGATGTTTCTTGCTGTACTTTATATGATATTGTTGTTGTAATATACATACATGTAGATATTAAGTGCTCTCTTGTTTTCCCAACAAATTTCAAGCTTGTTTTGACATGCTACTTGGTTTACTGTATGTTGCAGTTTTAAAATGAATTTGACATTTGATCTTTTTTGTCATGAATGACATAGAAAGCTGCAACTTGGATTTTGAGATTATACATACAGGTTTGTACACATACCATGTAGGTCATTTTGATAGCCCACAGGTGCATGTGTGCTTTCATGAATGCAGTTACTACAATGTATAATGATAATAATTTAGTAAATGGGAACAGTCACATGTTTACATAATATTTTATGAAATTTGTCATACAATTGAAGTGATACTGTAGGGACTGTTTGACGTAACATGAGATAAGTGTCTTCTATTGGGTGTAGGAGTTGTAGGCTAATTTATGATTAAAAAAACAGATGGGGTCAAGAAAACAAAATCATTGTTGGAAATTGTTTTTGGGGATAGTTTCATGAAGTAAAGCTGAATGATACTGATCCAGTCATAGCCCACAACACCTGTTTATTTTTAGGGTATGATAATGGATGAAGGGTGCCTTCTATTCTTGCATAAAATTGGAATGAAATGAGATATTGAAAATATGAACGAATATGAACAAAACTACAGAAAAAAAATCTATTAAATGTTGACAATATGTAGGTCCTATACTTTAACTTGACTCATGAAGGAACCATTGTGTCAAAGATTCTTCTTCCTCCCAAAATGACTCCCATCCAACATTGATCAGAAAAGATCAGAGAAAGTAAATGTGACTTTATGATCTCTGTAGTGATCTTGTTCAGCAATGAGGTGGGAAATACAGTAGTTCATTTTGGATATCTTATAGAAATAAAAAATATATATTGCCCATCTCCCCCCCCCCCCAAAAAAAAAAGGGAAGAAAGAATAAGACACACTTCCTCACCGTGATACATGTAGTTCGATGAGATATAAGCAATACTGTAAGCAAGATAATTTATGAAAACAACCTCTGATGAAGGTAATTTATAAGAATACCCCCCTCCCCACCTGTTCACTTTCATCTCATGTGTGTCAAAGTAAAGCAATCAGGGCAGAATGCCATGTACACTACAACAAGTGTAATATATACTTTCAGGGTGCCTTATTGAATAACACAGCTGAACCAGTGGCTAAATTAGATTTGATACCAATATACCTACAGACATCCAATATGTAATGATGTAAACCGTCTTTCATGACAAGGTGAAAATGCTAGAATATTTTCAAGCCCAAAGATGGTTGATTCTTTTTTCCTTTTATTCTCCTTGTTTTTGATCTTTTTTGCACAACAACACTTCCATATTCACTGCTATCTGATGCTTTGTGATACAGTATGTGCATTATTATATATTTCTACACTAAAAAATGCAGATGACAATCACTGTATGTATATTCTCATAAAGAGCATTGTAGATTTAATTGGGATGGACACAAAAAGGAAACCATTTCACAATCCTAATTCCACTTCAGTTGATATAGAGTTGATATATATAGATACAGCTGATATATAGATATATGTTATCATCATGTAGAGAAGACAAGAATTGCACATTGTGCAAGGATCTATTTGTCAGATTCCTAGACTGTTGGTGTGACTTTACTGAAAGTAGCTGTGTCAGATATTGTTCTTTGAGGCCTTTTCAGTTTATACATTCAGAATGCTCAACTCAAAACTTAGTGAATGTGTAACAGATGCCTGAAATAAAACTGGTTTGAGTGCTTGTTTGAAATGTCAGCTTTGCAAAGTTTGTTTGTTTTTTGTTTTTGTTTTGTTTTTTTGTTTTGTTTTGTTTTTTTTTTTTACTCTAGTTCCCATTTTTTCATTTCTGTTGACCAGAATGTGAATGTAATTCAGAGCTTCCATTTATATTTTGCAAAAATAAGTGTGTGTTTGGCATGTATACAATATATTACCAAGGAGGTTTTATACATGGAGTTCCAACTGGCTGTAATTATTCAAACAGTTGTCAGATTTCTATTGATGTACAAAAGAATTCCACAGGTGCACTTGTGCCTTTGATGATCAATGTTCCAAGCCGCCGTCTTGCTGAGCAATCTGAAGATTCATTTTGAACGTTGTCATAATGTTGGCCATATTTTGCTTATTTATCTATTAAATGAAACAAAATTTCACTTAAAAGCATGTAAAACAAAAGTCAATTCCGTTCAGAAATTTGCGCAAAAGTGTAAATCAGAGCTTTATTATGTGAAAATGTTTAGAACTGTACCATCCTGGAAAGCTGGTTTTATCACTTTTCGACTTAATTTCCGCAGATGAAACTAACATGTAATAATCTTCAAGTATAATTCTTTATTGATAAATGTATCAGATTAGTGCCCGCATATGCCCAGTCGAGTAATCTTCATTTTCATTTCAGCATTTTTTCCTCAATTTCTGTTCGCGCATCCTCGTGTCTGTACCACCTAGCTTTTATAAGAAGGGATAGCGAAAAGTAATTACCATCACAAAGACATATCTTCCTTTGAAAGTGGCTGGTGATTATGCAATGAGACACAAGTCAATTGTCTTTGTATCGGCGCGGCAGATCCTGTTTGGCACATGCTTCAAATATTTTTGAGCGGCGGCTTCGAACATAGATCAAAGGGAATAACTCTGTTGTTACTCCATCTCTTCAACCTCCTTGATATTATATATTTTATTGGATATGATGGTATTCTGTGTAAAGCAAGTTGAATAGAAACGTATGCTCAAGTACATGTATAACTTTATGGTAGTTTGAGTAGACACATTGGTTACCTTTTAGATTTCATGAATTGGTGAAAAGTGATAAATCCTTTGGATTGAATCCTTATTGTCAAGCTTTTGATGCTGCTTGGACATACAAGTGTATTTGAGCCCATGTCTGAAACATGATGCTCTTTTTTTTTGTCTGCAAATGACTGAAGCATGTTTTTTTCTCAAGTTGGTACAAAGAAGTCATTTTTACTTCTTTGGAGAATGTGTAATGAGAAGAAAAAATGAGTGATGTCATGAAGATACACTGTGTGGAATGTCTTTCAAGAAAATATGAAAATGTTGATAATTCTTATAATTGAACAGTTAAGAATTTAAACGAAATGACTGCCTTGTGATTGAGACAAAGTATATTTTTAGGTAAACGCTATGAAATATTTTGTCTGTATTCTAATGGCTATTATGGCGCTCCCATTACAATGAACATGGTTATAACAAAATTTCATTACAACGAAGTCAAAATTTAAGTCTGAGTTATCATCTGTATGTATCTGAATAAACTTAATTTGTTTCGCTGTAGCAAAATTTTGATAAAACGAAAGAAAATGCCAGTTCCAAGCTCGCCATTTTAATGGGATTAGCCTGCATGCTCTGTTTGATCTTAGGACTTTGCATATTGCAATTGATCGCTTGTATGTACTGAACACTGCATTCATGCAATACATCTCTGACCACACCATCAGTCATGTCTGTGTTCAGTCATCATAATGAACAGGGCTGGACAAAATAGCAAGTTGTTAAGCAGTGATGAAATAAGAGGTTGTAGGCACCATATGGACCTTGCTACAGATGTCTTGGAAAAGAATACTTCATTGTACAATGTACGTGCTGGTGGGGTAATGTAAGCTTAACCCGTTGAGGACGGGCAGATTTTGCTACAACATGCATTTCCCATAGACTCATGCCCGAGTATACTCAGGACTCGTCCTCAATGGGTAAACATCACATCATTGGGATCAATCCAGCTATTATCAGGGACGTTGAGACTTGATGAGATAATCATTGTCACACTGAGTGAGGCCATTAACCTGTTCAAGACTAGTCTGGAGTATACTCAGGCAAATGTCTATGGGAAATATGTGTTCTAGCAAAATCACCACATCCAGATCCTCAACCATTAATGATGGGGGGGGGGGGGGGGGGTATTCATTCTCTCACTGGCAAAGATGCAAGGATCTGGAGAAATGATTGTCAGTTTCAACTTTGATATAACTCAATGTCTCACTACCATATCTAATGTATTCACACTCAGTGCCATTGGCAGTTTGAGATGTTTCATCTGATAGGATTAAGTAATACTTTTTCTGAAATGAATGCTTGAGACTCTAAATCTTTGTTTTAACCAGACCACTTTTAGCAAGTGTGCGGTTGTGATTGTCAAGAACTAATTTAGAAATGCATTCAACGTCTTTCACATCATATTTGTGCTGTATTCACAGTGAAAGTATCCACATTCATGAGAAAGGTTTTTGCTGAGGAAATCATTTTGAACACTACATTGTGCTTTCATGTCAGGATTGGTACAGCAGCTTTTTCACAGGTTTATACACTGCTGCCTGGCCACAGTTTGTGAGCATGTTTCGTAATCATTTTTCATCTTTTCATGTAGGTCAAACATACAATTTATTGCAATGTACAGTTTGTAGTGATGAATAGAAAAGAGAACAAAGATGACTCTTGTTGAGAGTGGACTTTGGACTCAACTCTTATACCATGTATTCAGCTCCGTGATCTGATTAACGAGACATTACATGTTGGTTCAATATGTTTTGAAAATGATAGGAAAATTTATGACCCACAAAACAATGATTAGCACTTCACATATTTGTGAAGATATGTGATAGCTGTGGCATATATTGCATCTCACTTTAAGAAAGCCGCTGTATTCTGTTGTAAAAAAAAAAAAGATGAAAGAAAAAAAAAAAGAGAACACAGCTAAATATACTTTGATTTCCAAAGCTTACCAATGCTTGGTGACCTTTTTTTTTTTTGTTTCTGCAGTAGGGGTGCTATTCATTTGCTCTACATACATAGAGGACCAAGTTTATCTTAACATACTCGTGTAATATCTCAAGCTTATCTCTCACACCTGTCTGTCCCATAAACCATACCCTCAAGGGCCCCATCATCTTTTTTTTTTTTTTTTTTGTATCTCTCAGCCTTGTCGCCCCCAAAAAGGACAATTGACATGAAAACCTGAAATATTCTATGCCTATCCTTTGCCTTGTTCTTTGTTTGTTTGTTTGTTTGTTTTGTTTTTTTTGGTGTTTGTGAAAAAACAACAACAACAAAATTGTACCTTTTGTGCATTAATGTGACTCATGTCTAACCTTTTCTTGGTATTGTGAGTATTTTTAAACTATCAACTTTTGTCAGTTCTTCCGTGGCTCTCTCTGTTCTGCAATTACTGGCATGTCTCTGTGGCATATCCATGGCAATATGAAGTATGAAATTTCTCCTTGTTGGAAATAAATTACTGTATATGTCAGTTTCATTTCAGCCTTATTCTACTATAATGGGATGTCTTTTATCAAACTATTGAATACTGTAGAAATTACCTTTAAACTTATTTGACTCCCCCTCCCCACCCCACAAAGGTCAAGCAGAGATGGATGTGATGTTCATACTTGACTTGTAGAAGTAATGGGGATGATTTAAACAAAACTAAAGAAAAAAACAACTGCAACAAACACAAAACTTCAGAACTTGAAGGGACATTTGTAATAAGTTCATCTTAGTTATATTGGTATTGATAGTCTCTGAAGAGTCTGAGTTTCAGCAAGGGCCTTGGATTTGTTTTCTTTAACATTTCATTTTGTGCATGTGTACATTACATACAGTGCACTCCCGTTGTAACGAACACGGTTATAACGAAATTCCGGTTACAACGAAATAAAATTTAGGGCCGCAACATTATCAACTTTATGTATTTGTATTGTTTATTCATTTGGTTATAACGAAATTTCGTTATAACGAAAGAAAACTGCCGGTCCCGAGGACTTCGTTATAACGGGAGTCCACTGTATAAACTTATTTGTCCATGTATACAGTGTATCCATCTGTCTATTTATAAATCTACTTATTTTACTTTTGACTCGAGTGCATCCCATCAAAAGTTAAGTTTATTCTTGCATATTAGATTCTGTTAACTGATGCTGCAGAACAATTTTGTGATGCTGTTTTGATGTGTACACCAAGACTGTGTTGGGGGCGGAGCTACAATTCAGAAAAACAGACTAACAAACAAACTTGTTAAAGAAGACTTAAGTAATTATACAAGCGAAGTTTGAAAGACTTTCATTGATTCCTAATTTCTGTGTCCATATTTTTTGTCATGCTACATAACACATTCTTATCAAAATCAAAGGGTTAAAGGTCATGAATAACTTCTGTGTGCAGTTTGTTGTTGCCTCTTCAAAGAAGACCTCTGGATGATTTTCAGACTTATATTTAAACAACTATAAATTATAATGAGTACAGAGTTTTAGAATTTATAGTGATTGGGATAAGGAATAAGAATGTTTTCAAAATTTATAGCAAATTGCAATGAACAAGGATGATGACATGGCAACCTCACCATAAGAATGCATGAGTTGGGGCTCAAGGAAGCAGAACAAAAGAAGAAGGCATGCATAGATTCTACACAGGTGAACTTGCCACAGAAGTGGCATTGTCATGGAATTACACTGTTTCATTTCTGAAATATGTGAGGCTCTGATGTCATCAGCACTGCTCAGTGTAATTTGTTTAAGATTTTTCAGAATACTGGTTTTTCTGCTCAAGGACCACAATAAATTCCACAAATCTTTTCATGGAGGTGTTGACTTATGTACTACATGATGTGAAATTATGAAAATCGTCTGGAAAACCCCTTTAAGCTGTATCTTGCTCCCTTTGTTCAAGCCCGCATGATGTACAGATGTACAGAGCTGTTCATATTTCAGGCTATTTTAGCCTAGGATGTTTTCATTTCCTGCTTGACAGATACAATTAGAAATAATCTACATGTCTGCTGAAATAGGATATAAAATCTTGGAGGTTTTCCAGTGGAAGTGCCATGTTACCCCATCATGTTTAGTGGTTAAGGATCAAGCTCTGACAGTATAATGTAGAGTGAGGTCTTACCTGTAAAGTTGAATATCATGTTGTTGCCAAATTTGGAAATTAATGCAGTGAATTGCAAACAGCTGCTGTCTACGAGTTTCTTCAATCTCACGAGACATTGCCCTATTATACATGTATGAAGAGTGTATTATTATTTTCTATTCCTGATACAAGTAACACAAAATGAGGGGTATTGAGAAACACCCCCTCATTGACTAAGCCTCTCCTCATTCGCCTCAATGTCACTTCATATTAAGATTGTTGAGGAGGTCTGTACGGGAAAAGTGTGGATTGTAGATTTTTGTTGTTGTTGTTGTTCATGGTTACAGTAAAGTGTCAGTTGCAGTCCTTAAAACTGTAAGGATGATTGTTACGTTCA
Source organism: Diadema setosum (assembly GCF_964275005.1). NCBI lineage: Eukaryota > Metazoa > Echinodermata > Echinoidea > Diadematoida > Diadematidae > Diadema > Diadema setosum. The sequence continues at coordinate 35,650,175 of NC_092698.1, forward strand.
CATTGATAGTTTATCCATTTCCAAGATGTGATTAATTCTGAGTAAGAAAGTGTCAGTTTCTATTAGAGTTTTGTTTTGATCTATCTATCTCATTATAATCTTAGAATTATGGTTTCAAGTCTTGCCACTGTCTGTATATTTTGTATATTCCGATGCCTGCTCTGTACCAAGGCTTTAAAAGAGATACCTGGTAATATGAGACATATACAAAGCTATCAGGACAGGCAAGGAATGCTTCATAGCGAGGACAATGTATACCTTTCATGAGGCACCAATCATACTGAAGTATGGAAAGCACTAGGGGTTAGAAACTAAACATTGTTTCCTTTTTTTTTCTAGGTTATTAAACATGAAAGCAACCACCAAAGGCCCCATATTATAAATAGCAGCAATTTAGTGCATTTATTAATAGGATTATGTCAGTTAAAATAGAATAGCCTACCACTGAAGAAGCATACCACCAGCTGAAACTTCTTTAAAGCTAATAGGGCGAAGCTGGCATTCAGGTGCTTGATTGAAAGATGTTTACATTGAGCTACATGCATTTGTAAAACCCACCTTAATGGGGATTCCTTCCTGGTGTACGTATGCGTTATTTTTATTTCAGTATGTATGTGTGCGTGTGTTCTTTTTTGTGTCCACTGCTGAAAAAGTGGGCTTAACTTCAGCCTAAATATTTTACTGCCCACCCCCACTGACTCGTCATCCAACTATTATAACTAAAACAGGACAAGTCATTAGTTGAGTTTGTGAATTGTAGTCTACATTTGCCTGTACAACCATTCATGTGTGTGAAATTTTCTAAGATTTGTGAAAAACAGTACAATTTATTTTGTTTTCTTTGCAGTAAACCTTGACTAAACAAGGCATGTTCCCTCCTTGAGTTCTGTATTCATTTAAATGATTTAACCGGGAACTACATCATATTAGATGTTGATCTGACTGACAATTTGTAGAGTAAATCTCTATTTTCCCCCTAGAATCATAAATGCTGCTGTTCATGTATTCAAAATTAATTCTATATGCCACCTGACACTATGAAGGTTTCATATAATCTATTGTAAGTGAAGAACTTTATACACCCTCTAAAGCAAGGAGTCAAAGTGACAATGATACAACCTGATACTTTGTTGGTCTCAAGTGAATATCATAGGTGTTGTAACAGAGAGTTTGTTATGAGGGATTCTTCCACAGGTGTAATGAAATATGGCACCTGTTACATAATACAGTATGATATGATGTCATCCACCTAAAAGACCTGTATATGAAAGATAGGAGTTACAACTGTATGCTATTTATCAATATTCAATGTTAGAAAATTTCTCATTACATTACCTTGTTTTATGAACAATGCAGAAGCAATCATGTATCTTGTTATGATTGCCTGTTACAGTTACCATGACAACTGCTGCCAATGCCCAGAGCTGTGAGTGGGTTTTGCCTGACCTGGCAGTTGTTAGTTATCACTGTTACATGCCTTACATATTCAGGGCGCAGATTTTTGTGTGGTCTGATGTATTGCGTAGAACAGGTTTTTGTGCGCGAGCGCAATGACTGTCATCAGTAGCCATGGCCATGTAAGCTGAATAAAAAAGAGCTTTAGTTAAACTCCTCTCTCTGGTGATGTGCTATGATTTCATGCTGTCATCGTTGAGCAAGAAACCTCTCCCTGTACCTCAAAGGGTAATCAAATCAAATTTTCCCGGGTATAGAAAAATCGATTGTTGTGACTGATGGAAGTTGACATTCCCTGATTGGATATAAATAGATGTTCCTGTTTTCCTTTTTCTGTCGCTTCCCTGTGAATCATATCCACACCTACATGGCTGGGAATCTGTGATGAATTGGTGCCAGCACTTCCAGTGTCTCTTGTGATTACGAATCATGGAATTTCAAATGGAACATTTATTTCATTTTTAGTGATATATGAGAATTCATATATATGTACATGTGTGTGTGTCTGTGTGCATGTGGATGCGTGTGTCTCTGTGCCTGTTTGTGTTTGCATGTGTGTGTGTGTTTGTGAATGTGCGTATAATGTGACAGTTACGTAGATATGGAGAAATGGAAAATAATACCGGTAACAAAGTAGACCCAAAGACACCGTAGACACCAAAGAACCATGACCAAAAAAAAAAAAAAAAAAAGGAAAAAGGAAAAAGAAGATGGAAGAAATTCTCTTGATAAAGATAAGTGGCAGAAAGCTTGCAAAAATCAAAATTGAAGATATGTGAGGGAGACAGTTTGTATGTGTATGTGTGTGTGTGTGTGTATGGGTGCATAATAATTCAATACCCTCTCTATACTTGTATAAGACGTGAGATGTTTTAATGTTTTAATGAAACATTACATGAAATTATTGAATATGTGATGTCTGTTTTGGCAGAAATGTGTTGCTGAATTGAGATTAATTCATGCACTGATAAATTACATAGTATTTTAAATTACTGCATGTGGACACCTCACTACAAATTGTATAATAGACTGGTTCTGTAATGTATTCAAATTTTATGGGTGCTTTGTTTTCAAAAGTTGCCCTTAACAACCATAAACCTTGCTGGAGGCTTGCCCTACATAGCAACAACTGAGTGAATTCCTGCCTATGGAACTTCATGGGAGGAAGCAGGTGAATGAAATGCTTTCTTACTAGGCTGCCGCTTTAGGAAAAGAAACATCCACAAATTGTAATACAATGCAGAACAGTCTATTCCACATGCGTTGTAAATTTGAAGAATGAATGCATAAGTTAAAAACAACAGCAACAACAACCAAAGCGACTTTTTTTTTTCCACACAAAATGATATGCATGTAGTTCAACAGTAGAAATTGGTAGCAGCTTAAATTGACCAACAGTTTGGGATATGTCCATTGCTTTTTGTCTTTTTTATTGTTACTGCTTACCAGTATACAGCATTTATGATATCAATATTTTATGGAAATACCTGCAAAGTACTACAATTTTTAAGCATTTTTGGTTTCCTAGTATGCATTTCATGCATGAAATTAAAGAACCAGCTGACTGCTGAAATGCTGTTAGCAAATAGTAAACAAAGACAAAGTAGCATAGACACAGGGAGTATCAGTTACAAAAACATGTATTGTCATCCATTGCTGCCAAGGCAATGTCAGATACGAGCCAAGTACACACCAAGTACACATCAACTCATTTGCCATAGCGCCATCATGTGTTGAAACTTAGAAAGGTAAGGTCCTCTGCAGAGCCACCAAATCAACTGCAGATCAGTTTGCTTTTCTATTCAGATGTATTCAGAAAGCCCATTTAAAGTTCATTCAGCTGTGGCTTGTAATTATGTAGGAACATGTGATAGAGCTTCAAACTAAGAGCGTTTTATGAGTGTTGATCTCTTGAAATGCAATTATCTAATTACCTCCGCCAAGGGAGGAGGTTATGTTTTCGTTACCATTTGTTTGTTTGTTCTTGTGAAAAAATAACTCAAAGAGTAGTTAACGGATTTGGATGAAACGTACAGGAAAGGTTGAGAATGACACAAGTAACAAACAATTAAATTTTGGTAGTGATCCAAGAATTTTGGGGGAATTTATGAAGGATTTTTGATATTTTGACACGTAGGTTCAATGAACTTGGGAGTTCAAGCTGCGCATTGAGGTTTTCATGCGCGCACTAAAGTGCGTGCCCTAGTTTCTGCTGGGGAGAAGCATGCCGCACATCTGAGGGTTAATGATGTAACAAAGGTTTCTATATTGGGAAATCGGGCGATTTTGCAGTGGGTGGAAATCACTGATCTCTATGGAAGAGCAAGATCAGGGTGGAAAGTAGCTGCTTGGCGGAGGTCTGTGCTCTCAGAGTGCTTTTCTAGTTACCATTTTTTTTTTCCTAAAGTCAGGTGTCAAACAATAATTTTTGCATTTATGGCTGGTAACTCAAAACACCTCTCTGTCCAGAACATCAATGGAACATGTGGGACATCAAAGATTAACTGCAACACTACACATTTGACACATATAATTGTTGTATGATTTGGTTTTCATACAAACTGCTGATTAGTCTGCAACATCAGGCTAATAGCTCTCTAATAGCATCACTTGTAACAAACATTGTTGTTCAATATTGTACAGGCACTATGGCCAGATGTTGAAGGAATATTCTTTTAATATAAAATGGTCGAATGTAAATGATTCCTTTTAAAACAAGGCGTTTGCAGGTACTCGACTCTTCACTTATATATTATATCATATGAAACAAAGTTCATGCTGTATTCACCAACAGTTTATTTCAGCACACAAATTTTCGTAATATTGCAATATTATTGTCATGGCTTAATTGTTATTGCTCAACATTGCTCTCTCAGTATGAACGCTTAAGAAAGAGCGAAATGCTCAAAAATTTGTGTGCCGAAATAAACTGTTCGTGAATATAGCATGAACTCTGTTTGTTTTGCTTTTGATAATATTATCACGCCAACACATGGACAACTTCTCTCTCTCTCTCTCTCCCTCTCTCTCTCTCTCTCTCTCTCTCTCTATATATATATATATATGCATGTGCATATGATTGATGACAATACCCCTTTAGTAATTATAACACATTTATGAACAATGTATGGAAAAAATTAATCAACAAAGTCAAGTTCAGTTCTCTGAATAATGTTTATTACTTATGGTCATTCATTTCTGTAACATATCAAGTATTTCAACAACAATATTACAACATCTAGACAAACATATTTTGGTAATCATAGTAATTACCAGTCTGAAGGTGCATAATGCATTTCATGTAAAAAACATTATGCCACTGTAAACTTTTTTCCTTTAAAGAAGTAATATGTACATAACATTCTCACACAAACATTGTACACACAATAAAAGCACTGAAACACTATAGAGAATGTCATGGTATCATATTTGGGTGGGATATGCATTTTCTTCCATTGTGAATGCACTACATAGCATGCAGTTCTAAGTAAAATGTTAAATTATCTATTGGTATTTATAAATTCATTATGGCCTGCCATGGTAATGGGTAAAAACAATGTTTTCACATTGGCGCATGCAGCATGGGGAAAATTACAAGAAACAGGAGGAACAGAGAACAGTACTACCAAAGAAATGTTTATATGTATATGGCACAAATGGTGGCACAAATGGTGGCACATATGAGGAAGATGGCAATATTAATCAAGGAGATTAAAGCCTGATAATCTATATGAAGAGTTAGGGTCAGGCAAAAACCTTAAATGATGGAGCAGGTGGGATATTCGTTGTTTTGGGTAAATCTTTTGATGCATTAGAAAGGTGAACTGAAGTAAATTTAGGTAACTGGCTAAGACAACCTGCTTCAGTTTTCACCAATTGATATCATCTATCCATTTGATCAGAAAACAGAGGTACTAAGAGCTTTCACATAAATTATGACAATGGAAAGTAATAGTGGTATTAAGGAAGAGAAAAATGCATTTTTTTTTTCACCACAGGTGGTAGGAAATGTATGCAACATCATTGACAAGTATTTGTTGATTCACAAAGAATTACATCCAAGGTAGGAGACCAAAGTTAGCTGGGAAGACCAAGGTTGGGAGGATCACCAAGAATCACACAAGATGCAGTGGCTGCAGTGGTTATGGCGATGGTGCACATTACAGCAAGGAAACATCCATTAAGGAGAACAAGAGATTCACATCAGCAGTTATGATTATAGTGACCCAGAGGAGAGAGATATCAACATTTGACAATAAATTCATCTCTCCATGTTGGCAGGAGCTTTAATTAGACCTGCACACTTAATCCATTTTTTTTCTACTGGTCCGACCTGTCCCTGTCAGACCAGTAGATACCCATTTCTTCCATTTGTTCCTGGTCCCAACCTAAAAGTTGGGGGGCCTTGCTTTTTTTTTTCTTGACTGGCCTAACAATATTGTTTTTGTTTTGTTTTGATTTGTTTTTGTGTTTTTACTGGTCATGTCGGACCAGTAAATTTGGCATTTCCTCAAAAAGTTACTGGCCTGACAGTGATTTTTACCAGTCTGGGACCATCGGACCAGTGCCAGTGTTAATCGTTGCTTTAGGGGGTGTATATTCCAACACAACACATAACATCTATGTGACAAATTTACTACAGAAACAAATGAATCACACATGCTGGTTCATACAAGAAAGAAGGAATCTTATTAATATATCTCACATAGTAAATAAAAATATGTTTTACAAGATTTTTTACAGCTGCAAATAAGACAAGCCATTCATGAATACAATTTAAGAAAATATACTGATGGGAAAGCAATGTTATATGAGCGATGGTATACCACAAGCAACAGATCAGTTAAAGTTTATGAGGAAGTCAAACAAACATAAGAGAGTATCCAATATTCAAATATCACAAGAGTATTGAAGATGCTATCTGTAGCATGCCTGGGTCATGGGATATTGATACTCCACATTTTGTAGTCATTGAAATGCAAATTAAATTTTAAAAATTCACATGCGTTTGTGATGTATTACATTACATGCATTTTTTACTTTCAGATGACTTTGCTAATCATAGACTATTTCTCATTATACAATTTGTGAAGAACACAGGTAATCAACCATACAAATTACTGTAAAAGTGGAATTTTTTGTACATTTCGCGCAACCTGAAACTAACATGAAGATAAAAGCATGTGCATAATGTTTTGCTCACCATACGTTCCAGTAGTTAAGGCATTAACGTTCCAGTAGTTAATGCATTAATTCTGCGGAAATAAAACCACACAAAATTTATTTTACCTGGCCAAGCATAAAACACATACTCACAGGAAAATATCCACTCCTACAGTACCGGTCACGAATAGAAAATCCACCAATTTGAATTAAATCACAATCCTGTCTCATGACAAACTCTAGTACTTCACATCCAACAAGACGCCAAAGAACTGACTCAGTGTCTTTCAATCTGTCATCACTTTTCCATTACTTAACAGAGATCATTTAAGCTTTCACTTATCTTAGTGCTTGGACTTCATCAATCTAATTCAAAATGCATGTATACATAGGAGTGACGCATTCACTCATTTTGAGTATTTCAGGCCTACCATTATGCAGTAGCAGTAGCGATTGTCTTATTGATGAAAACAAAAAGCCCCAGGAAGAACCTGGCATACGCATTAATAGAAACAATTTCTAAAAGAATTCAAGACACAAGATACTGATGAAACCTACATGAAGCGACAAACAGCAATTGCACACCAGAGGACGGAGGAAAGAAAAATAAACGAAAGCAGCGCAAAAGAAACACACGAACTAAACTTGACTTAAAATAGAACAGAACATCATTTCCCATGATCAAATTGCCTGAATTATATATCAACACCCCATCACTGCTTGACAGTACAACACCTCCTCTCACTCTCCTCCCCTCTCTAGAAAGTGCTTCTTTAATTCCACCCCTCATTGAACAGTCCTGATTAAATCTGTTCTGGATAAGTCAGGTGATGGAACCTTAATAGGTCTGCATGAATATTTCAGCATCAATTCCATCATCTGAATCTCACACCCCAGAAAATTGCTTTTTGATAGCAGTCCTACTCACCACCAAGCTCATACTAAATTCAACTCAACTTGTTCAATGCCACATTCCACAGCTTCACACACCCTTCTCTAAGGATCACCAGCAAAACTTGTGAGCACTTCAGCCTTTTATAAACCCCTTCCATTTCACAGCCTGGTATAAGAGCAAGTGATGAAACCATTTTGAAGAAAGCCCAAAAGCATGATACTGAGTAGGTAGTACAGGAGTGCAAGAACATTTCACTCAGAGATACATTGTTTCTCAGTAATTTGAGAATTACATTAACCTGAACTTCCAAAAGGATATCTCTCAACATTTTAGGAAGCTCCCATCCCATCATGTCCTCAAACAAGATAAGTTTGGCAGCATGTGCTTCTCAAATGAGCAAAATAGCAAACCATTTTCTTTGCCTGTAAATTTTAAAGCCATATGCTGCATATACAGAGAACCAATGGACAGACTAGTTTGCAATTACTGTGTACTCACCAAATATCAACAGCAGTTACTAGTGTTTATAAGAAGGGGTACAGGACTATAAGACAAACTTCTTAGTCAGAGATAACACATAATGGGTTCATATCACACAGTTTGATATAGAAACTTTTAACTCTTTTAACTTTTAACTTTTAACAATTGTGCAAATGGTGGTGGGTGTGGCAGAGTGTGTGGGAATTCATTTGTGAAAGTTGTGACAGGGTCACATCTCTTCTCCCTAATAGTCAGAAATGCAAATGACGAATTTTGTTTTCTCTCATCTTCCCATTAATAAAAATGCACTAATGCAATGAAGGCAGAGAATCCAGAATCTCACAGAAACATAAAAAACAAGATGGAAATGGACCCTGAACAGTTGAAAAATACAGAAAGGTCATGAGAGGACATTCTGTGCACTTGGTTCTTAGAAACCAGACATTATGTGTAATCATGAACAATGGCACATCATTGGTAGTTATCAAGTTCTTTTCCACATTGAGCTACAGACATTTTGCCAGTAATACATCTCAGCGATTTTTATGTCTGATATCATCCACAGAATGGGCACAATTTGTTGAAAATTACTACACTACCACATACAGGCATTATAATGTTTGGGGTACACGCCACACATGTAAGCAAAACACCTGGGCACATAAAATGCAATGTACATATATCACCAATGACATATTGATCAAAGATAAAATAGATATTACCACACCGCATGATAATCACATTTTCTTCTTTTCTCTTCCTTTTCCAACAGATCATACTGGTATTTCATACCATATATTTGGTATAGTATTTCATACCATATATTTGGTATAGAAGGCAAGCACCATTAAATATATTTACAGCAAACATGTACACATAAAAAACACAAAGTTTCCATAAACTTTCTGATGAATTATTGAACAAAATGCTGGAATGATGCAAACACAGATTAGTCACAATTCATCATTTCTAGACAAATCTGCTGATGTTAAAGATAGTGACAGACTAATAACAATAATTATACAACTTAATCCAATTGTTTAGTAATCATTACAGTACCACAGGAATATATGAAAACATGACAGCTTAGAAATGGAGATTATTCATGATTTGTTCTGACCAGGATCATGTAAGTGATTAGAAATACACAACTTTCACAATATTCTGCTCCAACTTTTCTTCACGCACAGAGAGTTGTTCATTTTAACCATATACTCTTCCAAATATTTTGCTGACAGGGTTTCAGAGCTGTGTTTAACTAGAAAAATACTTCATCAAAAGTGGGGATTCAGGAAAATACCCTAGCTACTGACTCTTTTATTCAAAGTAAATGACATGTATTAATCTTGAAGTCTCTCAACAAATTCTTCAAAATATTTCTGAGATTTTATGTGTTGTAAGTTCAAAGTTGTAATGCATAGTCAGTACTTTATCTTCTGAAAAGTATAATTTTGACTACAAAAAATACATCTGTGTACTTAAATTCTTGTTTATGTTTTAACACATTAGTGCAAATTTGCTTCTAACTTACAATATAAACCTTTCCATGTAGGCAGACTCCACAGAAGGGATGAACATCTTTCTACTTTAAAAGATCATGGTGGGCAAACCAACAATTTCATGGGACAATCAAAACGTATCAATTTTGGAAGAGTGTTGTCCGTTTAAAGACTACTGCAGCCTTGTCCACAGGGAAAGAAGATCCTCTAGAAAACAAATTAAAATACTTTTCAAAACACCTTTGAGATTTAAAAAAAAAATGTATTGATCAGACATAAAGGTGTGTGATTTTTTGCATATTGTTAGATCTCTGAACTTTGACACTTTGTGAGCAGAGTTTGAGACTAGGCTGTCAAGGGAGGTGGGTTGGTTACTGATAATGACCAGGACCTATCAGTAGAAGGCAGGGTTGGTGTGCTCAATGATGCAATGGCGACAGCAGCGCTTGAGGAGTCTGTAGGCCTCTCTGGACACCTCATCGCAGTCCTGGATGTTGAGCTGCTGGAGGTCCGGGCAGACTTGGGCCAGGACCTCAATGACATGGTCAGTCACATGTAGGCAGCCCTTGAGACTCAGCTTCCTCAAGCTCTGACAATTGGTGGCCACAGACACCAATCCCTGGTCAGTCACAAGTGGACACTTCCCAACGTCCAAGGATCGCAACCTTGGGCAGCCCCGCGCTAGCGATTCCAGCGATTTGTCCGACACAAGAGGGCATCCGCGAACATTCAGATAGCGGAGTTTGTAGCAGACTTTGGCCACAGAGTACACACCCATGTCCGTCACTAGCTCGCACTTGGCCACACTGAGGTAGCGCAGGTGGTCCTCCAGCCTGGCCAGCTCTCGCAGGGCACAGTCTGTAATGTGTGGGCAGTCACTGAGGGACACCTCCTTCAGCATCAAGCACTGTGTTGTCACATATTGCACACCAATATCGGTCACTCCGACGCATCGCCGGAGGTAGAGGTTCACCAGGGCCGGGCAGTTTGTGGCGATAGTCCGCAGACCGTTATCGTCCAGCTTGGGACAGTCTGACATGTCAAGATGCCGCAAGTTTATTCGTTGCTGCAGGAAGTCGTTGGAGTCACAGGTGGCTGGCTCTACAGGAAGGTTCATGCAGTCTACTTGCTTGCAGCCTGCAATGGCAAAGAGAAAAATAGGAAAACAAAAAAATAAACCTTTGGCTCACCTCCCGGGCTTGCATCTCACTGTGGCAATTAAGTGTACTAAACAAAGGAAGCAGAATTGTCTTCACTGGCTGTTAACTGTTCACAATGGTCGAACACAACGAACAAATATTTCTGAAATTTTCTCCATACGTATTTTATGACAGCATCATCCCCAAACATGTATCAAAATACATACACACATATTTGCATACATATATATAAATATACTCGTGATTCACCGGTGACTGCTTGTCTTCATGTAAAATTGACTATTGTATAATACTGGATTAACTGTCATTTCCTATTTGTCTCATATTTCGTGGAAGCACCTAATGATGAAGAGATACTTCCTTTGACCTTCGACGTCCATGTACTGTTCTTAAGCCAGCAGGAAGAAGAACAATCACAGACTGAATAATGCTGCCCTGAATATCAATTTGTCATGCTACATTAAGCTATGAATTGGGTTTGCAGGCCTTTCTCATGGCCGTGACTGAGGCAATTAACTATGGGCACTGATGTGTGCAAGAAAACACCAAAATGGATGCAACTACAATATACTCATCTCAATAAAAGTCAGTTAACTTTCATTTTGTAGGGTTTTTTCCGGTACTTTTGGTTTCAGGCACATTTCTGACTGAAGATGGCATTAAGAATTGAATACAAGTGCTAGATTTCATTTATTAAGGAAATCCACTTTTAGGGTACCTAGAAGACTGATAGTATTCCTCTTATTTCCATTTCTTTCTTTTACTACATGTTGCACTTGCTAGTTGTCATGGAAGAAGTAAAGAAAAAAAAATATGTTTTAGAAATGAAGGGAATTTGTTTTTGTGGAGAGAAGGCAGTTACAAAGTTTTTATTTGTTGTTGTCGTTTTTGTTTGTTTGTTTGTTTGTTTTTCTTTTGCTATTAACCCATTGAGGACATTTTGATTTTGCTACAACACGCATTTCCCATAGACGCTTTCCCGAGTATACTTGGGACTCGTCCTCAATGGGTTAATCTCTATGAATGAGATCATTATTCTTGATCTGTAATCACCATGAACCCTGGCAAGCAGGAGGTACCATGGGTTCAAATCCCAGGCTAGTACCTTCTTTTTCGCTTGGTGTTTATGAGAGTCTGTTTTATTGACAAAAAATGCAATATGCTAATGTGTATTGAAAGTTGTGATATGTTATGACATCAGTTTTGCCTTCACGCAAGAATTAAACCATTTCTTCTCCAGACCACCATGATGAGGTAAGTGATGGTTGCCACCTGTAGGAACCCCTTTCTCTTGCAGGATGCCCCTCCTGCTACACAGAGGACTGAGTCTGATGGGACTCTGTGATCAGAGCGAGATTTCTCAGCCTGTCAAACCCGCTTTATCACGTCCAACGTCCTAATGCCTTTTCCTCAGAGAATGCAATATTTAGACGATACGTGCAAATTTGGTGCTCGTTTGAATCATCAGGCTTCTCCAAGTCACGGCTGTGGACTTCTGAGGCACATGTGTAAGGATTGCAAATCACAGAGTATAAAAACAATAATAACTAGTGTAATCTGACTCCAATCTCTAACGCATCATATCAATCTGCAAGATTCGTTTGCATGCAGACACACACACACACACACTCACACACAAACAAACACGATCACAGATTACTGCCTGGTTTCTTACTACAGAGGATATAGGAATGTGTCGCCATGGGCAACCCAGAGCTAAGATATTGTCCTCACGTTTTTACATTGCCATGAAATCCAAGACAGACCCAGTTTATCCTCTACCCTTAGTTTGGGGACTGTTTTTCCTGCCCACTGGCAACAATTAAAATGGAAAGTGAAGTGTAGGTTGCCCTTTACACTATCTCCCTGTTCCCCCAGGTCATTTGGGATAATTGCAAATGGGTGGTTCCTTCACTCTGTCGTTGTGTTTGTTTGTTTGTTTGTTGTTTGTTTACAGGGGACACTGATGCATTCAAATGTTGTGTCTTCATACCTCTTTCTCATGGAGAAATGAGTGATTTGTAACTGTGTAACGTGTTACTGGTTTGGCTCACTCTCAATGATAGAAAATCTGTGCATTCTTCAATGTAATCAATGAACTTGACTTTCAGCATTATTATGTACACATACTATGACCAAAAGGCTTCAAGAACAGGTCCTCTTTCTACACACATCAAAGAAGGCTTCATACACAATATGGAAAACATATGCCACAGTGTATGTACATCCATGCAGGGAGGTGAGAAGTTTCGTCTCACCTCCCTCGTACATCTATCTGCACTGAAAGTGTGTCCACGCGTAGTCCTATCCAAATTAAAAGCATTTGGTCAACTCTGCAGCACAAGTTTAATTGAAATCACCAGGAAAATAACAGATGAAATATGATCAGATAGAAAAGGCAGTGACAGAGTTACATTAAGTAGGCTGTGTGTTGACACAGCCTGTGTGGCCATAGAAACCGAGAACTCCAAAACTCAAATAACCTTCAAGGCATTTTCTACTCATTTCATGGCTCAAAGTCCCACTGCAATTTACACTGTTGTCAAGCAAAGCCTGGACAAAGACTAATCTATAAAGCACCTCTCCAAATCTAGCTTTGTGCAAAACATTTGGGATTTTCCTCAGAGCCTCCTTACAACCTGCCCTCACTCAATCTATGAAGAAATGAAATCTGATGTGTCCTGACCCAAAACTGTTGGCAGTCTTACAACCTTGGTAATTTGGGAAAAGACTGACGAATGACACAAAATATTCCCATTGACATTACACTTGAAGGGTTTCGGAAAATAATTTATCAGTGGAACCTTGAAACGTAATTTCTATTTTATTTATTAATTTATTCTTTTAACGCAGCAAGTATTTTTCACCACCAGGCCAGCCTCAGCTATGAAGAAGATGTATTGCAGCAATGAAAATTAGTCACACAAGGTCACGATATATCTGCATCCCATCACTAATGAAATATCATAAATTGATTCTCATGACAATTATGCTCTTCATTTGATCTCTCCGAAGTGAATAGTCTACACGATACCATGGAAGCTACAGAATATGAGATGATACAGTATTTCAAAAGAATAAAGAAAATGAGAAATAGACAAAATTCTGTCAGGCATGAATCACGATAGAAATGAAAAAGGATGTAGTTTACCACAAAGTTTCTCTGCTCTCATTCGCACTAACATGTCATAATTGATAAGTATACACATTATCTGAAGTAAAAATTGTGCAAACTATCTACAGTATTTGCTATTACTATCCTCTTCAAGCAGCACACCAATCAGTCTCATTTTCTATTTCCTTTGGAAAAAAAACCCCCAACAACTTCTATATATGTTTCATTTATGTTCTCTCTCTCCTCCTTCTGCTCTGTTCTCCATGTCTTTGCCTCTCAAAGGAAAGTCTTCTATATCCTTATCGAGCCTGCATCTTCAGTCTGTGACCTGGCCACTGTCACTACTGATCTGCTGGTATCCATAGCAACCACCATGGCTCAAGCTTGAATTATATGCTTGAATTCCACTTTATGGTACCATTTTCACAACATAAAATGCAGTCGCTGTATTCTTTTCCCAAATTCAAACTTGTGTTGTTAGTATTAAGACGGAGAGGCAGTCATTATTAAAACATGGAGTTGGCAAGCACGAGATGTTTAACCCGTAGCTCCATGGTTTAATTTTCCCTGGCAACCCACTGCCTCTACCAGCAGTAAATCACTCAATAGCATATATAGGTGGCATTCTCACACAGCCATCTGTCATCGTCACCACAGGCTAGTACATGCAGTAATTATCTACCCAATTTGGTGGTAGATGGTCCATTGCTATACATGGCTCATTATGATCATTCACTGTGGGACTTTTAGATTGTGGAAAACGATGAAATCGTACAGGAGGAAGCAGATCAATTTGTACACCATGAGAACCATCCTGTATCTGTGTATGCTGTGTATCTAGATATTGAAGTCTAAAACAAAGTTCTGTAAACAGCAAAACCACACATTTTCATGTGCATGAAAACAATTGTGAATTTCAGGAGAAGCCAATATTTGCAAAAGTAAAATGTACACGATAAAGATTTTGTCTACACAATGAATCAAATGCCAGTGCCAATTCATGAAAGTTTCATGAAAAAAAAATGTTAATCACACCTCAATATAACACCTAATATCAAAACTCTTTACAAAAATTACAATGAACTTTCTTCCCATCAATCTTACAACTTAGTTTTTGCATCCTTTCCAAGCCTGACTACATTATCCATGTGTTGGTATATCTGTGTTATCTACTTCAGACATTTTGAGAGAAGAGTGTTGTACATGATTTTCACGCACAAACAATGATCTAGACATCAACATGATAACAGTGGAGATCAATGAACAAATATCTGCTTTCAGACTGGCATGCTGTGGGAATAATGTCATCAAAGCCACTATGAGATTTATATTGTGAAAGAAGACACAACAACAGCCACAGATAAATATGGGAACTCAAGAGAGAGAAAGTTGAGTGCCGTTTGTTTCTCTTTTTCTTCTCATACGTGACTGCCCTAAACGCTCACCCCAATAACATAATAAAGAAGCATTGTACTATAAAATGATTTTCATAACATTTGAACCATGCAGTCATTAGTCATGCATGCGGGTATGAGATGGTCTCATGACACAATTCCACGCTTTGAAGAGAATAAACCGCAACCCTCTGGAACTATCATTTATCTAGAATTTGATTTTTTTTCTGGTATAAACATCCTGAAATTAGACATTTTCCCCTACAATGTCTGTCTTGACCCATGTGCAAGAATAATAGAGTACGGTACCGCTCAATGCTACAGTCATGATACTGACAACACCCTATGAAAATATTCCCACCATGTTTACACTGAATAGACCAACCTTGGTGGATATCGTATTATAATTGCTATTGCACAAACAGCCTTCTGCAGATAATACATTTACACAGACATACAACACACACACACACACACACACACATACACACACAGGATATAGAGTAACAGGTGGTAGGTGGGTTTGGAAGATAGCACAAGTGTGGTGAAAATTGTACAATATTTCAACATGTGGTCAAAACAAATTAACCCTTCCAGAACCACCATCTTACAATGCACACACCCTTGGACACGGGGAGGGTTGCCTATGGTTACGAGAGAGGTAATGTGATGATTGGTTTTTGTCCAATAAGTCTGAACAGCAGGAAACATAACATGAGCAAAGATGTTTTATCAGCTTAATCACCCATCAGGCTAAAATTCTAATTAATACTGATACTGAACTACATATCTTTGTTGCATGGCCCATAAAATAGTTTATTACTTTGAAATAACAAAATTCCAGCTACAACTGCAGCAATTAATCCTCAATTGATGCTGAATATTATTTTATCATACCTAAGATAGTAATTTGATTGTGAACTGAGAATATAAGCTCACTATTGTATTTCATGAATGCATTCTAATTTTACTCTTCAATAAGACATAATACAAACAGGTGTAATAGACAACAGTAACAAGCATGTAAAGAAATATCAAACCCCAGGACTTTGTCAGTCCAACTGCATTTTATTTATGCTCTAAAACTTTTTGAGTGATAGAAATCACTATTCTGTAACTGGTAACATAGCCCAATATTAGGCCCATTTACACTTGCTTTGAAAAATCACGATTTTAGAAAAATCGCGACGTTTGGGTGTTAGTTGCTAAGCAACTACACCAAAACGCCCTCGAAACATCGCCAGAAAAATCGCCAGCCGGAGTGCGATTTTTTGAAACATCGCGATGTTTGAGGCGAAGTTAGCGAGTGTAAACCCAAGCTGCAGAAATATCGCGATTTTTCATCACATGACTTTCGGTATTAAATGGCACCGGGAGTTTACGCGCGCTCCCGATCCTTCTTTGGAACATGTAGAGCTAGAGAGTACGTCGGTCACTGGCCAGAGTACTAGTACATGGTACAGTGTACAGGTAGGTCTAAACGGCTGATCCTTGATCGACTCGTGGTCTCTCACCTCCCTCTCCCTGATGAAACACGTAGTGAAAACTAGTAGCAAACCTGAAGTTCTCCAACCACGTATCATAACCCCATGACGACTTAACAAAATAATGTTCTCCCAGAAATGCGTTGATTGTGGGAGTGCCCATCTGCTCTCGGTATACATTGTTTGTGGAATACTGGAGTACGTAACAAGTGTCGGTAAAACAATGGTGAGTTCTTGCTGTCGCCTGATGAAATACCAGTCCTACCCAAGTCCTACATCTCACTTTTGTCATATCGGAGAAATTTCATGATCCTCCTGAATGCTGCTTTCATCAACTTTCCCATACTTAGATGAAGTTTTACACACCTACTACGTATGTGATCTAATATAGCAAGCTATATAGTTTTACCGTAAGTAAACACTCAAGAGGAACACAAATTTATGTGTGCATTGTACTGATAAAAAAACCCTGGCTCAACGTTCCAACCAGCTAGCTGTGAACAAAATATACTGCACTGCAGTGAATGAAAACGAACAGAATAGCGCGTGCTTCCACTCAGCTACCGTGTTGAAAAGAGGTAAATTACACATGCGCACTACCGACCAAAAAATCGTGATGTTTCGTGAAGCTCAAACTTCGCATGCCTTTGCGCAGGTGTAAACAATGGAACCCAAATATCGCGATTTTAAATATCGCGCTGTTAGTAAGTGTAAATGCGGCTATTGAAAGCAATAGCCAAAAGTATTAAGTCACACCACAACACTTATTTGGAGACCAAATGTCAGTTCTGAAGCAGGCTCTTTTCTCCATGAACTTTGACTGATATCAACACCTTTCTGGCTCTCAACCAACATGCTCTGAAAGCTTCTGACATGGATATATGATCGTCTGTCACTGTACGATAGAACAATCAAACTTGTTTTTCCTCGTCATAAACAAAATCATTCTGCTCAACTATCTGATGACTATATGTTGCTGCTTGCTGGTACTCTGTCTTCACATCATGTGTAGTGTTTTCTCTTGAATGCAATATTTGTGAAATTATAGAATATGTTTCAAATATTGTTTGATAGACAGTTTCCAAGAGCTTATCAGGAATGATCTGGACTTGAACCCCTCTCTTTCATCCCCTCCTCAAGGGCTAGTTTGACAGTTTCCTTGAGGTAAGATCAAGGGAATGGAACAACATCACAAAACTTTGCCATGCAGATGCAGCAATCCAATCCGTACTATAACTGCTGGTTTGATATGCTCTGGGGTCAAAGTGCAAAGGTCACTGCAGGTCAAATAAGAGAGGTAACATTATCTTTCAAACTGATGCAGTGAAATTTATTGCGCAAGTGTACCACATGCAGTGTGCCCATGTAGCTAAAGCTGGGGCTGACATTGTCTCCTATTTCTATCACTGATCCATTTCTGTGAAGTGAATTTGATAGCTGTCTGTTATACATGAAGAAAATAATTGGTGTGTGAATCCTTTCAATCTGACAGTAGATTATGAACATATACCTCTTTAGTGACATAGGCCTGCTAATTTAAAAAGCAACAAAAACAGTCAGATAGATTACTAAATTATTATTCAGACTGAATCTGTTTTTGACAAAGGCATTTGACAATCCCATATAAATATTTCAGGTAAATGTCAAATTTGGACGTGTCAGAAGCACAAAAAATGCAACTCTGTCACTAACTTTGTAGGACATGCTGTATGATGAAGGTAACTTGTCTAGACACTGATTTGAAATGATCACATTATTCCTTCACTGCTGTTTTGATGGTAGTGGATAATAAAGTCTGTAATTAATACATTCAGACAAAAGATACAGCTCTCAAGGTCAACTTGGGTTTCTTGTTATAGAGGAACTGTTTTGAGCACAGGTATGATTGTTCTATAATCAGTCAAAGAATGTCGCAAAAGCATTCTTTCATTCCAGACAAATTCCTCCCCATATAATGACATCAGCCAAGCATAAATTCTTTTAGGGGTTGCTAAAAGGATTTGATTTTGATATTTGATCTTGTTTGAAAAGATTTTTTGTAGGTATGAACATAATGATGTTGTGATCACCTTTCCTCATCTAACTTCCTGGTGGATTTTATGTCAATATGGGGACAGAAAGATGCACTTTACTTTGAATCAATTCTAACAGCTAACTCCTCCATTACATTCTAGTACCGTACATCACAAATACATCTTAATTATACATGAGGAACAGTTCTTCATGAGATAACTGACAGCATTTTGTACTTCGATGGGACATTTTCACATCATTACCCTGAAATCAGCAATCATTCTCTGCAATCAGACAATACAATTATTCAATATCTACCCTGTCCACAATTCTACATGGTGTAATTAGAGATCATTGTCTGTCTTTTGGATCATGCTTAAGCTGCATTTAACCCACAACCCAAAAACCTGATTTCTGGTTGGTGTCTTGGAGAGCTGATGCCCTCTCTTCTCTGGTATGTGAGATGTTTGATTTCATTACTCATTAGTTTGCTCTGCAAAATTTGAGTGAGTTGACATCTAGGGGTTAATTAATCATCCAAGTGCAAGCACAAGGGTGATTCAGTTCACACTTAATTGTCACATTTCACCCAAATTTGACAAGCCGATGTAGAGAAAGTGAAATGAAGCAAACAAAGTTTGCCATCATCTTTTGTTTTCACTTCTAGATGTGTTTTTATCTCATCTGTTAATCATTATCCATGTGACTATAGACTTAATTTGTTTTTCCTGCCACTCCTTCTTTTTCTGTCCTTTGTTCTTTTGTTCTCTATCTCTTTCCATCTTCTTCTCTTCCCTCTTCCTTTCTCATACCTTGTGACCATCCTCCCTCTCTCCCTCTCTTGCTCTTTGTTACTGTATATATTATCTTGTGAGAAATGAGAAAGACCGAGAGGGGGAGGTGGATATTTTGGCAAGAAGTTGGCATGAGGCATTACACCAAAGTCAAATGCCATGTCTGCTTATTTTTCGAGAGGCCAAGGGGGTGTTTCATATTAGCTGAACTCTGGCACAATTTGTCAGGTTGGAGCAGACATTCTGAAGCTTATAAGTGTCATAATGGACATATTGGTTTCTCACGGGGACTATACAATATATATATTTTTTTGTCTGTCTGTCTCATGAATGCAGATTTACAGGTTCAATATATCATGCAATCGAGAGAGGTTTACTAAGATGTCAGATGTGATACTGACCACGCCATGAATTCCTTTTCTTTAGGTTAAACAGCAGGAGATGGCACACTAAGGACCCATAAGAATTTATAGCATTTATAGTCTTTGACAGATCTACTACCTTGTCAGTTTACTGTATAGAAATATTGATCATTCAGACAAATAATCCAAGGATATATGATACCATACAGGAATTAATGGCCATTTTTTTTTTTTTTTGAAACAGAGCACCTTATGCTTATGACATCTACATGGGACAAACAGATTTTTATTTCACTTGTATAGTGGCCACACAGTAAATTGTGACAAGTACGGCTACAAACATTTCACCACTTCAAGTATAAGTTTCATGAAGTTGCCACTAGATTTGAACCATGTACTGTATATGCCATATATTTTGCGAGTCTATATTTTCGCAAATCGGGAATTCCTGACGATTTCGCGAGTGGTTAAATTCGCGAGTGTGGAGTCCTGTACTGAATGGAAAAATGTACACGCGTACGTAACATTCACATCGGGGTCAGAGTCAATATTTTCGCGTGTCTTAATTTTGTAAAAATAGCATCCGACTCGCGAAATTCGCGAAAATAAAAACCTCGCGAAATATTCGGCGTATACAGTAAATCAACCTATGCTGAACCTAGTATACATTGTACATGTTTATCTGTTCTGCTATTAGGACTGCCACACAAAAGCACACTATCTGTACTCCATAAGGAGACACAAACTGTTTAAGGCTCAATAAAGTAAACTGGCTTGGTATATAACAAGTGCCTTCAGGCATGCGTAATTCTGCACTTTTGGTAATCAAATCTTACTTCTACTTATTTATTGTTTCTTTTATGAAACATGCCATTCATCTTATTCTTCCACCAAATTTGGCATAAGAAGTATTTTTTTTTTTTTTTTTTGGGGGGGGGGGGGGTTGTCCACCAATTCACTTGCTTCCCCCCTCCCCCTCCAAACATACATGTTGTTGTTTTTTTCAAAACAAAGATTAACCCTTGGTGATTTTTGCTGGCTCTGATGAATAATGTGAATAAATGAAAAACCTTTTCAGCCAGACTTCCAGGTAGCAAAGTCCAAAGAAAATAAACTGTAGTACAAGGAATTAGGAAAAATAAGAAAATATTTCCTTACACACAAAGGAGGACAAATGTCATATTCCAAGGTCAAAGGTCACAATCAATGAACTTCATTTTCATGTAAATGAAAGGACTTCTAGCACATTTATTACACTTTGATTGTATCAGAATTTGGAAGCTTTGCAGTTGACTGTAGTGACAGATGGATCACTCATGTCTTTATTTCGTTTAAATGTTCACATAATTTAGATGTATTCCATTCCATTTTGTTCCACATTGCCCACCTTTTGTGAGAAAATGCATGGTATGTAGGATAGACACTAATAGGTTGATGGAAGCCACTAATCTGATCTTCAGTGAAAAGAAACTATTCCAGCAGCCTTTCATTCTACTAATGCCACTTCAACACAGGGACAGTCAAGTTTGAACACAGAGAAAGAAAAGCTCATCGCGAATAGGGATTACTGTTAGTATAAGCTACACAGGAAGCTCCTGCATGAAGTTATAATAGAAATGGGAATGATCGGTGCTCTGGAATAGAGAAGGAAAGTGTGATCATAATAAAAAAGATTACAAGTTCTTTTGGACCTAACTCTCCCAAATCCGGGGAAGCAGCTTTTCCTGATTGTCACTTCTTCATGATCATCTCAGATCTTTTCTTTTTCATGCAGTCTACAGATAATGAGCTTGTTGGATTACTATTGAGCAAAGATTACACTGAAAATACAGAATGCTTGTTACTCTGCTGATGCAGTTCTTCAGTAAAGTGCTTACAGACACTATCACTTCTACAGATGAATGAATAGTTTTTAACTGCTTTCACAGTCAGACATTCTAGGAAGACACTTTACAAAATTATTGAAATGTATTTGCCTTATGCTGCATGGCAAATTAAGTTGAATATTTCATCAGTAAAAAAGATGTTTACTTGGTAGCAACTTTAAATTGGCAATCTGGCTAAAATTCCAAAATAACAATGATGCAAAGAAAAGTACTCTCCTTTCTAACAAAAGACTTTGGAATCATCTTTGTGCTAATCCCTTCCAAAAAGGTATAATACTCCTCATGGTTCTAGGACGGTTTGTCAGATTACCACACCACAATCCAATTCATCCTCTTACATCGGTCATTTGCTTTCCTAAGCTGAAAAGCTGCCTGTAATGAAACACTGGGCAGCTGAGAACAGACAGTGACAGCGTTGCAAATCTGAGGTTAATGCCCTCTTTACATTATCCAGAATCCATTAATTTCATCAGACTGACCTTTGGTTCCTTTTCAGAAAAATCTTAAGCTCTTGCGGATGTTGTGAACTGGCTATTGTGCCTGTGATCTGAACTATTTATCGCAAAAGCAGCAAAACAAATTGGAATGAACAAAGACGAGTAAGGACCTTTCCTTAAACGTGCACACAATGGATGTCTTGTCCAGCAACAGATGGGCAGAACTCACAGGGGTTATGCACTTTCACAGGGCACCTTTACTCTTGGTATTCAAGTGTCTCTGAATCTTGTCTTACTATTTGCGCAATCTGATTGAGTGCAACATCAATGGAATTTGAGATGCTGGACCTCTCTTAAAGAGAGCACAAATCTGTGCTTTGTCCTACATATATCGGTAAGTATTAAGAAGTCTGCCAGTTTAACCCGTTGAGGACGGTTTGATTTTGCTACAACATGCATTTCCCAAAGACACCTGCCTGAGTATACTTGCGACTTGTCCTCAATGGGTTAACAGAATAAAGGATGTAATACAAAGAGTGTAAAAAAGAATTGTTCAAACAGATGGTCCCTTCAAATAAAGAGAATCTATAGAAAAGGAGCCCAACTGTTGGATGCATGAGAAATTCTGTTGAAACAGATGGTCATCCCTTTCTTGTAAAGTGGACTATTACAGTTAGCTTTCTGGGAGTAACATTGTGTTGTAATAATGGTCCAAGCAATAGCTCTGTTATGATGAATAATGGACAAAAAAAGAGGAGTTAATGCCTTGAAAGTTTGCCAGCAGTAACCTGCTAGCAAGCCAACACATGGACGCATCAGATGGTGGTGTGCTGTATCTGCTGCCTGACTAACAGTTTTTCAGCATTTGGGTTGAGATGGAAAGAACAAACTATTAACCCATTGAGGACGGTTTGATTTTGCTACATCACGTATTTCCCATAGACGCCTGCCCGAGCATTCTCGGGACTCGTCCTCAACGGGTTAAAGGCAAAACAGAAGGAAGATGTAGAGAGTAAGACTAACCTGAGATGTCTAGGTACTCCAGGCCATCACACCTGGAGACTATCTGGAAGATGGCAGCATTGCTGATTTGATGGCATCCCATGAGTTCCACATGGAACAACTTTGGGCACCGGTGTGCCATGAGTACCAGTCCCTTATCAGTCAGTCTCTGACAACCATTCAAGATCAGTTTCTCCACTTTGTCCAGCGGCTGGTACGGCGTCTCTCTCGACAACCGCTTCACAAACACTTTCAACGCAAAGTCAACGTTCGTTCTCCTCCCAGTGAGGTGTATTGAGGTCCATAGTGACGGTTGCCAGGCTAACCTGTGCCACCTTCGGCACACACGAGAGCAGCGGCATAGCTGCCTCGTCGAGAGATAGGAAAAGATACGAGTGATGACTGGGTCCACGAGTTTGTCAAACGGAGACGGCCGACTGGGCTCGTGTCTGCTTGTGTGCTCCTGCCTGGCAACAACGTTGGCAACCTCTGCATTGTTGTTGTCGTTGTAGTTTGACTCTGAGTGTGACTGCGTCGATGAGCTTGCCTTCGACAAGTCTGCACTGGAGGTGGGGCTCTTGGACCGGTTGGAGGTGATACTGCCCTTGGTGGTCGACTCCGGTGTCTGGATGTCACTGGTGGGCGTGGTGGGTTTAGGTGGTTTCTTGGTGACGGACCCATTGGGGATGTTTTCAAGCTTCAAGGAGTCTGTGTGAAGAAAAAAGCAAACATAAGATTTGATCATGATATGGTGATACACAAACTGTATTCCATGTAAGCAAAAAACATGGTATTGATTTTCCCTTCAATGTGCCTTGTGTGCCTAAGTGTGGAGTCACTCTTTTTTGTCTTTCTCCTAGACAATCAATGATATTTTTCTAAAGGTCATATCTGCAGAGTGCAAAACGACCTTGTATTTCTTCACCATCACTTCCCCGTAGAAAATGTGCAAATAAAAATCGAATGAAACCAGTGGAATTTACCCGTTCTCCAGCCGAGTCTAGCTGTATGAATAATAGGGGGCTTTAGATTTTGACGCGCGGACGTTTGAGCCGACGCTTGCGCTGGACGTTCTCCTCTCCCTGCGTCGTGTGGAAAAGTAGCTTTAGATTACGCTGGGACGCAACGTATAAAAAATAAAATCGCGCCCCCATATGATCAGTGCATGAAGAAGCTCTTTACGTCCCAAACTGTGCGGACGTAGAAATAGTCCAGTACGCGTAGTGAAAAACTCAGGCGACGCAAGCTAAAAATAGATTGACATTACGCGCGCTACTGCGCACGCTCAGAACATGTTTTTTTTTCCTTTGAACGTCGGCGCGTCTAAAATCTAAAGCTCCCTAATGGCTATCTTTCATGACATGGGCATCTTACACATAAACTGAAATGAGTTGTATTGATTCAGACTGTCAGAACTGTCCTGTGGACACCATCCTCCTCTCAATGGTCAGTGGACACTCTCACAATAAGATCAACAGGAGGACAAGTTAACCCATATAGAACTAATACAACGTCAGATCGGCCACAGACCTAAATACCAGGAAAACTTTTGCATCACACTATTTACTTTTGTAATACTTGTCGCTTGTTTCATTTCTTTTAAAAATAACCATATATGGATAGAGCAAAATTGTACTGTGAATCATAAATGTCTCTTCTAAATGATAAGAACTGGGATATCTAACACTAGCACCAAAAGGGTTAATGAATCTATACAGCATCTACAGACACCTCTGATCACTTGGTCAGTCAGTCAAATGCAAAAAGCCTTGTTGCTGTCGCTCAATCTACCGAGTATGAGTATGGTGCATAACTGCTTTGCCTGTATGACTGTGTGTGTAAAAGTTGACAGATTGCAAGCAACACAGCTATGAGGAGGAGCCATGAGAGTTACTCCATCTCCATCCTCGAAGTCAATGAACATCATTCACTGTCACAAACACAAACATCCCACAAATTATATGTTTGCTGCTTGCTGTATTTTTTCTCCTTTTACAGCCAAGATGCATTCCAAAACCTGTGATGAAAAGCATATCTGTGTTAGGGTGAAAAAAACCTGTATCTACAAAATGTCAAATGTTCAGGAGAGAAAAAACAAACAAACAAACAAACATGGCAGCCAAAGCATTACTGTATATCAAATGGGATAGCCTTTCCTTTGACATGCCATGGTGGCCTCATTTTGGGGATAAGACAGCCAGGACATCACTTAACTACTTATCTGACCATCAATCCAAAAAAGTCATTTTCACCAAAATTTGAAATACAAGGTCTTGTTGCCCCGGCGATGAGGCCTATATTACTACAGTGTATTGAGAGGGAAGGCAAATGGTTATAGATGATGAAAGCTTCATGAGGAAGCTATACATTCAGTTTATGCAATTCCTAGGGGATGGAAAAAATGTTTGTCGCATCACACATTTTAAGCAATTAACTTTGGCACACCCTCATATCATGAGTCAGGAATAATTTCAAGAGCGTGGTTTTTATTAAACAGACACCATAATGCCGCCTGGCTGTGGAGAATGCATCAATCAATTAGATACAAACTTCAGTCACTGCTCTCAATTGAACATAACCACTGACATATGACATATCCCCTGTACTGGATGTATTTCTAGGCATTCACAAACTGACACAATGCATCAAGTGACCACACATCTCCCCCCTCCCCCTCCCTTCTAGCTGAATGATTCTACGGACCTCCGAAATGTATAATATATGAGAACTCCACTATTTGATGCAGTGAGCATGTCGAGGCAGAAATCCGCGAACAAAGACGAGAGATCTGATAGAGCACCGAGGCATCAGTCATCAATATTCACGCCTCTTCTCTTCGGAGTGCCGGCCCTCGTGTGCCATCTGACAGGTTTCGAGAGGGGGGCGGAACGCCATGCCAAATTTTTCAGACAATGCACTAATGGTTTGATTGCCCCCGGGAGGAGGGGAGGGATAAATGATAGTCCGTGACCACTTTGAAATATCTTCTCTCCCTCTTAATGTGTGTAAGAAGATCTGGAGATCGATTACATAGGAGCTCATGCTGATTTGCCATGAGATGAGGAGAAACAGGGAGAGATAAGAGTTATGTGTCTGTGAAAGAACGAGCTAGGGATGAGGAGAAATATGAAAGAATGATATATTCACACACGTGATACAGCAAGTAGAATTTATGCAGCATAAAATCTTAAGATATGTGCCAACCAGATTTGAGGCAGCTAAGACTCAGTTCATAATGAGCTTTCAAAAATAAACAGAACCACAGTATCTCATTATCTACCACACCTTAAAACTATGTTGGGGAAAAAAAAGTATCTACATAATTTTACTGGTCATGTCCCTTTGATATCAACACATGCTTTTCTTCACTGAAATCTAAAGAATTATCAAACTCAAACTAACAGTCAGATTATCTGGCTCACATGCCTTCAAAATGAATCAAATAATTGATTATACCTTCATTATGAATTCATGAAGTCTTCTATTTGTGTTTTTAGCACAAAAAACTTTGCTGTAAATCTTTTCTTCTTTTTTTTTTCTGGTGTAAATACAGAAAAAGCAAGTTGCAGTGCTGTAGACTACATACACTTGTAATAGTGATAGATGCCGACTACCATGAACTTTGACTATTTGCCGATCTAAGGTAACTGAAAAAAAAAGCTTTTATCCATTACTCCTCCTAAGGGGGGGGGGGGGGGGGACTACTGCATATCCTACAACCATTCCACACAGCAGAATGCATGACTACCTCTGCTCATGCCCCTCCCTTACACCCCTACCCTCATTCTTCCCCCCCCCCCCCCATCTACTGTAATTTGTGAATTCCCATCGGATCCAATCGAAGCAAAGCCTCTCTTCAGTTTCACTCTCGGCCAACTCCATCTTGTATCCTAGCCTTCCATTTGGGCTGAGCAGGCATTTTTTCATAAGATAGCAACACCTCCTTCTCATTCCTGTACATCCCTTTCATGAATATTAGTTGAAGTACTTTGGAGATAGATAACTTCTACTATTATTACTGAATGAAAGCCAACAAATACAACACTTATACCCTGTGAGAAACACTGAAAACCAAGAGCAACATGATACAAAGAATGTCACTTCACTCTTTGTAACAAGACTATAGGAAGTCTCAATTTTCTGCTAACTGGAGACATCTAAATTGTAATAATTCTCAATGTAAATATGCCTAGAGGTACCTTTTATATCCAGTGCTGTGCAAATCAAAGTTTTTGTTTTCATAGAATTTTATCAAAAGCCCAGTGGCTATTCAGATTAGTGCACCAATGAGTCACGTAAATGAAACTGCCTGGCCATGAAATAAAGCAGACTTCAACAATTTTGGATGGCATTCAGAAAACTGAAATTGACAACACTGACCAACACTTGAAAATAACTTTAAGAATGTATTCAGTGTCTGTACTGTTCCAAATTGAGATATATCAATTAGCAAATTGATAATGATAACATAGAATAGATTAATGTAAGAACTTTCCGTAGACATTTTGGCTGTGTTTATCTAATTTGAGAGAGAGAGAGAATCGTGTTTCAAAATGCGTCTGGAATGGCGTTTGCGAACGCGGTTTGAAATGCGATGCTCGGGGTGCCATGTTTGTCTACCCATCATCAAATCCCAATTCGAGCGTTCTCACTGTGCAGTTGTTTTGTGCAGTTCGACCCGAGAAGCATAGGTCAACTAAGTCCAATGTTCTAACCTGTGGGTTGTATACTGCATAGAAGGTGACCTTTGCAGATCAGAGATATAAACGCGGTTCAAAACAGTACTGCGTTCACCAACTCTCAGAAAGGTGATCGTTGTCTCAAACGCGTTTCAAAACGCCCTTTGAATGGCATTTCAAATCGGCATTTCTAAATGCGTTTGAAAACATGGTTGCATTTATCTATCGCTGGAAAATGCCTCAAACGTGTTCAGGAATGTGATTCTGCTTAAGAAATTTTTCAGATAAACACACCCATTGATGCTATGAAACAGAGATAGAGGCAGTTATATCACCCCAGCAGATATCGAAAAATAAAATCAAATTTGGCAGTATACCAGAAGAGACACAAGAGGATCACCAACAAAATGAGGTACTAGTACATAAATACAATCTTGCCTCCTCCCCCCCCCCCCACTTGTGGTATATGGACTAACCTTGCCTAACTTATCACATCAAAAGCATACTAACATTGCACAACAGCCCCGTACATTGAAATCAAAATGTAGAAGCTGCACACTAATCAAAATCAAAGGCCACTCAATAATCATACTGGCATCAGGTCATTACTCGGTAGGTGATTACCCCATCACAAACATTTAATTAGAGCATGACATTGTCAGATGCCGATAAAGCATTCATTGGGAGTTACCAAAGGGTTAAGGTTAAGTGCCTAATAGTGTTTACTTCGAGTGGCACCCCATCCCTGCAAGGTCTGATCAATGCAATTTTGTTTTTCTCTTCTGGATCTCTTGACCAGGGGAAATCTCATCACATGCTACCCTAATCCCAACTATGCGATCAATAAAAAAACACCGGTCAGTCACAAAGAAATCAACAATGACCACCGACTAAATGGCATTGTTGGTTTTAGGAGCTATTTATCTGCCCATTTACGCTAGAGCACCCCCTACACTGGACATATGTTGTTTTTTCGACCCTTTCTAAGATTTCTTCACGAGAATCCCCGCCCCTGGCTTTCTACTCCCTAGAGGCATATTTCATTTGTCAACTTGTTCTTGAAAAAAACAGGATGATCAATATCTGCATTTTTCACCTTTTATGGCTGCTTTTGGAATTTCTTAAGGTCCTAGCTTGCTCAAGGAAGATATTTTACCTTTCAACTATTTTTCAGACCATCTAATTAGAATCTGCGTCAAAACTCACCAAGATGAGAGATAAGCAACTTACTGGTTTCAGAAGAAAGTGTTAGCAACAAAAGGAACTCACTTTAATGGACAAACTGATCTGCCACTTTAATGGGATTTTGCAGGATAGAGAGCTTTAAAAAAGGGAAGAAGAAATAACTGACAATTCAACAGTTTGAAAAAGTTCTTGAAACCTACTGCTTTAACAAAACGGAAAAAGGAGAGCTATAAAAATCATAACATTCGAGAACCCTTTCTCTGTTTGTACTGTACATAATAGGAGAGGAAGTCCTTACCATTACAGAAATCCCAAATACTGTATTTTCTCTCTCAAAGGTTATAGGAAAACACTTCAAATTTTTTGCATTCATACTGCTCTTTTCAGAGGTTAAAAAAAATTCTCCCTCTGCAATGATATATTCCAAGTGATTTACATGAAGTACATACACAAATACATCTCTAGAAAGCAAATTACAACATGGCTCTTTTATCAGGATATCACACCATGAAATCAAAAAGCCCATGCATTTATGATTCCGAACTACCTGTACAGAGAGAATTATAATAGAAACCATGACAATTCAGCCCATTCAGCTATTTCTTATTGAAGCATTGACAGGTATTAAAGATAATATAAAGTTTTGGTACCTCAAAAGTTTCCCTGAATTTCCTTGTCTTTGTTTGTGTTTCAGGTTAAAGTACCTTTCATATAACTAACACTGTGAGACTTACTCGCCCCATAGTGCTCTCATGTCTTAGTAATCATGCAATTAACTGCGACCAGCAGCCCCATACGCATAGCGTAATGGGGCTTCGCATTGTAGCATTCAGGATCATGACAGATTTAGTATTGCGGGTAAATATCAACTTAAAATCAAAAAATTTCTTCAATTTGAGGACTTACTCATTAAGCTGGAGTATTGAAAACAGGCTTCGGACAACGTTTGGTTCTGCCAGTAGTCCCTTTCTGTTCGAATTGATGACTGAATGTGACTCGGTCGAGAGGACCTTGGGAGAGCTACATACACTGAATACTACGGCCAGCGTATGTGCACACATCACATGCGCACAAATTTCAAATCCATGAACGGATAAGATGTCTGTGTGCGCATGCGCTGGCCGTCAATTCAGTGTAGCTCTCCCAAGGTCCTCTCGACCGAGTCACATTCAGTCACCAATTCGAACAGAAAGGGACTACTGGCAAAACCAAACGTTGCCCGAAGCCTGTTTTCAATACTTCAACTTAACTGGTAAGTCTTCAAATTGAAGAAATTTTTGGATTTTAAGTTGATAATAACCCACGATACTACAACGTACATCTGTCATGATCCTGAATGCTACAATGCGAAGCCCCATTTAGCTATGTGTATGGGGCTGCTGGTCGCAGTTATCATGCAATAATGGTTTCGTACAATACTTGTACTACATCGCCACCGTACGGCGGCGCATACTAGTAAACGGCTCTGGTACAAAACCATTATTGCATGATTACTAAGACATGAGAGCACTTTGGGGTGAGTAAGTCTCACAGTGTTAGTTATATGAAAGGTACTTTAACCTGAAACACAAACTAAGACAAGGAAATTCAGGGTACCAAAACTTTATATTATCTTTAACCATACCCATGTAATTCTCATCAAAATGCACACTTGCTTCTCCTTTCTGAATGACTTACAATGTCTCTATGGGCATCTCTCTTCACAAGTGCACGGTCGGAAATTAGCTTTTCTTCGAGCTCGCTACTGTGATAGCTTTACCAGATAAGCCTGTTCACTCTAAGTGTAATGATCATCTTAATTTTCCCAACTTTGTCTCTTCTTTTCAAACATCTTGGTTTATCCTCCTGTCTCTACAGACTCTCAAGTTGAGATTACCTAGCAACAGCAAATTATCCCTTCTGTTTTACCATGCAAAATGAAGGCAAACACACCAAAAGCTGCATGGTCGGAAATTAGACGTATGGGTTATATAGCCTTCCTTACAGCCAACAACACATTTTCAGGAGATCTGAAATTAGCTTATACAATGGAACCTTATGTTTACTATATATACGTCTACATGGTTGGGGTTTTTTCTTACTACTGGGTACTTCTTTTATTTTCTTCTCTTTATTTATTTATTTATTTTTTTTTTTTTTTTTGGGGGGGGGGAGGTGATTGAGGAAATGGGGATGCAGATAACAACTTTAAGCCTCTTGATTCCATTTAACCATTTCTTCATAACCATGTCTGCAAATTTGATATTATTTTTTTTTTTTTTGGATTTCACATTGCTGTATAAAGACCAAAAAAAAAAAAAAATATGAAGAAGTGAAGTATTCTCCATGATATCATATGTGAACTAGAAAAGCACTCTGAGAGTGCAGACCTCCGCCAAGCAGCTACTTTCCAATGATGATCTTGTTCTTCCATCAGTGATTTCCACCCATTGTATGCGTGCTGAAAAATCGTCCGATTTCCCAATATAAAAGCCTTTGTTACGTCATAAACCCTCAGCTGCGCGGCGCGCCTCGCCCTAGCAGAAACTACAGCACGCACTTTAGTGCGCGTATGAAAACCTAAAAAATGGGAAGCTTGAACTCCCAAATTCATTGACCCTTCCTGCCAAAATATCGAACATCCTTCATAAAATCCATAAAAATTTCCGGATCACTGCCAAAATTTAATCATCTATTCCTCGTGTCATTCTCAACCTTTCTTGCAATTTTCATCCAAATCCGCGCACAACATTTTGAGTTATTTTCCACATGGACAAACAAACAAACAAGCAAACTAACTAACTAACAAACTAACCAACGGTAAGGAAAACATAACCTCCCTTGGCGGATGTAATAAACGGTAACAAAAACATAACCTCCTCCCTTGGCGGAGGTAACAACAATCACGAATGAGTGAGTAGCCATACGCTGTGATCGCTGAGGAGTCTAATAACATGAAAAATAGCAGTCAGTGCCTTGAAGGCAGGCTAGATGAGATGAAGCTGTTTGATTGCTCCAGTGATGAGACAGCTCCAAGTATGTCCCCGCATCCTCCATGATTGCATACCGAGATGAAACCGACACTGACTGATTACTCCAATAGCGCCCGGCAAATGACCAATTTCCTGCGGCGTCCAATAGGTCTACTTATAACCAGTGGAATGAATGATTCGGGAGAAAAAAGGAAGGGGTGCTTGAAATGTGAGCTGACGAAAGTGACAGATTTCTCATTTTCTAGCAGTATTCTATAGTACCTGAGGAAATATACATGATGATACTATTGTCGGTTGAGAATGATAAGGGCGTTAAGTTGCCTCTAAACCCATAGTGTTCGGGACAACTTAACGCCCTTCTCATTCTCAGCAGACGCTATGTTCTTCTCGTATGACAATGTATAGTCACAAATTACAGAACATGATGACTGGGCTGTACTTTTCAGGAGTGACGATTATTTCCCCCCCCCCTCCCCCCCCCCCCAAAAAAAAAGCAGGTGATACTATGCAATGAACAATCTGAACTCTTGCAACATATGTGTTTTTTAGAAGCCATTTTCTTTTCCATGACAAAAGGAAACATTACATGATACAAATTACACGAAAAAGAAAAGCTAAGTGAATTTCTCAAGAATTCTACCTCAACAGGTCACAATTCAAGAACTTACAGGGAAACACATGCAAATTGCACAGTCTAAAGATCCTTAGTATGCACGTTCACTTTCAGACATTTTTCATTTTGATTGGGGGAAAAACAGTCTGGAAGTATATGCTAAATCCAGTAATCCACTTCATACATTACAAGAGAACTAGCTATTAGAACCTCTTGTCAAAGGGGGAATATACTTGCACACTATACACTGTATACCTGAGTGATCTTTTTCTCCCCCTATCTCAATCTGTCTTATTAGTCAAATTTACACACACCTGGGCCCCGTTTCATAAAACTTGTCATCAGTGACAAGTTGTCATAAAATAGTTGTTATAAGCTACTGAAATCCTTGCGTCTGATTGGCTAAGAAATGAATAAATGAAATAAATTTTTGCATAGAATTACAATGCAAAAAGTGACTTCAAGGACAAGTCCACCTTCATATACATGTGGATTGAGTGAATGCAGCAATATTTGTAGAACACATCAGTGAAAGTTTGAGGAAAATCGGACATTCCGTTCAAAGTATCTTAACAGTCACTGCTGGATGAGAAGACTACTAGAGTGTATGATGTCACATGCATACAATGTTATAAGGAAAATATAAATATAATTTCACAAAATGTTACTTTTTGAAAAAAGTGCACATTTCTTCGACTCATCACTGACGTATGTTAAGGGTAATATTATTCCCCTTGCCTTCTGAAAGAGGGAAGTCAAGTGTTCTTTTATTAAAATGCGAGAAAAGTGAAAATATTGTGAATTTTCCTCATACTTTCTTTATATAGTTGTACACATGTGACATCACAAGCTGTAGTAGTCTTCTCATCCACCAGTGACTAAGCAGAAACTTCAAATATTCATAACTTTTAAATGGATTGTCCAATTTTCCTCAAACTCTTGCTGATGTGTTTTTTTAATATTGCTGCATTCACTCAATCCACACGTCTATGAAGGTGAACTCGTCCTTTAATCCGTTGAGGATGGACTAATTTTGCTACAACACGCATTTCCCATAGGCACCTGCCCGAGTATACTCAGGACTCGTCCTCAACGGGTTAAGCTCCTGTGTGTGAATGCAGCTGATGGCTATTCACCCACCTCCTCTTCCCTTTCTCTATCTCCCTCATTCTTCTTTCTCTATCATTCTTAGCATTGTACATCCTTCCTTTGTATGAATAACATAGTTAAATGCTGGAAAGTTAGTTTGCATCATCATCAGATGAGCGCATCGTTCTGTTAACTGTTACGTGCCAGTGACACACGATGAGATTACTGTATGATTCTCAAAACTGGCCTTGAAAGCCAACAAAAACTTGGAGTGAATACTGTATTTGTGAAGACCAACACATCATTTGCCATGGTCTGGATGTATGCAAACAGTGGTACTGTATTCAAACTATGTCAACAATAAGAAAATCTCAATTTTAATTGAAGATGGTTTCACAACATTGATTCGCCATATCATGTCCCTCAAACAGACTCTGCCATAAGGGGTAGTTACAATGGTGAAGAAAAAGTACAAAAGTTCGAATGGACCGCAGTAAGGGTTCTGACCGGACTTGTAAAGTGCGACCTAAAAAACAGCTCAATAGGCAGAGTATTGTGAAAAACAAGAAAAATCAATATAGCATATGGGGTAATCAACAAAGCGGCCCTGCTGCCCAAAAACAACAACATGTGGGTCTTACTGCGAGTGACGAGACGAAAACAACCCACAGTCCAGTGACAAGAGCAGCCCAAGTCGCACATTATGTAATTACCGCATGGCGAGATAAAGTAGACGCGACAGGAATAAGCTGTGAGGCTGCAGACGGTCATCATTTCCCTGGATGAAGATTCTCAACCAGTGGCACCAAGTTCG
Source organism: Diadema setosum (assembly GCF_964275005.1). Taxonomy (NCBI): domain Eukaryota; kingdom Metazoa; phylum Echinodermata; class Echinoidea; order Diadematoida; family Diadematidae; genus Diadema; species Diadema setosum. The sequence goes on from NC_092698.1 coordinate 35,684,666, forward strand.
GCTGCAGTGCCCTCAGTCACGATACATGTTTCATTCATGATGGTCATTATTCAACAATAGTCTTCATACATCATACGATCATCTGGAGCAAGAGTATCTGAGTAACCACACCTACCTCTCTTTGAGATATACAACAGATGAACCAAACACAAGAGCATACAAGAACAGAGCTATTGCTCACTTGATTTCATCCGGAAGTTTCACACAATGACACTGCATATGTTGTACATCCTGCCACAACAAATTCTGCGTAAGACACACAAATCTTGTTCTTCCTTAAAAGTAGAATTCATCCATTTGGGTTGTCCCATTCTTTCCCATCATCTCTCTGCTATTTCACAAAACCATTTTCCAGTCTTTCATCACTTCAGAGGGTATGACTTTATCAAAATTCCTCTGTGATATCCGCCATCCATAAGAACATTGCATTCTTACTAGAAATGTCACTGGAAAAATCTCATCACTGTTCCTCTCTTTGGGCTCCAAGTACACCGATACATGAAATCCAACAGCAGAAAAAATTTACACCACGGTTAATATTTCCTGTTGATGATAAACATCGAAGCAGGTGAACTCAGAGACGCCATTACAAACTTCGAAAGAATGCTAACAGCCTTCAGAACTTTGGATTATTCCAAACACCCGGTAAACTCAGTCTTGAGTCGCATGCATTCCATGTTGAGTTGATTGTGTTGATGCAGACGAGTAACTGTACCCAGCTGCAGTGGAATGTAGGATGCCAAAGTTCATGACACGCAAAGCCCCAGCTGGGAACCCACGGCGATATACCTTTCCATCTGCAAGTTACCAAAAAACTTTTGTAGAGCTTAGAAGCCTTCTGCTACATCCCTACCATGCCTATGTTTGGCACAGTGAGTGCTTGCGCTTCTATGAGCATTTACTGCAATGTGCTCTACCCACATACTTCTGATACCTTTACAAAACTCCGTAAAAACATAATGGGTTGATGCCGCTATTTCACCTAAGAATAGAGAGAAAGGGGATAGTCTCTTCCAAACAGAAAAGCTAGGTGGTGCGGGATCTTTCTTGGGGATCGGCAAATGTGTAAAGGTTACGGGTGATCGACATACACATTCATAGCATCAGAAATACAAAGAAATGTCATAAGCCCTGAGGAAGCAAGCAAAATCCACAGAGTTTCTCTTGCCCTTCTCCCTCCCCCCCCCCCCCCAGGATTTTACAAAAACATACAAAATGGCTCTGCTTTCTGTTCAACACAGGTCAAAGTGTCAGTCACCTTTGTATTGCGTGGGATGAAAGAGATGGAAGTTTTCAGTTTATTAAACTGTGAGAATACCATTAACTCACACACAGTTTTCAGCTGTGGCTCAAATGGTTATAGTCTTTCACACCTTAGAGATCGTCCCTGGGATACAAAGAATAATACTGTTGATAGCCCAAGGGACAATCAGTAATGCCAATCTTGTAGGAAACACATGCCATTCAAGAAAATATCACATCAATAAAAAGCAGTAATTTATCCCAATTACATGACTATTAGTGTAATCACTGATGAAAAGAATCATCAATGAAGTGAGTCACCAATATTTCTCTCTCTTTCTACTATTACTGTTTTCATTCATCCATAATTCACCTGTAGAAGGCCATTTTAGCATAATGCAGTGATTACCTTTTATTGTTGGGTAACTTCCCGGTTTGAGACATCAATGAAATACAATCATGCATTCAATCAGAAACAATTTTGGCAGAACAGAGGTGCATCTGTGTGGTGTGATTAATAAACAACACGAGCCACAAAGAAAACTTGACGAACCGCGTCTGAACAATTATGTGAACATACAATGACAACAGACACTGTCTTTGACTGGAATACTATTTGCCGTTAATGCAATGTGCAATACTAATTACTATCAGGAGAGGCAATAATGGTGTTTCTTGTGTTTTTCACAATAGCAACTGCATACGAAAGGTAGAAAATGAAAAACAGTTTCACAAGTGTGAAGGCAAAGAAACATTAAAAAAGCATTTCGTTGGATTTAACATGGTTGAGTGGATATCACCATCAGTGCTATGATAGAAATTCTATTAAGATAAAAGTAGGATTTTAACTCTGATCACTAATAAGTACTGCTACGATGTGTGGATCATAAAAACAATATTATGCCCCAGCTTGCATACTCTTGTGCAATGTTCTGTTTTGATTTTGTATCTCTAGTATAGGTCATTTACATGAACATTAGTTTCACCAAAAATCCCTCAAAGACCAAAATTGCTACAAAAATGTAAATTGACATTTTTGTTTACCATGTAGGGGAATAAGCTATCCTCTACATAGAGATGTTCCACATTAAAATTCTATCAATGTATCAATGTTAAATGTTATATTTCCTCCCAAACACAATATGCAGTGAGTTTTGAATAATTGTTTTCTCATAGCTGTTTCAATTCATATTTCTCAAAGGCCCTACTGGATTGTGTTTTAAATTACAGCTTGATCAGAATATGTTTTGAATACTTCCTTAAATATGCATTTGCTACTATTGATATACTGGGATCTTTATCTGGCGGCCTAATGGACTTTTATATTTTTATGAGTTGGGGAGAATGGTTTACTTACATTTGAGAGGTGCAGGCTTGCTTATCACAAATTTGAGCATTATATCCCTGGCTGCACCACAAACAAGAGAAAAATGCCAGCAAGCATGACAGTCAGTGCATTCAGTTCGTTCCGCTAGGCTAAACCGGGCTGTCAGAGACACGAACACGGCTTTGGGCGACATAGTCACGACTCGTTGGAGGCGTACGCTGGCACACCATCTAGGCTGGAAACATTCACGAACGCATTTATGAGAAAAGTTATATCTAGCCAAATCCACGGCTTTAAAAAAGGCCACACAGCAGATGATCACGCACGACAGGCCCTTCAGGTAAAACGTAGGTTCCTATTATCTGAAGTGAAGCTGAGGTAATCCCAACGACTCACTGGAAGTTTTTGCAGAGAACGGTTATCAGTTTGCCTCCTTCCCTCTGCAATCAGTCATGAGTTTTCATAGCAAATGATACCAGTAGTCATGACAGAAAGAATCAGGTGCACCAGCTCAGGATGTGTAAGCATCAAAGTCCAACGGGTGCACAGGGATGCCAGGTTAAAAAAGAAAGACTGCAGTCATATTCGAATCAAACAGTAATTATCCCAGCAAATCCTGACTTCGCTGGTCTTAATCACTGAAGAGATGAACTGAAAAAGGTCACTGTCACTTCTAATCAAAATTCATGATCGCATCTCAGGTTTCTGGCATTTAATGATGAACGATTTCACGGGGCAAGCCGACACGTTTTGAAGAGTAATCATCCAGATGTTGAGATACATAGACCGAAGTCCAACGTCCACTGTGTTTCTCTGAACAAAGCTCTCTATATATTAATGTGCACATTGCAACCATGTAGTCTCAGTCTAGAGAACTTTATCATACCAATATCTTCAGTGTATGTCAAGTGTACTGCTTTGTAATCCGTTTAGAAAATGGTTAGAGCTGCGGAAGGTTAATTTGCATGCCCTTCATCCTAAATGGATACTTTCGCGTCACAAATCAATCATGACAAAAAAGTAAATGGTCGCATTTGAAGACAGGCACTGCACAGATGAGAAATTATCCAATAATTAAACCACAAATCTGATACTGGTGTAAAATGATGCAGAAATGAAAAGCCCTAACAATAGCTGGGTGGCGATACAAGGTGACTAAGATTGGCTGGTATTTACTTTTCAGCCGATGTCTGTTATTGGCTATGACTGTAATAATTCAGTGGCTAGCTATGGGGCACTAGCAAATCATAACAATATATGCGTCCAGAATTTGTTGCAGCAGAGGGAGTGAATTGGAGATGCCTCGGCGTTGTGCTGGGCTGAGGTAGACGTACGTGATGATCGGAGTGCGAGTGTGAAAGTTGCTAAGGGGGGATTTCTTTACCCCATCCAGGGCGACAACGCTTGAGGAAGAACTTCACTTTGAAGCGGACGTGCCAGTGAGGGCATGATTGGAGGGATGTACGGCAGGCCGGTGGGGGCAAGAGGCGTCTTGGGAACCCCAGAAGGGGTGTCTATATGGGTACAGCTGTAAATCTTGTCCTACAGGGCTGCAAGAATGACACTTCTCAGTGTCTCTCTCGAGAGCTGTTCAAGTGGTTGAAATGGCCAAGTTTCAGTCACTTTCGCTCCACTGTTTTCTCCTAATTCTCTCCTCTTTCTGTGAATTAGATCCAACAGGGCTTGGCACCTTGTTATCAAATAATTTGTAATTCCAGATTCTTTTACATCAGCACTGTAAAAGCAAAAGTTTGCATTGACATCCACAGTACTGAGAATTGTCTTCAGATAAAAAGAAACAGAATCCTGGGCTTCAGTTTGTGTTCACATGTGTTCACATCAGTAACAGATGAATGTTGTCCATAACATACAGTAAAGCTCCAAGAGAATAGTGTCATTTTATGATGAACAGCTGGTGGAGTTTTGATGAATCTCACACAAAAACTTCAGGGAACACGAAAGAGTACCACCCATATCTCACCTCAGAAAAGAGGTATATCACACTCAACACATGTGCATTGGTGTGAAGCTTGCTGAAAAGAATGTGGCAATGAGTCCATTCCTAAGACGCAATCAATCATATACTTGCACTAACACAGAATATGAAAAATAACAGCTCTCAAATTCCCTTTAAAAAAGTAGCGACCCAATTTATCAATCTGAAATTACCTCTAAAAATTGGGAACAATCTTTTCACTTGTTGTGCACAATAAATTTCTTCACATTTTGGGGGGATTTTGTTTATTTATTTTTGAGGGGTATCTGATTTGTTAATCAATTCAAATATTTTCTGGCTCAAATCTATTCCTTTCATTAGGCAGCCTTGAAGACTGCAGACACAGAGAAACCAAATTTCATCTGGTAATAAAAGCTATTGGGAGGTATGAAATATCCTCTGTGTATTTGTCAGTGAATATCAAACAGCTTGAATCAAAGCAGGAGAGAATTTCTACAGGATTTGTCTCTTCCCCCAGGATCAGCCATTAATATTGAGAGAGAATTATGCCCCCTAGTGTCGTGCAAGACTTCACAATAATACACACAGGTGTACATCCATCACCACAGGTGATATGGCAGGAGTTACAAAAATATAATCCAGTTTTGTTTGGTAAATCCACAACAATAAGTTTTGGCAAAGAAAAAAACTGCTTTTGTGCTGGAAACTACTGAATCAAATCAAATCCCATTCAGTTTGGAAAACTCTCCAAATTTACAACAAAAATATATCTGTCAGTAGAAGTCACGCATTTCTCCAAATGACACAATGGACCCAAACACAGTCAAATTGCTCGTGGAATATAGTCATTCAGGGCATTCAATTGGCCATGCTTTCACAATTCCAAGATCCGTAGGGGAGTTGCGACCATTCACTGGCTGTACAGGTGGGTTTGCTCACAGGAGCCAGACTTCAAAGGCATCCCTTATACGCCGACAATCTAACCAGTCTCACGCTGTGTCCCTGCTGGCAAATCTCCATGCAGCACTGAACTTGATATTCATTACCAGGAAGATGGCTAAACTGATCCGAATTCTCGGGTTTCAAGTCCTAATTCCCTTGCAGATGTAATGAAGTGGGCCATCAGAACGCAAATTCCAGATGTGTTTAAATTTGGTGTGATAATCCATTCACAATATGCTCTTCCCTTAAAAAAATTCTTTTCTTTCCAAGATGTCTCACTGTTCACCATTCATATTTCCTTGACAGGTTGGGAAAACTTGCGCATTTGGAGAGGGTCAATCAATGTTTACGATTTTTGGTTAGTCAAACGGATGGGTCAGGAACAAAATACACTTGACCTCATAGTAAGTCGAGAGTTCACCCCCTCGACACCTATCTGTCCTTGTGATTCACTGTCATCCAGACCACTGGGAATTCACTCACTGACACCAAACACGGAGTAGATTTAGTAATCATTGCCTAGCTGTGCTTATGCTCAAGTTGACCTTTTAGAGTCGCAGTCCTTCAGGAGGAGACGTCAACTGCGGAGGATAAAACCAGGCTTCCTTGGTGGGGATGCATTCATGTGGGCACTAATCAGATACACTGGGCTGGAGTGACTCAATAAAATCTCCCCGCTCAAAATAGAGGGAGAATCTGACTTGAGCAAGAATCTGACGTCACGCAGAAGCGTCACATTTTATGAAGGTTGACTGCCATTTCTCCTCCAGTGCTAGAGAGAGTAGAAGCAAAGGGGGCAATGTAAATTGCCCTGTCAGTCCGTGGATAAGAGGGAGGCTGTCCTCCACTTGTTGCCAGGCTACTTTAAAATCTGTCTCTAGACGCACTCCTTTCTCCTCAAGAGATGCATGTGCACATGCTGAGATCAGAGTTACACAGCATGATGAGTTCCCATCTGAGTGAACCATCTAGTCTGACGTCCGGCCTGTTTGGCAGTTTCACACACGAATGATGAAGCAACGAGTTGTTGAGGGGAAAAAAATACACTTAGATGTTTACAGCAAGCGATGGGTCTCTATTGATCCCAAATCTGCAGTTCTGGTGTTCTCCCTTTGTCCAGCCTCCCCACGTCAATACTTGACCAATGTAAACACCTTGTTAAAGAAGGAGTTACTCAAGACAGGCGACTGACCGCTCATCAGTGTGAAACTGACCACATAATCAATGACGATGCTAAATGAGTGATCACTCATCTGTGGCATTATTTCTCAGATGGAGGAAATTGCACTGTAGCATTAATAATAGCTTCCTCAGCCATGTGTTTTTACAGTTGACCATGAGATGGGCCCATTTTGGCTCATTTAGCACCAACTCATCCGTTCACCACATGACATGCACAGCATATATTAAGAAGCTGGTCAGATATCCATCGCTGTGCCCATCAGCATCGGAAGGTATCACTGCAGTCACTTACACGCAGGCTTAAAGCCAAGTGTGGTCTGTTCACACAGATCTTGTCCTGATAAGGAAAAATGCACTGCCAGTTCCTCATTTCATCTGATATGATGATAGTATTTTTTTCCCCCTTGGGTTCACTCTCAAGCAGATGGATGCCCAAGTGGATGACTGGTTGGATGTTCTGAATCTCAGAAAGAGAGAGAGCACAGTATCGAGAGTTCACTGACAGCTGGTTTAATTACAAGAAAAATGCACAAGAACAGACAAGGGTGTAATCCCAGACTGGCATAAAGTGTAAGAGGTTGAGCAGTAAATACGGCAAACAATTTAGCTCTCTCCTCAAGGAACCTTGGGTTGATTTCGCGTCGTCATGGTAGTGAATCACGGCAAAGAGGGTGATGATGCATGCATCCGCCAAGGTCCCTCGAAAGGCAAGTGATTTAGCAGTGTGTGATGAACTCCGCTTGATTTGTGATGCGTTCACTTCTCCCCCCTGTGACGGTGACTAAAGCAAATGCATTTACCATTCAGCTAGTGGTGGGAAGTCCACGATCACATTCTGACCTGCCTAGCAACGGGAGACCAGCTCTGGAAGAATCTGTCTGTGTTTTGATACCGAAACACGAGTCTCTTGAGAGCAGGGCTGGTCTCAACAGCCAAAAAAAGTATATCCAGCTCTACATAGCAAGCAAAAGCATAAACAGTCAATGTCAGTGCCGATCATCTGTTGATTGTGACAGTAGGATCCCCTGTCAGTGCAGTGGCTTGTGAACAGCGACCAGTGAAAGTAGAAGGTGAGAGTGACGTTGTGAGGAGAAGAACCGACATTTAAAAAAAAAAAAAAGCCAGGAAGTCCAGCCGTAAGACAAACAGGATTGTGGCCCGATGATCAGAGGAAACCAATACCAGCTTACTGAAGGGGAGAAAGAGGGAGAGGTGTGTGTGGATGGGCCCTCAGCTTACACACAATACCCGAACAATGGCAATTGAAGTTGCTGCCTCGGTGCACACGCCATACAGACCTTTGTCACAATGGAACGCCCACAAGCCAAAGACTGCACTGTGCGACCCATGCTTGTTGCGAAAACACGCTCCCAATTCATATTCTCTGAGTCAGAAAATTAGCTCCTTTAAACGTTTTCCTCTCTTTACACCCTTCTTCTTCTCCCATCTTGCTTCTTTAATCCACCCTTGAGCTCCCTTTCCTTTCACTTCCTTTATAGCTTTCTCCTCTTCTCTTTCACAGTGTAATATGAATTTAGGATCCGATTTCAAAACCTAATTACTTCATCAAAGATGATTGATTAGAATGTTCTTTTTTTCTTTTGCTGGGTCATACGTTTTTTTTTTTCAACATTACATGTAGATGTGCTAAAAGGAAAGACTAATACAAATGCTCCTGGCCAAATATTTGTCATAATACTCTTTGCTTGAGTGTTTCAAAAAGTTTCAAGTGAAAAACTTCACTTAGCAGCATCTTCTACAGAAGCACACAGGACAAATTTTCACTCTGACATTGTGAAGACATGAGAAAAGTTAAAAAACATGTCACTAACCATTCAAACTTTATTTTATTTTCACTTTCACTGAACACTGGAAGTAATCTTCATGTTTCCAGCTTACTAGTGTCCACAGGTCAGGCCCAGTTCAGACAGCTGATTGGATACTAAATTGAGCTCCTACCTGAGCCATCTCTTACTGATGAAGAAAACAAAAACAAGAAACTGAGATATGATTAGAAACCCTCCACACAGAGATGTTTGTGATCACTTTCAAGATGATATATGATGGAAAAACAAACAACAGCTAGTCTTTGTACAAGGCTTCACTAACTACATTCCCTTGGCCATGCTTCATAATAGATGTTTCTATGATCAGACTATGCACAAACTTTCTTGTTGACATGTTGCTATATCCACACTTATTTAATTATAATTTTTAATTCAAATTCTGTACACAGAGGCACAAAGAGGTCAAAAACTGTCCTTCACTTTGAGACTTGCCCCAGAGATTATACCACTACTGAATGGACTGGAGACTAACTCAATCAATACACCTTTCCTATGGTCAATGGCCAGAGCCAAGAACCTTCAGGCTGGGCTCCAAGCCAGCCCAGGAAGTCCCCTTTGTTTCCATCAAGAGCCTAATCAGGGAGATAAGAAAAACATGTTTGTGTGTACATCTTGTTTACCGCATAATGCTGCCATACATAGAGTTATATGCAGTTTTTAGTAACAACGATAATATCCTAAGTCTGAATGAGGACTAGAGGTTTACAATCAAACAAGGGCTTAGGTCAGGATTAGCAGGGTGTTTTCATAACTCTGTATGAAATTAACATTTCATTTCTATAGAGAGATATCCTTGAATAATGTTTAGGAGTCTTTATACATCACTAATCAAACCACACTGCACATTAAGAGAAGACTTATGGAATGGTAATCATCCTCAAACGTGAAGTACTCCTCACAAAATCTGTTGTACATTCAACCCCCCCCCCCCCCAATCCCCATTCCCTTTCACAGCAAACCTCCTTGGTTTGAGTGTTTTTGTGTTTGTTCTTGTTTTATTAAAAAAAAACTCTTTGCAAGATACAAATAATGGTTGACTATGAATATTACAACAAATGACATCTGTTGGAAGGGAATTCATACTGACATGAGCAAGATATGCCTGTCAATTTGGAGCCATGTTTCTATAAAGGTTACATGACATGCAAGGTCCGACTGAAGCAACGATGACAGGTCTTCGATTCTGGTTGAATATTGATGAAATTATGCATTTTCTTCCCCCCGCGAAGGAGCATGGGACACCATGCAGACAGGGTGTGGTGGGTGTCATAGAATATTATGCAGCAATCAATACCTACTCCCACATCCTGCATCAATACCCAGTACAAGCTTTTTTTTTTTTTTTTTTTTTTTTTTAAATTCATCTACGGGTAGGGAGTGGTTAGATCCTTATGCTACTAGCAAGACATTTTGTTTGTTTGTTTTTTTTCCCTAGAATTATTTTTTGCTTAGTTTGGTTGCTGTCAGAGAGCACAAGAGAAGTGTTTAAAAAGCCCTAAAACACACAGATACATTTAGAGCAGGAAATACTCAATATTCTCACATGGATTAAAAAATCAAACTAACAGACAAACAAACACCAATGACCAATCTGTAACTTTGGCTTTCTATCAAAAATGTCTTTCTCCAACGAACATAATTATGTCTTGAAAGAAATAAGAGCTGTTCTTTGTAACATGAAGTAATATGTATGGTAGATTCTATAGACATGTACTGTTACATTAGGGACAAACCATCTCTCAGTCGTGCCACAATATTTCCCCCAGTCTCTATACTGACAATCCTAATTGGGGGGAGGGGGGATCTAAAAGAAACCCTCTTTGTTTAATGCAACTAATACTATAATAACTAGTTGGCATGCATCAGGACTGTGATTAATCGCCTGCCAACCACAGAAACCACCAAACCACACATTCACACTTGTTCAACCAATGTGGCATATTCAATTCTAAACTTTCTCTCCTCATATTCAATCAAGCTTTGGTGCTAGCAGGGAGGTGGGAAGCCCACCTCCCTGGTGCTAGAGAAAGTACAGGTGGCCTGTATTCTACCATCTGAACCTGTGGCAGGTATATGATATTCATTACTACAAATCACCCATGTACAAGCACAAAGATATCCACATTTGAGATGTGACTTTTCTGATCATACCATGTTGCCATTATGTGGTTAATCACGGAAAAGTTGAGAGAAGGAAATAAATGGATCATTCAGGAATTGCTTCTTTTTTTTTGGGGGGGGGGGGATGGGGGAAGACAGAGAAGGTGGTATTACGGCAGTTTTACACTGATGCCTTTCCAAACACACCTTATACACATAACACATTATACACAAACAGATACACCTTAAAACAGATACACAAGAGTGTTGAGTAACTCTGCCTACCAATATATTCTGTGTGGAGGGGTGAAGCACATACAGATATCATCACCAATCTCAAAAAATCCTTGCCAATGACTCATATGCCCTAAACAAAGTCATAAATCTTCATGTTTGTTTCAGCAATATAACAAGACTAGAAGTTAATGTTTAGTCTCTTCCTCCACCATCCCCCCCCCCCCTCAAAAAAAAAAAAACCCAAAAAACAAAAAAAAAAAACCACACACCACCATATATATCTCTTTCTAGTCCGATTCAATCCACACCTCTCCATCCATCAAACATGAGCAAGGCACAATACACTGCCACCATTGTGACTGCATAGTGCACTAGCAGTGAATCAGCTATAGCTGGCGCCCTTCTATATTGAGCTTATCATCAACATTGAATCAATTTCACTCCCCACACACAGGCAGCAGGACAAACTGTGTCAACAGTGAATGGCCTCCACACACATCTTGTTCATATTAAACAGAAGGTGAGTCAAACATAATTTCTACAAACTGAAAATAACTTAACCTTATCTATATATCTAAAGCTATTCAAAAGCCCTGACATAATTTTGGGCTACTTGCAGTTATCATGACAGCAGGTAGGCAAAGACCAATCACTTGTGCTCATTAACCCGTTGAGGACGAGTCCCGAGTATTACTCAGGCAGGTGTCTATTGGAAATGTGTGTTGTAGCAAAATCAGTCCATCCTCAATGGCCCGAATTCACAAAGGTGGTACAAATGAAACCATGGTTTAAAGGGACTGTACAGTACTGGTTGAGGTGGGGATTCATGTTTTGAACATTCCTAAGTGAGATAATGAAAAGCCTCTTATGAAATATGAAAGAGCATGTAATTTTGAGAAGGATTCAACTTTTATTTGATGAAAATTGGTTTTCAAATGGCTGAGATATCCAAAAAAGTGCTAATAATAAAAGGCGACATGCCACAACTTTATTAGGATCTCTTTGTTTCACATTATTTTTGGATATCTCAGCCATTTCAAAACCGATTTTCATCGAATAAACTTTTGATACCCCTTAGAACTGCATGCTCTTTGACATCTCATAGAGTGGTTTCTGAATATTTCGCAAAACATTAAAAGCTAAATCCTCACCTCGACCAGAACTGTACACACCCTTTAAACCATGGACAAAAACCATGGAGCGCCAAGTGTCGCATGGAATATTTTGTTACGAGATCAGTCATTTTGTCAATGAAATTATTATTTTGTAACGAAATGACAACATTTTGTAACTAAATGAACATTTCGTCCACGAAATGATAATTTCGTCAACGAAACGGTCATTTTGTCAACGAAATGACCAATTTCGTAACGAAATATTCTGTGCAACACTTGGCGCTCCATAGTTTTTGTCCATGGTTTAAACCATGGTTTCATTTGTACCACCTTTGTGAATTCGGGCCAATGGGTTAAAAACATTAGGGGGGGGGGGTCTTGAACTTGCCTTGAATGCTGTGACAACACAGTTTATAGTTACACTTGAAATACCTCAATGATTGCCGCAGAACACATACTACAGAAACACAACAGTTACTACATTTAAGAAAGAAGACAGACAAAAAAAAAATGCAAATAGTCATAAATGTATATCACTTCTCACTTCTTTCAGATGCCCCTATTAGCCTTTCAAATTTCTTCATGCTTGGACCTCAGAAATGACATGAATTCTGTTATCCACATTCTGTAAAGATCACAGAAGTTGATTTTAAAAAAGAAGTCCACAACCAATGGATATTTCTGTGCAGGTGACATTGTGTGAACATATCAAAGACAGCTATGTTAATGTCTCCACTAAACCTCAGCAAAATGACAAAATCAACTTGACTTCATGTTTTCAGTACACTTCTATTACTGATTACTTAAATTCTAATGTAAAAGACTCCCTGATGAAAATATGTCTCCTTCCTTTCAAAAAGGACTTTTCCATCAGAACATCCGGACTCGCACCGTCTATTGTGCATACATAATGTCTGGCTAGTATAGACTACATACAGGCGGTGCACCGCATTAGGGTGACATCAATGCCATCACAGACAAAGCAAAGTAAATCCCTCCAACACCTGATCTGAGCTTTCTCGCACCTATACGGTAAGGAATGAGCGGCGGGGACCCCTTGTGGAGATATTTCATGTAGATGATGACTGTGAGGAATCGGACCAGGGTACATAGGAATGCAGCATGCAGGCATGGGCTCTCCCTTTGTTCGGAGGAGATCAGCCCTTTGTATTGGACCATTTAGACAGGTATAGGGCACGTACATGTATTCATTGTAACATGGATGGTACATACCCTAAAAGCCTCCTTCTGTTCACATTTCATCTTATCAATCTCTTTTATCTCTCTGTGTCAAAAGCTTCCTTATTGACAAAAGAATGATTCTGTCTTGATCTGAACACAAATTCTATGCTCTATGTTGTCTGAATGTATCATCTCATTCACATGTAAATGAAGCCTATTTACTGAAAAATGAAAGTAAACGAAAACAAAAATGAATGAAAGGAAGAAATAGAAACAAGAATCTGTACCACTTTGGAGCAAGAAATATAATATGCTTATACTAATTACTATTGCCCATGGCACAAACACTAATTTCATGTCCTGTTCACAAGAGCACAGAAAATTCTAATAATATCTAAAAGCCATACATGCCAGGGCATAATCCTCTTTTCTGGTCATCATTACCCCTATTTTCTTTTTTTTTTTTCTTTTTAATGTGGTTTTGGTCATGTTAGTTACCATACACAATGCCATTTTAATGAGCAGTTTATTGTAATTCCATGTAAACACAAGATGCCATAATGGAATGTTAGTGGAAGAGAGTAATAACTTGCAGAAGACCGCTTCCCTTTAAGTCTTCACCCAAAATGTTGAGCAAACTGATTGAACCCAATCACCATACATCTGTCATCGTGGTAAATGATGACATTGCCCTTCTCAATATTCATGTCATTCTTCTCTCAGATATTGTTGGCTAACATCACCTCTTGGCATGCATCCCATTTATCTCTCTCCAAATATGTCACACACACAAAAATTAACCTACATTTTATTCCTCCTTTTTTTTAAGGCAGGTAGAAATAGGACATGTCAACCTCTGGAATGCAACAGCATTGTGTCAATCATAAGGCCTGAATAGAAATGCAAACTTGCTCCATGTTTTTTTCAAGAAGATTTTTTGATATGTCCAGCAGAACCAAGAAAATTATACAAAACATATGTAGTGGTTATCACACAAACAGAATGATTACAGAGGATGAGTAAGTTTAAGCAAGGGGATAAGAATTCATATGAGAAAAATGTATTAAACCTATCAAAATATAAAATACAAGATAAAGATAATAATCGATGTACCCTCCCAAATGATCTCCATTTTAATTGTACATTAACCCATTGAGGACAGACTAATTTTGCTACAATATGCATTTCCCACAGATCCTTGCCCGAGTACACTCTGGACTTGTCCTCAACGGGTTAAAGCTCTACACCACTGCAAACAGGTGCCTCCTCTATCAGAATGAAGTAGCTGAAGTGAATATGTTTAACTTTGGTCAAATTTCTGGACTTCTTTCCCAAATCTATTTATCTACAACTTTTGAATTCCTGGCACTTCAGATGGCAATAAATGATATCACAATTGTCCATGGTGCTAATCATAATCTTGATCCTTGTAACCGACAAAGCACTACAACACCTCACCAGCAATAAACCCTAATTTGCGATCGATGTAATCGCAATGATCTGACACAAATTGCAGGTCTGCCAACATTCATATATCATAATCAGGGAGATTCCTTGGAACACAAGTGGGAGATACTTGTAAGCACATCAGTAGATGAAAATAATCCTGAAATCAAAGAGGATTTTGTATTTTCTCGTCAGCACATGAAGAGATATCATACGTTTTTTTAGGAAGCATCCAGGAGAATTATGGGTTCATCATACCTTGAATTAATCAATTATCATTCTTAAAAAAAAAAAAAAAATCACGACTAAGCACCAGAGTGAGACAGGTGAATTGTGGGATACATTCATCTACACAAATCGAGACAATACTCCAGTTGATTGTATGCACAATTTTGGGTCACAAACAATATGTGGAACATTGATAAAGAGCCTTGAGGAAGTTCACAGTCGTGGTTATATCACTCAATCACTCAGCATGCTTTATTCTTGTGGAAATTGTCACAGTGCCCCAATTTCTAAGAGCTGACAAATAGCACACTCAGACATGTTCAAAAGAAGTGATCACATGATGCAAAGATCTTTTGTGACTTCCCTTTTGATGACAAACAAGAAGAAATTTTGATTCTAACAATCATGTTACAATGATATCTCGAAGCAATTATTTCAAATCACAATGTGACATTGATTGAATATGAATACCACACTGCAGACATGTAGTGTTGTCTGCTATAATATCAGTCATGCCACTCGACTAGAATAACAATTTTTAAGTTGGAACAACGTTCCTTTCAATATTAAAAACTCAGTACTACAAATAATAAACTGTGAAAAATGTTGGAAGAATGCAGCACGGCAGACAAAAACTGGAGAAATATGTATCACAGAAGAGAATATTCCACACAATACATGTCAACTTGATGTTAAACATTATTCCAAGCATGGAAAAGTCACTCAAAAAAAAATCAAATTTTGTTAAAAGAGCAAAGGATTACTCATATTCGGGGGGGGGGGGGGGGCATTATCTGCACACAATGTTCAAATATGGGTATCTATCCCAAGTACTGTCAAAACTTTCAATTAGTGGTGTAGGTATGTACTCTTGCATGCCTCAGCAGTTGCATTTTAATATTTTGATTTTTTTTTTCTGTTATGTAATCAACAACATACTGTATCACATGACAGATATTTTGTCTCTCATCAAAACAATTGACTACCAGTAAGTATTTAAAGCTAATATACACAAGATGACTTCAACTCAATGTCCTCACATGCACCCAGGGCAGGCCTTCTCAATTTGGTATTGAGAATACAAACATAAAACTGTGTGGGACATCTTTTCAAAAGAAACTTATCCTTTCAGTTAGGAAAGACAGTTGGTTCTTCATTTAGTTTATACTGTACTTGCCACAAGCAACAGACTGTTTGCATTGGTAGAGGAGTGTGTTTGGCAAATATTTCATGGCTTAGTTGATATTGTTTACACAACAATACATCAGAAGTAGGGTGGTTACATCTATAAAACATGAAAAGACACGGTCATTTCTTTATGAATGAATGTTTACTGCAGTGTAACTAAAATACAAATGTATTTGCTCTAAACAAATTTTTGTGGTGTGATTACAATTTACAATTCATGAGGTGCAATGAACACAATTTTATGGTTTTTGAAAAGTAAATAATAAGAAGGAGGTTTATATGACAGTTTACAATCAATGCAACAATTTTTTTATTTGACTACTCAAGCAGTTACAATAATGACACTATTAAAGTAATTTGGTTTGTCTTTCCCGTTTTTTTCCTTTCCATGGAAAACACATTTTACAATACATCAGTCAGCATTAAATGTGCTCCCACACTATATCTATTTCTGCTCACATACTGTGTATAAAAATTGAGGTATCATTTCAGTGCGAACTACTGCATTTACAGTCATTAGCCACTTGACAGGAACTGTTTCAATACAGAGACTCCAACTCTCCCGCTTTCGACGGGAGATCTCCCGCCGAAAGTCAATTTTTGCAAAATCTCCCATTCTCCCGCTTGAGATTTAATTTCTCCCACCCTGGCTCTGTGTCTCCCGCTTGAAATGATTTCTTACTTTGTGTCTTCGTAGGTTGAAAAATAAGCCTTAGATAGCACGAGAGAGCAACAAGAGCCCTAATTATTAGAGCTTCCAGGGCCCAAGCGGGTCCTGGACCCCGGCCGCAAGGAACTTCGTGCTCGTGATATGCGCTTCGCGCATATCAAGTTGGAGTCTCCTGTTTGCTAGGGGTTTCAGGCGGGAGAATCTCCAGATCAGAAGGTGTTTGGGGTTAGAGTCTCTGTTAATATGAATATTGAGAGCAATGATCTAAACTATCCCTTATCCCTTTGGGATATGACATCAATTAAAATTGCAGGACCCTATGCCAACTATGCCATTGATTTTTCAGAAAAAAAAAACCCCACATTTCATAAATGTCAATTCTATTCATATGTTAAAGGGGATGGCTAGTAAATGATCAGTGGGAATCGGTGGGAATGCTGGGGGATGATTGTTCCAATTCTTGTGGGATTCATTTAAGACTACATTATACATCTATTGTTGTGTGAAAATTATTTGCTTCAGAACGGTGTCATATTCAAGTAATGTGCAGTTTAATGCCCCGTCAATGTATAGGCATGCTAGCCTGGAACCATTAGACTTCACACAACTATAGATATATAAGGTACTCTTAAATGAATCCCACAAGAATTGGAACAATCATCCCCCAGCATTCCCACTGATTCCCACTGATCAGTTACTAGCCATCTCCTTTAAGTATCTATACCATATCAAACAAACATATGTATGCACATACTTGTAGAGCAGTCAATTTTGTGTGTTCTAATTCGCAATAAACCTCCCCACATGTCGGAATACTGTTCAATGGAGGAAAAAAAAATGTCTTTATGTCGAAGTAAGCATGAAAGAAATCAATAGAAATATCAAATTTGAAATTCACTGAATATTGCAAAATTTCACATGATTATTCAGTGAATACACAACCATTCAATAAAATAAAAAATGATGTCATGTACATATTCACTTCAATATGTATGTAAATACTTCAATAAAACCACCAATTATCAAATACTTGGGTTACTATAGTCACCACTGGTTTATATGACAGCACAGTATTCATGAATTTACTAATGTACAGGGCTACAAATCCTCAGAGTTTAAACTTCATCAAAAGACCAATGTGAATGAAAAATATGTAATCATATAATAACTTTTGGTGATATGCTAGTACATTATTGCGGCTGATATTTACATTTAAAAACCTTCAGATTTCTACCCGAAACATATTCAACCCAATCCACCAACTAAAACACTTAGATGGAAAAAAACTCTAAAGCATCAAAGTATATCACAGCTCTATTAAGGTTAAAAAAAAATGTACTACAAGTAACAGATAATGGAATATACAGAATTTAAAGGGTATGTCTGGACACTGCTCAGCTATTGCTCAGTATAAAAAGTGATACTAGTATTCTGTACCTTTTTATACAATATGGCAGATATGTAGGCCACTACTAGCGAGTTCCAGACGACTCTGATAGCAGATAATTCCACACAAATATTTCTGTTTTCAATGGCTTTAGAAACTTGTTAATGGACCAACAAAATTTTTTGTATCAAGGCAATTTTTTGTTTGTTTGTTTGAGCGGTGTTTAAGAGATTTTTGTGTGGTATGTTCGTATCCTGCGCCTGTGAGCAAGCACAATGGGGGAAAAGCCATACAAGAAGCATGCCTGAAGGAAACAAACAACACTGCTGGTCATGGAGAAAAAGTGCCACATGGTATGATCCAAAACTCAGATCAACAATTATATTAATTTCTGATACATTTAGTGGAGCATCAAAGCATCAAAGCTCTAAAAGTTCTGTTAAAAGGTCTTTTCTTTTTTTTTTCACAGTTATTTTTCTATCATTAGGATTTTAATATGTGGAGCTTGCCAGAAAAAAAAATAGAGAGAGAGAGGAAAAAAAAAGGTAGCCTGATGATGATGCTACAGCATGGTGTCAAAGAACTAATTCACTGGAATGTCAAGGACATTGACAATAAGTTTAGCACCTGCAATAAAATACCCCTGTACACAAAATAAGACTTAAGGCGTGTCTTCATCAGCCCGAAGTTTCAAGATAGCGCGCTATCTTGCGGTTACCAAACTAGTCCGATGTCAAAGTAGCGCGCTATCTGTGTAGTGAAGACGCAGATAGCGCGCTATTTGATCGGGAAAATTTCCCCCAAAATCTTGGTCTAGTTCGTCAACTAGAGCGCTAATTCGTGAAATAGCGCGCTATCTTGGGTGCGTCTCCATCAGCCCGAAATTTTCTCGATCCCTCCACGCTTCTGGTTCGCCAGCTGGCAATGGAAAGCGCATGTACAAGCAGCTAGTGATTGTGTATAGTACATTACACGCACGGTGTATTCAAGGATCACATGTGTGTACTATAGGCCTACTGTTGCTGTCATCTTTAAAACCAGGGAGGTTATTTCTCTCACCTCCCTATTAAAACTCAGTGCCTTGCATGCTAGCTGGTTTTTTGTTTGTTTGTTTGTTTATTTTTATTTTATTTTTTTTTTTTGGTAAACTTCTTCTTCTGGTCCACTCTATTCATACCTTAGCTGAAGATTCTTGCAGATTGTGTGCATTTTGGATTTGTTTAAACATTGCAATTCGTTAATTTCATAATATTATAAGATGCCTCACTGGACAGAAGAAAGAGTAGCGTTATTAATATCCCTTTGGGGAGAATTTGCTGTACTGCTCACCTCCCTGGTTGTAGAATCGTACATACGGTGATATAGGATATTTTGAGCGGGGAAATCCACTTTCGAACCGCGAGCCAGGCAGAGTAATATTGCAAAGTGCGCATGCGTCAATTTTCGGACTAATTTCCCGAAGCAGGCTGTTCGAGCTGATGAAGACGCACATTCGCTGTATCGGACTATTTTCTAAGACCGCAAAATGTCCCGCTAGTTTGAACTTCGGGCTGATGAAGACACGCCTTTAGAAATGACTATAAACTCATGATATATTGCCTTGTATGAAAGGGCAAACCAGACCTGCTGAGTCTCATGTTCAACAAGGAACACTCAAGCTTCACATGACACCGTGACATCTCTTTCATGAAATATAAACAAGCTTCTTCAAAAAATTCTATCTGCATGGACTTCATGGATTGTTTACAAGTCAAAATTTAGATGTGAACTTTGTGTCTCTGATTGCTTGAATTTCATGACTTGTGTACAGAAACACATATACAGTATCCTTATCAAAGATGAATTATTCTAAAACTACTACATATTCCTCGAGTTGATTTGCTATCATTTCAAATGATTGAAGTTTGTCTATAAAGTCATTCAAATGAGCCTGTAAATGATGTTCTTGATGAATTTTGAATGGAACAACCGTCTAGTCTTCAACAATCAAGCTCGAAATAAACATGAACTGTGCTACTCTAGTCAACAGCATAATGCTAGTCTCATATTTGCTTTTCTCCACACTGCAAACAGATCACAATATAGAACTGCTTTTGGTCATCAATACACTACAAGACACGCTGCCTATGAAAGGTGAACACTGTGATGCCTCTTTTTACTGCCGAGCCATTTCTTGTCAATAGATGCTACCTTTCAAACTTTGGTGCCCAGGGCTCTTTTGAGCTAGAAGTCAAGGCAGTTCTGTTTGGTTCTGGTTCTTTTTAATACTGACTGAGTTCATGCCAAACTACATGAAGCTGGTGCTTGTGTATGAATCATTTGAAGAAGTCCCTCCAATATTACAAGCCCCTGGAATGCTACAGACATCACATATTTGTCGACAAACATCAGAGAAGCATTATTACCATGCTGTAAAAAGTATTTACTGGTGTATCAATTGCTCTCTTTTTGCCTTTTTTATTTATTTATTTGTTTATTTTTTTGCAGATGGTAGACCCTGCAAAACATGATATTTTTGTGGCATGAAATTTTTGCTGATTGGAGCTGATGGCCTTTTTCGTGGCATGAAATTTTTTTGAGTTGCCTCTTACATTCAATGTATAGTGTGTAGACAAGAACTTTTGTGTGCATTTTAATTCCACAAATCTTGGCTCTCGTGAAATTCATAAATTAAAATGCATGCAAACATTCCTTGTTTTACAGTAATCTGAAGAATGTTAGATGGTTTACCGAATGTTCCCTCTGAAGTTTAGAGGCTTGGAATGGTAAGTCACTGAAGTTTTTGCTACAACCTGAGCACTGCTGGCACATATTATACCAGTCATTGTAACTATCACTCAACAAACACTGAATAAACCAAAGGTAACCAAAACAAAACAAAACAAAAAAATAGTCAGACAGATGTATGTGCTAATATACTATTTGTTTTTAATCAAGAACTGACCATAAATTGCTGGTGCAGTTAATCTGTGATCTATGGCAGATCACAGAAATCACTCAGGGCAGTGCATCCCAAACAGATTTCTTTTTCTTTTCATTTTTTATTAATGGGGGAGAGGAAACATTCTCTTACACTGCCTTTTTAAGGAGAAATCCAGGTATTCTAAATGCAAGCAGTGAAACAAGAATACCCCTTTTGAGAAAAATTTCTACTAAATAAGACAGACATCACTGATGTTACATTTCACTTGTATTTAAAGCATTGTACTACCATGATTGCAGAATACCAATAAAGCATATTCCTACAAAATTTACTTTATACATAACAGCCATAAAGTTTCAGTTTTACCAGAAAGAAACATTCCTCCCTACCATCCCCCCTTGCTAAAATGTCTCTCTGACTGTTCCCTACATTTTCTAAGACAGATGAAAAAACTGTTAAATTATGATTTTATGGAAATGCATAAAGTCATTAAAAATATTGTTATGTAATTGCCCCTATTAGCATCACAGATACCATTCGCATTTCTTTGAAAAAATATATTATATAGGCCTTTATATGCACTAAAGAAAATCTTGTGATTTCAATATGAGATTAAAAAAAAAAACACTTAAATTTGTTACTTGCACAAAAATTCCCCAGTCTGAGTCAGTTTAATTTCATATTTTTGACATTGTGACATTCCTCGATACATCTGGACAAAGTAAAGCAGTAACTTGGGCAGCAATAAATGCCAGGGAAGCACAGTTAAGAAGTGCAGGGTTCATAGGATCACGTCAAACAGTGACCCTGTTGAGAGAATTCCAGGCTATTTGATCATCTGTCTCTTCTCTGTACAGAAATCGTCCTTTCAAAAATGCTGCCTTTGCGGGCCAACCCTCCTCATTAGGATACACAATGGTTTGTCCGCAAACAAACTGTCCCCCACACAGCCATCCTGCAAACAACTCCAACAACACTTGGGGCTCTCTGACTGACGAGGAGGAGGAGGAGAAAACAAGACGCTGAAGTGGTACGCATTCTTTGGGAGAGCACAGATTTACCAACAGATCAACTTGGTTATGAATTATTCAAATCATTCAGTTTACAGGTAGCCAGAGTTTTGTTGCAATAACATTATGTTTCAAGCAAGGAGAAAAGAGAAACTTGCCAAAAATAAATTAGGTTTATGTATTTATATAAAATTGTACATATATACTTGATTAACTTTTTAGAAATATGTTGTCACCCTGACTGACCTTAAACTGATAGATTTTCTTTGTATTCAAAACACTATAATCTTGCACCACTTATCACCATTCAATCTGAAAGCTTACTGCCACTATTAAAGAAAGCCTGATGACATGTCTGTGTAGAATTTATTACTTGACACTAGGGAAATAACAAACGCATACACACGAAAAATGTTTTTTCCCCTCCTCCAGGATGCAGAAATTCTGGTCCTCTTTTAGTCAATATTGCTTGTTACTAACTGGGCTACTGATTGGGCTTCTGATTGGGCTGATTGAACATGGAAGTACTTCATCCAAACATTAAACAAATGTATGCAAACTATTTTTTTTTTCAAAAACAGTAGAAAATGGACACATCACGTGGAGCAGAGATCTTGCAGTAAAATATACTGGTATACAACAAGTACACATACATTCAGTGCAAGTACAATAGTAAGAATTTGTGAAAGCTGTTTCTTGGCATCCTATACAGTATATCCTACATCATAAAATTACTGAACTAGGATTGGTCGAGAACTTCTTGTGTCTTGTGTGACTTTTCAAAAATAATTTCACAATGAAAAAAGTAGATGTGGCGTGATGTCAAACCTCAGCATATTTTCTGCTATACCAATAATTTGATGTTATTTTTCACAATAATGAGATATTTAGCTATTGATATCTTGACAAAGTGAATTGCAATTGCAATGAAGTTGAGCCAGTGGCAAGCACCTATGCTACACTAGCAACACCGTTAACTTCGTACATATGCACTGTGCGATAGCTGTGCAGATGACCAGTTGTTATCATTTTTATATAGATTTACATTTTTCTCTTGTAGGATATAGACACTAAACTCAAATATGCCTTGCCCTCTTTTTGAGGTACCGGCCAAAATTATGGATTGTTTAGTGACTGAAGGAGATACAGTTTTCTTTAGGGCTGAGCCCCTCAGAAAACAGTGCTATGCCAGTCACCTCAGAATCCATAATTTCAACTGGAACCTCCCAGTGTATATTTGAATGAATACATTTTCTTTTTTTGGGGGGGGGGGGGGGTGGGGGAGAGAAGACAGGTTAAAGGTACTGGTTAGTAGTACCACTGGGAGCAGGAATTAAAAAAATGTTTGAGATATCAAATTTGATGCATATAGTGTAAATCAGTTGTATCCCAAAACATCCTACCATGTAAAAACTTTGTAATAAAGCCTAAATATAAGGAGATATCACTATTTTTCTCAATAAACCGTAACTGTAGACGGTTTAGTCTAGAAACATTTTCATTATAACTAATGTTCACCTTTTGTATATTTAACAACACTTAACATTAATTATACCGATTCAAAATTTTACATTGGTTGTTTCTATCCCTAACCCACATTTTAGAACTATTTTGAAGCACTAAAGCTGGGGTTTTGTTTCATCTGCAAATGGTAAATAATGCCTTTAATGGGGTAAGAGAAATCATACAGGCTCTAAGCTTCATTGAAAGTACAAGTCATTGTTGCCAACACACAGGAGAAGAGAGTAGGAAACCTTGTACTGATACTTTGGATGTTTGCTTCACCTTCACGCATTGTGAATGGCTGGTAGGATTTATTAATTCACTCTCTCACTTTCTCCTTTTCTCCCTCCCTCCCTGGTAAGCAGTGAACGTTACGCAGCTTATCTGCATTGTGCAAAATGAAGCACATTCAGACCCATGGTTTCACCTGCTTTGTGTCGTCAAGCCTTCATCAAAGCTATTCAGCGATATTCTTACTGTCTCCTTGTATTTTCTTCTCATCACCATGCCAACGCTGTCGAGAGATTATGTAGTAATGACAAATAACACTTACTCTCAAAGGTGGATGTACCTTTGAATCTTTTCTATCCCCCTGCCTTTCAAGGCAGCATGTTTTCCATGTAGGACGTTTCCTTTAAATGGGACACTTTTTTTTCTCTACTATTCAAAAATTCACAAAGGATAAGGGCAACATTTTTTTTTTTCTAGAGGCATTAAGTGCATTTCACATCTACCTAGCAGTCCACTGTTTATCTGACATAGTTTGGATTACCCAGAGTAAGGGATTATATCTTGAGAGCAAAAGAAAGAAAACTGCATTTTTAGCCATTTACTTGAGTATCATGGTATTTACTTGCTAAATTTGAAGCCCAAACTTGTCCATGTTAAAAACAGAATGCACAAACAGAATTACATCTAGGTGGATCCCTGTTTTGGCTGACAACCGAATGCAATCAAACATCATTCAAAAAGCCACTCATCACAATTATTGAGCTCGTCATAAGATATTGTTTTTATATTTCACAACGTTTGGTTGAGTTGCTGTGGCAAGAAAAGCAATTTATTTCATTGGGATATGACAATATGTGGCTAATAATATCTTTATATCAATCTACTCACACCACACTGTTCTAGAATTAAGCAGCTGCCTCTGAAATGCTGTATTTCACCATGCAGTTACTGTAAAACATGATATATTCGCGGCACAAAATTTTCATGAATTGGAGCCGACAGCCTTTTTCGTGGCATGAAATTTTCGCGAATTGCCACTGGCGTTCAATGCATATAGTGTAGACAAGAAATTTCGCGTGCATTTTAATTTCGCGAATCTTGGCACTCGCGAAATTCGTGAATTTAAAATGCACGCGAACATTCCTCGTTTTACAGTAATAAAGGGTGTGACCTATTTCTATATAAACCAGAGGGTTGATTGCAATAGCAACAAAAAAAAAAGTTTCTTCTTATCATTATATTCTTCTTGATCTTCCTCCCTCACCCCTGAAACCCTTGCAGATAAAAGGGGTGTCTGTGTCACAAAGGAAGTGAAGTGCACTGTCCTATTTCTTCTGTCAAAGTAGTAAAACATTTTACATTATTGTCATGAAATGATGATTTCTTTATTCTGTCCAATTTGGCATATTCTAGAGAAATAAAAAATGGTGCTTATGCACTGTTCAACATCAAAATAAAGTAATACCTTTTTCTTCTCTTATCTACACTGTAGGTTGGCTTTAATACAGACAGAAAAAAAAGAACAGAAAAGTAGAAATCTATTTCAGACACAAGTTAATAATATGTGACCGTGCACCACAAAACAAACAAAAAGTTGCAAACCTTGATTTTACGTGAGGACTACAGGTAAAAACAGGTGAAATGGGTCAACTAAGTCAATCTTGAGTTTTTCATATTTTCTGAAAGAGCTGTCTTTCTTCTACAATATTCTTTAGTTTGGGATCATAACACGAATGGGAAAGTGTGTTTTCAGCAGTTTTTTCTACAACCCCTTTTTGGGGGAGAGTAGAATGATCAGGTGGAGGCCCCTTTTCATTTCCTGAAATCCTTTGAACATGCTTCACTTTCAAGTATAATAACTTTTGAAAGGATAATGCTACTGCTTTGTAAGTTGGCATTAATCATGGACAGAACGTGTTATGCTCAATTTCAGATTCATCTGATAATACCTTCATTGTCATTGCTCCGGTGGTTGACATCCTGTGTTTTGTCCTTTTCATCGCACAGCTAGTGTGGCTTGGTGCAAGATTAGGTCTCATCAGGGAGGTGCTATCTTATACTGTAGCACCTCCCTGGTCTCATATTTAAGTACTGTGCATATAAATGCCCCGTCACTGTACAGGCATGCTAACCTGGAAACATTAAACTGCACATTACGTGAATATGAGACCATTCTGAAGCAAATAATTTTCACACAACAATAGATATATAATGTACTCTTAAATGAATCCCACAAGGATTGGAACAATCATCCCCCAGCATTCCCACTGATCAGTTATACTCGCCATCCCCTTTAACCCGTTGAGGACGGCTTGATTTCGCTACAACACACATTTCCCATAGACACTTGCCCGAGTATACTCGGGACTCGTCCTCAACGGGTTAAGCGCTTGAATAGACCCTGTACTTCAGAGCCTCTTTAGTTCACACTTTTCCAGAATGTGTGCTTTCTTTCCAGTATTACCATAGGTTAGGGGAGTCCATTCGAATTGAGTTATACATCATTTTAAAGCTTAGAGTCTGCTCTTTCAGAATCTGCCCTTAACTAAAAATCCATGTCTAGCGACTTTTTGTTGGTTTTGTGATGCAGGGTCACATATTATGGACTTAGAAATCTTACATGTTTTCAAGAATAGTAATACTGGTTGCAACAAAAGAAGTAATGGTATTATCACCTCATCTTATTCATACACTATATGGTTGTGACTAGTATTCCTGTTTGTGTAAACAGAAGCTTTGAAATTATGATACTTTCTGATCCCATGTCCAATATTGATGAAACTTTCTACCACTCCATTTAATTTGACGCTAATCACAGTAAATTTTTACATGGTATGGAATGGATGGCCTCAATCAAATACCTACATACACCTACTTTTCTAATTAATTCTTTCATATATTTAGATACTCTTTCTTTACCCTCACTCATACACTGTACATGTACATGTTTTTAACACTTCTTAAAGGTCATTTTTTTTTCTTTCTGACAGCTTGTGATGTCTCTAAGTGTCACAATCATCAATGGGCCTCTTGAGACCAGTTCTAAATTACCAGGACATACAGCTGACAAAAATAAACCTTCCTTTGTGGCTAAATTAGGGCACCTACTGGACTGAGCTACCTGTCAACTTTACAAATACCTTTTGTCCAAAAGGAACGTAGAAAAGGGGGAAAAATAGGGGGAGGATGAAAGAGTGCCGAGAGAAGTCTGCAAAAAAAAAATGCACACCTAAGACGTTGTAAGTTTTCACCTTGAAAAGCCTCACTGGTTTGCTATAGAGGTTGCAGCCTTAATCACTTAATTGGACACAGAACACTCCCAAGAGATACTCATTTTAGGCTGTAGAAAGCAAAAATGAAGGGAAAAAAATGACAAAAGCAAAATAATCCTTTGACTGCATCTCCTGTTTGTGAAGGCAGAGTGGGATGATGACCTTACTTAGTCAAGGACATGAAGAGAAGGTTACTTTTTACATCAAATGAAAATCACCTCTACTAGATGACAACTTCACAATGTCTCCACCCAACAATTCTTGTCTGACATCAACTGCTCCCATCCACAGGTACTAACCTTTTATTTCAAATGATTGTAGAATGAATATTTGTAAACTTGTACAGCTTCTATAGTGATAACAAGCAGCCAATTGCAATTAAAACTCTCAAATATCGTCTCATATTGGCCCATTCTCTTTATTTTTCAATCATGTGAATAGGCCATAGTAGTAGGCCTACCATATTGTTGTGATGCTTGGGTCAAATGCAGACAATTCTTTTAAAAATTTGTCAGGAGGCTGTGTAAGCCACACTGTGCATGCAGCCAGACAAAATTAATTATCCTAATGGATGACACTAGCAATCATTAGCCATTGACTTTTAATGTCATTGTGCATACATCAATAGCTATTTCATTTGCTAATGTGTCTGTGTGCTCATTTTCTATGCCACTACCATCTCACCACATCGGACCATAGTTCCGCCACATTTCCTACACCTGCTGTCTAACAAAAAGCATCTTGCTGTTTCTATATTGATGATAGCTTCAACATATACTTCATCTAGTTGGATCAAAGCACTTATGTTTACATTCAACAGCTGATATCTGTGTACACACACAATTTTTCATTTCGCCTCCTCACCTTTCTAGCCTTGATTTTAACAAGTTCTCATAGAAATCACAAGAAATATTCTTCCTTTTCAAAACTTAGCTTTTAACTTTTTCTTTTTCTCAGTAAGTAGTCAATTAATGTATGGAAATTGAGAGAAAGATATCGTTCAGCCCTTACACATGAGGCATATTTTCATGAAAGAGTTTCACAAAATCTGCCATGGTATCATATATATACTGCTCTCAGATCAATGTAATGCATTTCAATCACACAAATACCATGTGATCATATTTATGTAGGAATGATGAAAAATGGAGCAAACTCAGTTGGTTGCTGTTAAACATAACATTTGCTCTTTAGACCACATTATGTCCTGTCTCAAGGGAAATAGTTCGTACAACTGTAATCCCACCTGTTTATGAATATAAATGTATATATGCAGTTGTACACTACAACCTGTCCAAGGTCACAAGCTTTGATCACACACTGAATTCTGTGGAGGCAATACAAACTGGCCTTTTTTATTGCTCTATTCAATCCTGATGCTATTTAGTTTTGATACATATACTCTAAAATGCTGGGAATTTTGTATTTTACATGGACAGTTTGGACTGAGCAGTGTAACTTTTTACCCCCTAAAGAGCAAATCCTGGAATTCCTACTGAACACAGACCTAAAAGTTAACAATGGAGTTATCTCCCATAAAACCTATATAGAGTATTGAGTGGTTTCTTCTGTCTTCGTGATATAGGAACAAGATGTCCTGAAAGGGGCGACAGGGATGTATGATTAAATGCTTGTAATGCCCAATGGATGATGACCCACCAAAGGCCTATGTTGGTCCAGTCTCCCTTTGTACCGTCAGGGATATGAATGCCTAACCATTCAACTCGCTCCTCCACCGTAAACCGTACACCACAATAGGAAGCAATGATCAATATATTGACGAGGATGACCGGCAAAGGCATTTGTCTTGGTACTCTCCCGTCCCCCCATCCCACGCTGCCCTACGCTGCATTGGGCCCTCTAACGCTTCGGGGTAGACTCCTGGCTTGAATGCGATGGGTGAATGAAATCTTGGGAGTGCGTTCTGGCCATGGGTAGCAGTGAGCGAGGTGGAGCAGGAGTGTTAGGGAATAGAGAACACAATGCATTAGCGTGAAGAGTGATAATACGTCTGCACGAATGTTTGTTTGTGCTACAGGCATAGCCAAGGTGTGAGAGGGCAAAGGGCTTTACTGGTGAATGCCATGGGACTGATGCGTCATTCAAAGCACAAAGACGTCAGAAGAGTCCTTTTCTAGGCATGAGATATTAGAATAAATTTGCAGATCGCTTCCACAAAGAAGGGAGCATTAACACATTGTCCATAAGAATTCCGCATCTTTCACTGAACACTTGTCATGCCGACTGTTAGCTTCATGCATGCAGACTCTGCAGGCATACTGTGTACAAGGTGAAGGGTCATATACAATTGCCGATGGTTTACAATGTGATGGCTTCGCATGAAAATATCCATTAAGTATCATCTACACAACACCTGTTTAATTCCTCTACTCTCTTGAGATGCTTGTCAGTGAAAGCTTGACTTTTTGCAACATTCAATAACTGACAGCATGCCATGAAGCATATGATGGCAATGTTCTATCCTTTGCATTTTGACACTGTCTGATGATGATGCAAAATATACCCAACAGTGATTTTAAACAACAAACTGTATTTCTAATTAATATTAGTGTTGACAACACAGACAAGAGTAACAAATTCACTGACAACAGGAGCTGAAAAATGACATTGTGACAAGACTAACTGATTAATACAAAGATTGCGACAAATTTAAATGAGATAGGTTAAAGAAGGGTCAGCACTAAAGTGTGAAAATCCAGTATGTAAGGGAAGCACAATATAAAGAATAAAAATATAACTAAAAGAGTACCTCCATGGTTATAGTAATCAAGAAAGAAGTTTACTATGAATAACCTAGACGTGCTAACATAAATAATCCTAAACGACAATGGTAAACATGAAGTAAGGGTGAGTGATGATAAAAAAATCATAAAATAAATAAAACAAAATATCACACAGGACAATGATGCACAAATGTTGAAAATTATTAGATAAAGGATAAATGGAAAGAAAACTTCCATGCCATTTTTCCTATGATTGTACAAAAAGGCCTATACAAAGATTGTGATGGATTTTGTTGGGCATTTCAGAGCAGGTGGCTGGAGACATGGTATTCATGGAGACAAGCTATCTCACTAAGGCAAACTATCCCTGGTAAGGCTCTCATGTTCTAAACGTATAATAGGATTAGCACTACTAATAAGTAACAAGGCAAATATTCCAACTTGAATAAAACTTGTTAACAAGTCTGTTTATCTCAGGACTAGACAGCCAGTCTAGAGAAGGATCATGTTCCAGATTAGTTTGTTGGTCAGACTAGTGACCTTAACTGACCCTACCTCCTGTGCCAAACCATGTGGCATGGGCTGTACTGATCTTTGCCTTTGTCAAAGCATTGCTTTGACAATTTCAAATGATTTCAGGACACTTTTATTAACTATAGATCATCTCTAAGTGAATAGAAATACCATTTTACATGACATTAACTGCTAAAGAAACATACATTCTCTCATGACTCTCAAACAGAAAGAAGAGATATTGATGTCATGTATCTTAAATTATGATGGAAATTGGCACAATGGTATGTATAATCCTAACTTATAAGGCACATTTAGTTTCACTATCAAAGATGACATTTGTCTGTGAGCCAAGTTGTTTTGAATGTCAAAACTACAGTTTCATTCACTTTTCAAGATAAAGAATTTATGTATTATCCTTGATTTAATATACATATGTAGTGGAGCTACGGAGATAGTGTGTCCTTTTGAAAAAAAAAAATGGAAAAAAAAAACCCATAAAGTTTATACACAGGATCATTGAAGATCATCAAACACACATCAAACATCATCATAACCACCTGATCAATTTGATCCTATCCAAGGTGAGTATTAAGTGACTTGAACTTTGAAGGAAGACCTTCCAATAATGCACAGGTAATATCTTTCTTGATAATCACCTGAGCTACTCGAATTTGCATACGAATCACTTGTCTTTCTTCCACAAAATTCACAGAGATGAATTTTACTTTTGGGTACTATTCTTTTATTTCATGATTCAGTACCTAAAAATAAACAGTCCCTGAGTACTTTCTTGTAATATTACTATAGTTCCCAATACAATATCATAAGGAAAGCATTGTGATATAATAATCAGAGGCTCTCTACCAGCTCACTAAATCAGAGTGATATTCATACACTAATTAGCATACACTATGCAAGCACTATCAATTAACTAAATGCAGCTGCTGACGGCACAGCAGATGCCCGAACAAAGGGGCCCAGGCCAAACACAATTTGGAAC
The DNA here is from genome assembly GCF_964275005.1 of Diadema setosum. Taxonomy (NCBI): domain Eukaryota; kingdom Metazoa; phylum Echinodermata; class Echinoidea; order Diadematoida; family Diadematidae; genus Diadema; species Diadema setosum. The sequence goes on from NC_092698.1 coordinate 35,715,915, forward strand.
ACAATACCCACAGTATGGAGAAAGAGACTGCTGGAGCACTGTCAATACTCACTCTGGTTTCTCCACAAGCTTTTTGCCTGGTGAGCCACACAGTAAAAAATATAATAACTTTAAAGAAATGGGAAAAAATAAAAATGCAGAAAATCATTTCTCATTTTAAAGAGAGCAGGCAGTATAGCTCAATGAATGAGACTTGCTTGTTTCTTCCAATTTCTAATGTACACGACCAATTCAGGTTGTTGTAGGAGGGAAAAATATCATTTTCTGCTGAATTCTGTCTTGATGTATGTTATATTTCTTTAAAGCTCTAAAGTTTTACAACACACTCCCTCTCTATATTCGTAATGCTTAAAGTGTTGACAAGTTAAAATCATTGTTGAAAACTTATCTGTTTACTCAATCCTAATTTTGTTGTTGCTGTTGCTGTTGTTATATGATATGTACATAATGCTGTATCTTACCTCAATATAGAACCATCAGTATTAAGTGCTATATAATTGTTATTCATTATTATCATTATCATTATCATTTCATTATGCTAGAGAAGTGAGAAAATATTTGAATTTTCACATATTTTCTTTCCATGGGCTTTGGTTTCCTTTTAAACACAACAATTTGTTCTGCGCAGTGCGTGTGTGAATGGCACATGGAGACTTTATCAACTTTTTAAATCCCATAATGCAACTTGCCACAGTAGGTCTGCAAACTTGGAAACCTGGGGTCACATTCTGGTCACTCTTGAAAATCTTAAAAGAACACTGGAATAATTGTCCTGTGCAGCATGTGTGAACAGTGGCAAATAAAATGAATTTTTGCATCACCATGAAAAAAATAAAAAAAGATAACTGCTGCGTGTGAATGTGGTTTTTTGTTGAAGATACAGTTGTAGTGGGTTGGGCTAATGAATGTCACATTTGTAGAATCCCTGTTATTGTTCATTTCAGCAAAGGGGTATAAGTGAAGGCCATACCTTTTCTCCCTTCCTGAAATCTTGAATGTTCTTAATGCTAGACTTTATCTACCGCAGACATCACTGAAGGTCACATCGCGTACATTCACAGGCTCATTAACAAAATCCCTACCTATTCAACACTTCTAGAAATAATTGTCACAAATGGCATATTACCAGGAGCCGGTATGTGTATGCAAGTAATAAAGTACACCCAACATCTTCTTTTCGTGTTCTTTTTCTTGAAAAAGGAGACACCAATGGAAATAGACTGCATTAAAAATGGTGGCAGATGGCACAACGACTGAACTCTGTCACGTGGAGAATTTCAAGCCTTTTTTTTTGTACACTGCAAGATTTAGCTTTTTTCATGATCCTATACAAGAACACAACTGCATTGGCAGGCAGACTCTTTATTGTGCGACACACCATGCTCCCTGTATGAGATATTATGAACAAAGGAAATGTAAAATAAATAGTATAATCAGCCATTTTCGCGACTGTAAAAGAAGGGTCATAATGTCACAGCAGGTGCCTTGGGTAGAATAGCATTTTGTATGATGATATATTGATTCTTTTGTAAACCCATGGCCTTTGCCTTTGACCTTTGAGGTTGACTATACCATTGTGGATTGCAAAGCAGTATTAACAGTAAAAACTTTTAAATGACGTCTTTTTCTGAGCTGATTTCTTCTTTTTTTCCTAAGACCAGTCTAATGGTACAAATACATCTACTGATCAATATCAAACAATTGTGTATATATTAATTTTAATGTGATGAAATCACAGTCATGGATCAGACCAAACTGATATGTTTTTTAGTTTCTTTTATTGAGGAAAATTGTACACTTTTCTAACATCTATGTTTCTTATTCTCAGTACACAGTCACTGATGATGATACTAAAAGAGAAAGGGAAAGAAGCAGATAAAGAATATTTGGTTGGACAAAGTGTAATATCAGTTTACAAAAGCATACATACCACACAGGACAACTATAAAATGTTAAAATTAGAAAGGATAAAGATTTAAGAATCAAGGCTCTATAACAAAGTGTGACTGCAGTACACCTTACACATAGTGAACAATACATGGGATTGTTCCTGTGTTTGACAAAATGCATCATATTGGGGGGGAAACAAATCCAGGGAAGTGCAACATGAAGCAGAAAATTCTGAATTGAGCCCAGAATTCTTGAGGAACATTAGGTGGATTTTTAGAAATGTAGGACCTGCCATAATGGAAATTGGATTCAGTTGATTGAGTTCAATTTGTAATGAAAACTTGAGAAGTCAACTGTGGAAATTTTACCCGTTTCGATGTACCGTGGTAATGAGAAAATAATGCCTCCTATGATATGTTACCATTTACATACTGTATTACAATTATGTTAACAAATGTGTGATCCAGGATCACTGCCACACACTTATCATGGGGCAAATTGGATTACTCCTATACAATTGTGTCCTCGAATTTTCTCTTGCTGGCATTCTCCCCTTACAAATCACCCTCCCTTTTCTCTGTCCTCCTGTGCTAACAAGGCCTTCCAGTAACAGTGACTGGTAACACTGGTTGGAGGATTACCGACAAAGAGTAAACATGTAGCTAGGTTCCGTTGCCAATGAAAACAAAACTGGACAGTTATTTGCTCTCAGGCTGAAATACAGAAAAGGACTGAGAGAGAGGGGGAGAGAGAGATACAAATATGTAGAGAGAAGGAGAGAAGGTGAGAGAAAGGGTTGAGCAAGGTTTGAAATGTCTCTTTATAAATTTTGAATGGAAAACTACCTCCAATCTTTCCTCTAGTTCATAAAGACTGAAGAAGAAGCTAATGTTAACATTTCCCATCACATACACACACATAACCTTTTTCATTTCCAGACTAAACAATTTCATATCTTTTTTTTTCACATGTCACATGATGTCACATAGCAAACTAAGCATACATTACTGAGAACTTTTGTATCATTTTTTTTATTTTTTATTTTTTTTTAGGAAGATTGTATCCCAGCTCAAAGAAGCTGGGATGGTTTAGATAAATAACAGCATGAATGATTTGGTGTGGGAAATTCAGCCATCAGGAATGTCCCATACCTAGATAAATCAACTCACTGATGTTATAGACAACAAACCTCGTGATAAGTACTTAACATTTGCGATGGGTCACAATCCTTGTGATAAGTCGTAAGTCTTTTTGGTAGGTCATAACCCTTGCAGTAGGCCACAACACTTGTGGTAGAATACAACCCTTTGTGTTAGGTCATGACCATTGCAGTAGGAAGGTCACAATCCTTGTGGTAGGAAGAACACAACCCCTGTGGTAAGACACAACCCTTTGTGTTAGGTCACAACCCTTGTGGTAGGATGCAAAACTTTGTGGCAGATTGCGAATGGTGCCCTCTGCACCATTTCCTATTGTACAAGGGCATCCCATTTTTGTGAATGATTCCGATGGCTAAACATGCATCTGGGCATCAGAAACGGAAGGTCTCTGTAGAGAGTCATACATAGTCTCTGTCCACAGCCTCCCTGTTCTGCACAGACTTGGGAGTACTTTATATACACACATATATTGTGTTTATTCTTGATGCATATTATGTTTTACTTCTGCACTAAGGGTCAGAATAAGTTATGTTGATGACTTGTGTACATCTTTATCTGCTGATACAGGCAACATTACAATAAAGCTTTTTTTTTTTTTATCTGGATATTAGACTAGCACACATCCAGCATTAACACAAGAGGATGTTAATGCCACTTAACGCATTGTGTACTCAGTTACCAAATTTGGCGTAACCGGTGGTTGGGAAGGGTGGAGAACTTGAAGTGAGCGACCCCTCGTGTAGATACTAGCTACTCCAGTCTCAGCTCTTACACAGAGTCTATGCACTCAGACAAAGCCAGCACATGATCAGAGAAAACCTTAGAATATTAGAAATAACTTACACTGAAAATCAATGGCAAAGAGATAAAAGGTAAATTGAGTATCATAAATAATCTGAACATTTCTTATGGAAATTTTTGAAGTTAGGTATAATACGTTTTCCTTCCTCTGTAAAGCAATGAGACTGCCTCTCCATGTCTCTACATAATGTTCAGAATGTTGTTATTCTCTCAATATTATTGCAATTCATATGTTTTGTGCATTGTGATGTAAATTTATTTACATAAATGGAACTGTAAAACAAATGAGTCAGTTTATCACCACGTCACCTCAGTCTGATCCTTCAGCACAACCATCTCAATTGTTCAGCTGCAAGGAAGCATGACATTTAGATCAACAAAAACTGGTATTCTATCTCCCCGTCACTGATATCATCTCACCAAAACAGATATCAATGAACACAAAAACCTGCAACGTCTCTCACTGGAGAAGGGCTTCCAAGGGGAAAGGTAATCTGCTAGAAATATCTCATGCAGAACATAATAGCAGTGCAGATATCAACAATGGGGCTCAGCAGTCTGGATGAAGGAATGTCCCTTCCCAATCACTACACTAGCTTCCAGGATTCTCTGGCCACAGGGAGGTGACACCTGCCTGCTCTGGCAGAAGGATAGCACACCAAACTCCACTGCAGGTGTGAAGTCTCAAGTTATGAGGAGGATTACTGCACAAATGCATGATTTGCAGGTGTGATGTGAAGACACATAACTGCAACACCACTGTCACCAGTCTCGGATAAGTTTTAGATTTTGAAATGATACAAAATGCACACTGCAGAAGCTGCTCTCACTCGCAGTAGCAGCCTTATCCCATTCAGATCAGTCTCAACATTACCTTCATTCATTATGATGATGCTTTGAATGGTAGCAATTGGTCTTAACATATCTATATCAAATGAATTTACAGCAAGACTTTCCTGACAAACATGGCTACATTTCCTAAAATCTGACCTCTTTTGACAAGATAACAAACCTGTGTGATTTTACTACTATTTTTTTTTTTTAGTTTGTCAATAAACCATCCTGACTAGGAAAATAACATAGAAATTATCAGGATTTAAAGGGCTGGTATAGTTTTGGTTTAGATGGGGGATTTAGATTTCAACTTTTTACAAGATTATTAGAAACCACTTTATGAAATATTAAAATGCATATATACAATTTTAAAAAAAATTCAAAGTCCATTTGATAAAAACTGTTTTTGTATGGCTGAAATATAAAAAACAAAGTAAATCAAAGTGGTCCTAATAAAAGGTGGGCCCAACTTTTCTTAGGACCTCTGTTTTTTGGATATCTAAGCCATTTCAAACCAATTTTCATTAATCAAACTATGAATTCCTTTTTAAGAATTGTATGCTCCTTCATATTTCATATGAACTTTGTCATTATCTCACAAAATCACACCCCATCTTTAACTCAATGTCGAAGACCAAAAAACAAACAAACAGCGACTTATTCACTTGAAAATCATGGGGATGTCACCATGGAGATGTAGCAACATCTCTATGATGTTGCCACATCATCACCAGTAGGTCGCTATGAGTCTCTGCATAGTTGCAGAGACGTTGCGGACTGGTCACTACAATGCGGCCATAACTTACTGTATACGGCAAATATTTCGCGAGGCTTTTATTTTCGTGAATTCTGCGAGTCTGGTGCTATTCATGAAATCAAAGACACACGAAAATAATCACTCGCAAAATCGTCAGGAAGTCCTGATTCACAAAAATTTAGACTCGCTAAATTTATGTACACATCTTACTATACACTTACATATACAGAAAGATGTCACAGAGATGTCTCCGACACAAGATTGAGACTGGAAAAAGCCCAAAATCTATTAGCATACATGTTTGATTCTCTTGCCACTCCCCAAATACCCAGCTAGTCTCTACGAGACATCACGAAGACATTTATTTACCAGCAAGACTTGAGTCGTCACCAAGTCGCCACCTAGTCTCCAATCCAATAAAATACCTGCTTTACACCTGAATCTCCACTAAATGTAATTATTCAAGGTTAATTTGAAAAATAAGAAATAGCATGTGTCCTGTAGATCCAAACATTACAGAGTTGCAATAACCTATCACGACTTTTGGGGAAGGAAGAGGTTGTAAGAGGAAATTACATCATCCCCTCCTACACTTTGAATATTATGCTGCGAAAACATGTGAAACTTCTAAATTTAATGTATTCATATTTAACTATGAGTTTCATTAAACCTCATCTATCTTGCTAGTATAATTTTAAGTTAAGTTTTTGAAGTTATTCAACTGTACTTGAGGACAGAGTGGAATAAGTGTAGTACTTTGCTCTGTTTAAGAGTAAAAGAAATTCCCTATATGAGACTTGGTGAGCAACATGAAGTCAAAATCAATTGTATGAAGGAATGTGAGCATGTGGAAGGAAAAGACTCAAATTCATTAGAATTACATGCTTGATAGGCTGAATTCCTGCCATTGGAACACCAGCATATTGGGCAGACAGCAAACAAATATCTTTGTAGTGAGAGAAATCAGCAGCAGAGCTTGAAGTCAATTAGAACAGTTTATGACCCACTTATGACCATTAGAGGAAATTAAGAGCCATTTGCCTATACACAAAGGGCACTTGAGTGCAGTCTACTTCACAGAATGAGAACCACTGCCACTGAAACATACTTATGCATGTTGTGTATTACACTTCTAGGGTCTATCACTTACATAGAAAAAAAAGAAGGATATTCTCCTGCTCCAGCTTTGAAATTGATATAGAAAACAAAATAAAAGAAAAATATGTCAAGTTATCTAATATCTAGGCATCTCTCTTGCTAAAAGTTCACCATATGATTGATTGACACCATGCCCATCTCCTCTCCCCCCCCCCCCCCAAAAAAAAGAGGAAAAAGACAGAAATGAAATTGGAAATCAGACACTGTAGATTAATTACAAAAAAAAAAAAAAGAGTAATTACTGGCACTTTAATCTTAAGAAATGTTATCTCATCCAGCATTGGTATTTGTTTGACGATGAATTACACTTGAACTGATTCCTTGCTGATGGAGAATAAGAAGACAACACACATGATTAGCTGTCTGGGTGTTATATTTTCAATCAATAAACTTTCATTCTGGTTTGAATCACCTAATACTTCATCATGCCGATGAGAATCAGAACTGAGTGTAATTACATCCATGGTGCTACTTTGAGCATCAGTCAAATCCTATATCAATACTTAAATGAGGAAAAAGGATTGTGAAAGTGGTTCAATTTTGAGAAAGTAGATAATTGCTTCTTGGGACAGTGAACCAGCAGGAGGATCAAGTCCTGGAAGAAATGAGGTATGCATGGCAGTCCTATTAAGTACTGGGGATTAGTTTAAATAGAAGGTTATAGAAGAGTTCTTCTGCACACAATTTACGATGTGTGAACTGTTTAAGGGACACTGCTGAATTCTCTGGAGTCACTGACATAATTTACGTTACAGGAGTTCCACTTGAAGTGATCACTCAAGTGGCACAGTGAGAGTTGTTATGGGGATATGTCAGGATGGGGTCACAAAGTTTAGTGCAAGGACAATGACATGGTAAACATTCCCTGGTGCTAGGTCATAAACTTGAGATTCCCTGTGTACACAACTAGAGTTTAGGGAGATGCTGGTTTAAAGACTTAGAAAATCAAAATTTGCAGTCCCTGATACTTTGAAGGAAGATGTCATGCAACATCACTAAGAGCAAGGAGGTGACACCTCCCTGCTAAGAGGTAGGTTTTCGTGCAATAGTCATCAATACTGAAACTGCTGTAACTTCCACTGGAAAAATTTCATAGAAATTACATATATCCTTTCAAAGAAAAGGCTTCATTGACCTTGCATTATGAAAAATTGTAACAGAACAAATCTTCTTCTGCATCCCTCTGGGCAGAGTATAGGCCTACTGTAAAACATAATATATTCGCGGCATAAATTTTTTGCGAATTGGAGCCGACGGTCTTTTTTGCGGCATGAAATTTTCGCGAACTGCCACTGGCATTTAATGCATATAGTGCAGACAAGAACTTTCACATTCATTTTAATTTCGCGAATCTTGGAGCTCGCGAAATTCACGAAATTAAAATGCACGCAAACATTCCTCATTTTACAGCTTAGTTATAAAGTGTATTGAGTGCAGTGAGGTTCATGGGAGCATGTGTAGTGCAGAATAGAGTGTGAACACACACAAAATAAAGAGAGCAAAAATAAAGGTGCAAGTAAAATAAAATATCTCAATATTTTAACAGAGGGTGACTGATGAGAGGAGCATGTGCTTGAAGACCCCAATGGATGGGGCTGACACCATTTTGACTGGGAGCCAATATATTACTCTTATTCATTATTTGCTAAACTTTGACAGAAAGGACATATACTTGTATCAAGTCCAATATCAGAAAAAGAAGAATACTGAGAGTCCTTCCTCATCTACTTAACATCATGATACATACATGAACAGATATCTTGTACATTACAAACATATATAATATGGGAGAAAACTTGTGTTTGTCTCCCCGCAGATAAAGAATACATGAATCAGGACAATGGGTAGGCTACTGGCCTCATTGCTTTGGCAAAGACCCATATTCACATGCATCATAAAATGTCTCATACATACTAAATGTGCTTTTCACAGAGATCTTTCTATTATCATTTTGTTTAACGCAAATAAACATGTACCATGAAGCATCCTTTTAATATCTGTTTTTGCAACATCATGTTTGGTGTGTCAGAGGGATGATATTTGCTTCGTCACTGGCACTCCAATGAAAACTGAAGACAGTTAGGAACAAAGGAAGGAAAAAATACAGAACTTCAAAAACATTTAAGCCATTTCAGTTTGTGCAGCAGTATAAATGGCAGTGAACAGAATTCCACGCTTGATCGGCGCACAATGACTAAGTATGCCTCGGCAAGCATAATAGCACACGAGTGCCACTTTTGTCTGCATCTGAGCTTGTCACGCATGTTTTGAGCATATCGATGGTAGTATCTACCTCTGCCGTAAAAATCTAGATCTGCACATCGATATCTGTATGAAATCGATTTTGACCGAAGAAGTGATGACGGAGGTAAAACTCCTTTATAATCAATCATAGATTATATATTTGCTGCATTTTCTATTAATCTCCCATCTCAGGTGACAAAGTATCACACTGCAATCTTTTCATTCTGAGCAAGAAATTGATCCATTTGTAGATTTTTGAGGGGGAAAGGCACATATTAAGCAATGTGAGATCCACTTTACTTCTCTGGGGTAATGGAGGCCATAGATTTAAAAAAAAAAAAAAAATTAGATATAGTTTCCAGATAAGATGCCTAAAACAGAAAAATGTGTTTGTAGGCAGACAATCAAAGCAGGAACCTCAAGGAAATCAAATGTAATAGATTATAGATGCATGGTCCATACACAGCTAGTAATGGAAATTTAAAATCTCATGTATGTTTTGAATAAGTGCAACTTGCAATTTCTTCATTCTAAACCTCTCACACCACTAAATATTTTACTGATAATCTCTGCGTAGATATACTCGAGCACTTTTTGAATGGATGATGTGATGACGTGAAAGTTTTATGTCTGTTGGAGAGATGTTGTTGAAATTGTAATCTCCACCATTCCTAGTTCAGGGTCTGACCTTTTACCCCTGACATAGATCCCCACCCTCTGCCTCCACGCATTAACATGCCATGTGGCACCCACGTTACATGCCTTCGCTGACAGCCGGTGGTTCACTGCAGACCTGAACGTGCAGGCTTGCACTCCAACCACCATCATTGGTATCATGTTATCAGACCAACATGGAGGGCTCGCACACACGGGGCAGAGTCGAAAGGTGGCAAATAGTTTCACAGCTTTGGAGAATCAAGCATTGCAGCATACTGCATCAGTGTAAGATGGCAGACACACTAAAAGTGAGATGAATTCAGCAAAATACTGATCTACATGAGAGGGGGGGGGGGGGTCCTACACCATGTATCAGACAGTGTCATATCCTGTCAGAACATTTCTTAATTTTTTCTGTGATCTGTGTGAGCACACTGAGAGTGCAGTCAACCTGGAAAGGATGACGAGCCACTGTAAAAGTGGATATTTTTGCGTGACTAATTTTTCACGCTTGGCTGGGTACGAAGAGTTTCGCATGTTTTAATTCTGAAGAATTAAAGGACAAGTTCACCTTCATAGACATGTGGGTTGAGTGAATGCAGCAATATTAGGAGAACACATCAGTGAGAGTTTGAGCAAAATCGGACAATCCGTTAAAAAGTTATGAATTTTTGAAGTTTATGCTCAGTCACGGCTGGATGAAAAGACTACAATAGTTTGTGATGTCACATGAGTACAACGATATAAAGAAAGAATAAAGAAAATTCAACATATTTCTATTTTTCTCGCATAACAAAAGTACACTCGACTCCTCCCTTTCAGAAGGCAGGGGGAATAATATTACCCTTAACATACGTCAGTAGCAAGTCGAAGAAATGTGCACTTTATTCAAAAAGTAAATTTTTGTAAAATTCTCTTTTTATTTTCCTTAAATAGTTGTACGCATGTGACATCATACACTGTAGTAGTCTTCTCTTTCAGCAGTGACAGCGCAGATACTTAAAATATTCGTAACTTTTGAACGGATTGTCCAATTTTCCTCAAACTTTCACTGATGTATTCTACTGATATTGCTGCATTCTCTCAATCCTTGTGTATATGAAGGTGGACTTGTCCTTTAAGACATCAACTACTGGAACATATGGCACGCAAAAATATTCAAGCGCTTTTATTTTCGCTCGAGCTTCTGGTTGCGCAAAATGCGGGAAAATTTCCACTTTTACAGTATTGATTGATAACATCTTCATGGTCAGGTCTGGAAGAGGGGCTGATACCACTGCACTCAGAATTTGCTCACATACCAGGTCATCATACCCCCATCACAGCCACAAAAGGAACATAGATTTTAAGAAGTCATGCATGTCTTCAAAACTTAAACATCTGTCTGCCATTTCCTTTTCTCCCCCTGTCGCACATGATGAACCGCTTGTAATGTAAACTCCCTATTAGTCTCTCATCTCCATAACAGCATGACTATCTCTTTAGCTTGATCTCAGTCGATTTGATTACAATGACAATGAAAACTTGTCTTCACAAAATGTTGGAACTTTAACAAAGCAATGATACCAGTTACAAGTCACATAATGACACCAGTGACTCACAACTCTTTCACTGATCTGGACAATTTGCTTAGTAAGTTTCCTGACGTTAGCATTGAATTAAAAGAGAAAATGGAAAATGTCATTCATACCAAATCCTTCTTGAGCTGCAATAACGTGCCGACTTATATTCTTACAGGAGGGAAGTTATTGTTGGTCAATCTTTGATAAAATCATTTCATAATACCCCTTCTATGTAACAAAATTATGTTGTGTGGGAGAAACAAGATCACTACATTCATTTGCATGTTATATGTGGCTGTAACTGACGTAACTGTTTTCTTGAAAACCTGCAAAACACTCTCAAGGTACTAGAATTGGCAGACTTGACCTCATTAAATCCAAAAGCTCAAAATAGATTTTACAACAGTGCTTGAATATATACAGTGTATCTCTCAGTCTCATATCAATTATCCAAAAAGAGATTTTGAGATAACATACATACACACACACATACATCTGTATTGTAAGCAAAAGGTCATAATCTCATTAGTATCTAAGTCTTGTCTGGACATTACAAGATTCTTCATACATTCAGTCACAGTGTACACTGATTATAGCTAAGAGTGACTCAAGCTACAAAGTAGATTGCAGCACACAAACCCTCAACCAACAGGAGAGTAGTCATACCCATACAGGTTGAAAAACAAAGAAAAACAGTTCAAACAGATAATCAGAAACACAATGTATGTATGGTAAGGTGTGTGTACACATAGAATTAATTCTTGAATGATAGAAACTCAAACAGTCCATCAAAAATGGTAGGCAAACAGAAAGGAGTAAACATAGAGGTTTACAATTTTTCTACTAAGGAACTTGTTCATAATCATGTTTCTGAAATACCTTTCTAATTGTGTTCAGAATTTACAGAGTATTTTGACATTGAAATAAATTTCTTTGCAAACCACTTATTTGCAAATGACATTACAGTCAAACCTGTCTATGACAGTGCTCAGCCACTCAAGGGAGACAAAAAATAGCTGTTATAGACAGGGACTTTAATACGGCTTTTTCTCACTATATTTTTCTCACTTAGCAGCCACTATAGACAGGTGGCTGCTAAGGCAGATTTGACCGTATGCAACAGCTGGGTCACCTATTCCCCTGAATGTCTTTTACACACACAGGCAAGAGTATGTCCTAGAGTATGTAATTCAGCGTATTAAGTACAATGCAAATATTCAGATGGAAATAAATTCAAAATCCAGCTAAACTGCACCATCTTAATTGTGTTTTAGATGTTGAACAGTTCAGATTACGAATGCACACCGAGAAAAAAAAAAAAAAAAAAAAGCTTTGGCGTTGATTGGATACTAGCACCTCTGGTCATCAACTGGCATGACATATTTTGAGAACAATAATCCAAGTTTCTCACAGACTTGCAAAAAAAAAAAAAAAAAAGCACACCACGCACTTTATCAAAATGTAATATTGTTTGGAAACACATTCATAAATAAGTTTTTGTCTTGTTTTGCTTTGTTTTTACTTATCTGAAAGGGCCCACAATTGCAACAGTGTGACACAGTGAGGAGCTAGACTTGGGACTCACCAGAAGTTGATGTTGTGTCCACCGTTCTTGGTGAGTTGGACGTGAAGCTGAACTCCTCTGCATTGAGACTCATGTCAGATTGAGACAGGCTGGAGTTGTTGGTCTTACCTGAAAGGTTTGCATTTTTACAGGTGGAAAATACAATGAATTTGTCCTGTTTCATTCTCCAAACATAGACTCTTTCTCAAACTTAAGTACTAAACACTTGAACAAAATGCCAAAGTTTCTTGGATTTTTTTTTTCTATTGACAGCAGCTCAATTTCCACTATGTTGCAACAATCATTAACACTATTTTATGTACATTCCTTGTACATCTTGTACCAATTCACATGTACACTATATCTGTTTTGCACTGTCACCAACATTATCATGACAAATATACTGTAGTTTCCATCATTCCTATCTAATTCAAGGAAAATAGATTGCACATGAAGGACAAAAACTAACATCCTCTTTATTATATTTGTATCCAGCAGTTTAATCATAAGAACACTAGCTGTATTTTGGCAGTGCTGTATAAAATGACAGCAATTTAAGGTCCCTATATCCTGAAAAATATAATCCATAATTTCTACCAGCAATGACTATTCAACATAATCAGGTGTATAGTCATTATACCAAGTTCCTGTTATCAATGTCTTTGGAGCTGTGCGGGTCATTGTAATTAATAAAATTATCCATATAACCATCATATCTGCCTCTATTTTTGCTTCATGAACAAGAAACTTGTCCATGATGTGTATTTCCTCTGTCATCTTTATTTCATCTGATTTGGTAAAATCATCAAACAAAGTAGAGACACTTTAACCCATTGACGACAAGTCTCGAGTATACCCGGGCAAGTGTCTATGAAAAATGTGAGTTGTAGCAAAATCAGCCCGTCCTAAACGGGTTAAGATCATGGTATGAAATCTTGACTTTAAGCACCTATTTACTTTAAAATCCCACACAAAAAAAAAGGAAACGAAAGCAAACAACTCGCATGATTCCTCTCAAGTACTGAGGCTGTAATTCAAAAGGTATCCCATTTATCAGAGAATGGATTCCATGTATTTGTTATTTTATGCCAGACAATATCTCTTGAAATGCAGTACAAGGACAACTTTGGACATTGGTACTACTCATATTCACAAGACAGGTTTATTGATGAGCGATCAGTTCACAAAACTGGGTCAGACCTACATGTAAAATGCTCTGCATGCAACTGACAATTTAATACTGTCAACATTCAAAACGTATGAAGGCAGTGAGTGAGTGGGTACACGTCACAACCACACATTCTGAGCCTGAGAAACACAAATTCAAAATTTACTCTTTTATGTCCCACTTTCTGTGCTTACAGGGGCTCATGGGAGAAATTCTTGAATAAACACTGGAGAGGTTTTCAGTGTGAGGCACCATTTGCCATCTCCCAGGTCCCACAATTTACTGAAGCCACACAACTTTGAGGTTTGAGGTTCCTTGGGTTTATATTCACGGCCTGAAATCACGAGGGAGATTCATATTGTGTCAATCTTCAGAGGTTTTCTTTATATCCTTACTCAACACTAGCTGAGGTATAGTCTGAGAGCCTGCAGGTATTGATTCACATGCCCATGTGAAAGACAAACACCTTTCATGAAAATGTCAATGAAGACAAAGAATTTTTCTTGACTACTGGCACAATGTATAACAAATGCCTCCTGAAAACTTGGCAAACAAATAAACTTAAGCCCTCATCAGACATGATGTTACAGACCTGATAAAATGGTTTTGAAATCTGATTACATAGAACTCTCAGCTTGGAAAAAAATGGTTTTGTCACCTTGCACAAGTTATAATTTGCAGCCCTCTTCTAAGTTCTAGTAACAAATTTGATTCTACAGTTAAAATGGCTAGAATACAAAGAATTAATAAATGGCATATATGTCATCCATTGCAATATATGTAATATTTACACAGTTTGGAAGAAGTGTATAGCAAGTTTCACTGTGTAATAAAGAGATATTATTAGAAGATTTTCATAAACTTTGGTTGTGATACATGTAACTGTTAACAATATCTCAATGGAAGAAACACTTTTACCCAAGTGGCATATTCTGTTATGTGACAGAAGCCAAGAGGAATGATGTCTATACCCAACCAAGTTTGTTTTTCATTTCCATCTGAGAAGATGGTTGGATAGTCCATATTCAGCTGCAACAGCTGGTCCTCCATGGGGTACATTTGGACAAAAAGCGGGACCACTTCACCAGGTTAAACACCCTGCTCTTTCAGACTTTGGGATGAATAAATGAAGCGGGATCTTTTACGTGCATGAGTTGTGACTCTCACACACGGACCTCCATTTTATGTCCTATCCGAGGGACAGAGCATTTTGCCTCTAATATTAGAGGGGATGATATGATTACACACAACATTGCTCAGTGGGACCCGGGAATCGAACCGGAATCCTTTGGATCGTCAGGCAGACATGCTACTGACTGAGCTTAGAACTCATCACCCATTGGTGGAGTATATCCACTCACCTTAATTGTGAATTGGTACTGGCAGAACAACCTTTGCTTTTCAAAAGTGCACTGTGAATTCTGATATTATTTCCCAATCAATCCTCACATTAACCTCTAGAGACAATACACTGATACTCTCATCAATTCAAGACAAGTTTCAAATCAAGGACATTTTTATTATTCATCTCAAATCTTTGGCTGTGATTAAAGTTATAAATCTTTGTGACAAAAGATATAGTGAGAACAACTTTAGAACAATACACAAAGAGTTATTAGGGAATAGAACAGGGACAGAAAAAAAAATAAATTAACAGAGGATATTAAAATACTTTCAATAATGTCCCACAAGTACCCAGTGCATTGTAAAATACAAGAATAATGATAATACACAGTCAGTGACAAGAAATAGTGGATTACTCTCGATGTTCAAGGTATATACATTGCAGAGAGTTACACCACAAAATAATTACACACTCACACAAAGGCTGTTTGATACTAGTTTGTGTGTCACTTGCATCTAAATAAATGATAATAATTCCAATTAGCGATGGTATTATCTCAATTTGTCAGGACTTGAGGAAATAGAACAGATTTCAGGGAGACTCGTGAATAATTATGGAGATGTGGCAGCTCTTTCTTTAATCAATTTTTTTGAGCAATTGTTAAATTTTTGAAGGAAAGAGACTAGTTACACTTATAGTTGCTATATTACTCACAAAAATCATTAAAAACCTCAGTTTGTAGAAACCAATGGGAAAATTACTTGTATGAGACAAGCAATTCTGCTGAAACCATCCAGCTGTCCAAATATTGATACAGGCAATGTATGTTTTAATCTAATCCAAATACATGAATAGTATGTTATGCTTAAACACAATCAAGATTTTACATCACATCATCTTTGAGGTCAAAGTTTAGAGTGAGTGTTACATCATATCAAGAAAATATCATGCATCTTAGTAGGATGTGAAAGCCTATCAATTATCAACTAAAAGATAAATGCAAGAGTGTGTTTGTTTGTTTGTTTGTTTTTTAGTCATTTAGATAGTGTGAAGAAGATACCTGGTCAAACTAAGAAAAAATCCAGTTCAGATATTACATTGTTGAATATAACATCTCACATATCTTGAACAGACAATTTTTACTGGTTTACGTTTTCATTGTAGATAATGGTCTACGCTTATTTTAGAGCTTTTATGATATGCCCATGTAGATTTGAATGGAAGATATATGTTTGATATAGATCCCAATGTGATTTTATGTCTGCCTGCATGTATGTAAATAAAGATTAATATTATGCAATATGCATCTATTCATATTTATACACTGTGGTATCACTATTTCAGTGCAATTTTGTTCTTAGTTCACTTGCACGACCTCTCTTACAATGAAAATGTCTTGATACTTTCCTTGTGATATGGGCACCCCTTGACTAATTTTTGAAGGTTGTGATATACAGTATAGGGTGATTGTTTTCTTGAACTTACCACCATCAGAATCATAGCCCTTCCCATTGGTGGCGCCAACCTTGAAAGTTTTGAGGACATGGTGTTTGATAGCCTTCCTCATGTCGCTTTCATAGTCACCTGTGATAAGACACAACACTAGAAGTGAGAGAGGCATGATGAAACTGATGTAAACAAACAAATAAACAAACAAACAAACAACAAACAAACAAACAAAACAGTGATAAATCACAGCTGTGCTAATCTCTGATTGAATCATCTTGGTCATATTCAATCTACATGTAGGGTTAAGGTTACATTGAAAGAATGGATTCTTTTTTTTTTTGTTGAAATAAATGGCCAAGCTTGAAGAAGTATCACAGCCACTGCAAAGGCATGATGCCATTGCACACAAGACACATACACACTTACATACACTGACACACACACATACAAAAATTGTATACACACACAAAGAAAAATATATACATAAAAACAAACATACAGCTCATACACTGTACATGACGTTTTCTGTACACTGAATAAAATGACTCCTGACATTTGTAGAGGGCCATATCAATGGGGTCTTTTTGGGGACTCTCCCTATATTCAATAGCTATATTTTGTCACTGGAGTTCACAGCATGAATGTTGTTCGGTTTTTTATAAGCTCAATTTGAAGAGTTAGAAATGCAGGAATCTCTGATATTTCACCAACTCTCTGATTGGAAGTAGATGGAATTCTGCATATCTGATTGTTGACCTAAACACTCTACAGATATACCACCAGCTTCTTTCTGGCCATTCACTTTTCTCTTTAAAGCCTTAAAGGAAAACTTACTCAAAACATATGTAAAAGAGAAGAATACATTAGTGGAACTTGAGGAAAATCAGAGAATAAGTTCAAAAGTTTTGAATCGTCAGAGTTGTGATTAGATCCATGAGCCGTCATCCCAGGTTTTAAGAGGGCTACGACAAATCATGATGTCACATTAGTTGAAGTAGTTGTAAATACATACAAGGCTTGACACTAATAGTTCAATGTGGTTTAGGGCCTACCATGTGGGCCACTAAAATCTTTGAATCAGAAGTTCTGGTGGCCAGAAAAAGGAAAAAGGTGGCCAAAATAGAAGGAAATATGAAATTTTATTTTCAATTTTAGCTGGAATGGAATCTTTAACACTTAAATGCAAATATAGCGGGTTGTGGTTTTGCATTAAATTAGCACATGCCACTTTCATGGAACAGAAGCCACAGTGAAGCACAGCGCAGTTGGCAAACATGTACACTGTAAAACAAATAAGCTGCTCACAGCATGTTAGTGAATGAAATCACTGATTTGCAACCAACCACGCATATCTACTGCAAGCAACTATTTTGAAGTGTTTCATACTTAGCATGCTTGATAACTACTTACGGTGCAACAGAAGATGGTGGAACCACATAAGTGAATATATTGATAATTGTTATGATATAAATCAGTATACGGTAATGCATGTATCAATATCATTTGTGTGGTTGTTTGGTAGAGGCACTGAATATTAAAATGGCTACCTTGGTACTCATGAAATGAAACTAAGAGATGGTGGAAGCATTGAAATATATTGATAACCATCAGACCCTAATTGCATTTAAGTTTAATCTAGGATCTTGTTTCATTATTTCATGTCATACTGTACATATTTTGCTTGATGGGAAATTTACCCTAAATATGGATTCAGTAACAGTGTAGTAAAACAAAGTGAATGCAGAAATAGTATTAATCAGGGGTCGCACTTAACTTTTTTTTAAACTAGCCAGGCGGACTACTTAGAATCAATTTTGACACTGAAGCAATATTTTGGCTAGCCAGACGGACTAGTAACTTCAGAATTTTTCGATTTTTAGCTAGTCCGACGTGATTTTGGGTGGCCAATGGCCAGCGGACCATCGCCAATCTCAAACCCTGTTAATACTAATACAGCTAGAACAAAGTTCAATATGCAGAATTTATCAACAATCTTTTACTGAAGAGGAAACATAGTGTTTTGATTAATTAAATTCAGAAATAGTAAATTTATAAACAGATGACTAGGCCTATCAATTACAACTATTAAATGATGTATCAATGGACCTACATATTGTCTACACACATGCTAACACTGTATATAACTAGTCATAAACATTTTGTGGTAGTAAAATGTGGTGATCATGCATGAAATTAAAGTCCCATTCATTCACTTAGAGTTTTCTCGATCAGTACTAACATTAGGGTATCTTCAACAGTAGTTATACACTTCACACAATACACAGATTCTTGCACCGTGCTATTTTGTTTTGTTCTTACTAATTCTGATGTCATTTCTATCTTCAAAAATTAATCTATTTTCCAAGCAAGTTCAAGAACAATGCAAAATGTGTCCTCTGAGAGTGAACCCGAAGGCAAGTAAAACGTAACAGGTGTCAGACTTGCTACTACGGACACTTTAACGAAGGGCATGCAATGGTATGAACACAAGTCATACCCTTTAACAATGTTGGTATCTACGTGTAAAACTGCTAGATTACCAGAAAGTGAGGCTATTATGGATGTGTGTATATTGTGGTATATGCTGCAAAATACACTCGTGACTCGTGCATCTACATAGTGAACATGACAGAAGCTACATTCAGAGAGAATTCATCCACGCAGGCGATACATACCGGACTCGATCGTGAACGTCGCGGATTTTCAACGGTTCTCCACGGGTATCCAACGGCTGCGTATGCTGCAGTGTCGCGTTGATAACATCCTCTGCTGCTTCACGCATCGGCATATATTCCTCGTATAATTCACCTCAATATCCTTCTACGACAAGAGTGGGAACCACACCATCCAAAGCCAGGAATTATAGCAGGTGATGATACTCAAATCATCCTTGTTACACTCTCAGATCTCATCAACAGTTTGTAGTTTATCTTCCGCTCGAGCAGACAGTCTCGGAACCATTTTATCGCCTTCGGCGTCAATATTGCATCAATGCAAATTAGCGTTTATTACGGAGGACACCCTCTGCGGTAAATTACCATATAATCGGTTGTTGTAAACGACGTCCATCAACTGAAAAACTGGCCGTCAATGGAGTTTGATGGGGGCTCGCACTTTAGGAGAGAGAAAGAGAGGGAGATGACACGTACTTTGCACTGAAAAATGAAACAAAGAAAATTGTATAATACACTGAGGATCTAATGTGTTTCATGTTTCGTATTCAACTAAACTGGAATGAGCAATATTGCGCGCGTGTATGTGTGTGTGTGTGTGTGGGGGGGGGGGGGCTCGGTCTGATCGAGTTCCTCTCATGATCATTCCCTTAAAAAAAAAAAAGGCCTATATACGTCGAAACATATCAAAGCATTAAAGAATCAGTATAATTACAGAGGATTTCGGTGAAAAAAAAAAAACTTGATGTCCTCGCTCATTCTACAGAGATCGATACATCCCATCATTATTGTTTTAATCATATTTTAATTTTGATTTGATATTTGATTTTTAAAAGTAGAGAATATGGAAAGCCGCTTACATAATGAAATAAAAAACAACATTTTAGAGGATAGATTTGAGGAAAAGAAATAAGCATCAATGAGGGGAACTTTAACCATTCATTTCAGTAAATGGGAAAATTTGAAAGTATAAAGAAAAGTATGGAAGGACCCGGAACCACATGTCCACGGGGAAGGGGGAAGGGATGGGGAGGGTAGTTGATGGGAGGGGAGGAGGTATGTATAGGAAGAATGGTTTGATGGGGGTTTGGTTTATAATCGCGGGGGGGGGGGGGAGGGGGTAATAAAAGGGGAATATCGATTCCATTTTTCTGTGTGTATAGATCAATGACGTGTTAAGTATTTTTTTTTCTTTTTAATGAATGTACTGTCTTGCTGAAAGTGCAGCTCGATTTGATTTTAAAGAAAGTAAGTGAGCAGTGTATATATATATATTTTTTTTTCTGGTGCATTGTATATTCTTTACGAATGTACTGTTTTGCTGAAAGTACAGCTTAGCTTGATTTCACTATAATTGTGTTATGCTGAATCGTGGATTTTGTAATATATGTGATTTGAGTTGTCAAGAATTTGTTTTGAATATGGAATCAATAAAAGGTTATGGAAAAAAAAAATTATACTGACCCTCACTGGAGAACCTCGTCCTCATACGTCACAAAGTTAAACTTTTTCCAACACCTAAAGATGAAGCAAATTATATCAATGGGAAAGAAAGAGAGAGAGAGAAAGAAAGAGAGAGAGGGAGAGAGGAAAAACAGACGGCTATAGGAAAAGGTAAGAAAGTATTTCAACGTGATATCTTATACGCTCTGTCGTGTGACAGGCAGCAATGGACAGGAAAATGCATTTGCATGTATAATAACAAGATATGCTTTTCGCAGTATGCAACTAAATAATAGACATCAAAATGTAACATAATTATATTCATCATTGTTTTAAGTGTAATTTAAAGGATGGGTACAATGAAGGCCCTTTATCAATTTCCGTTCTCTTTTCTATTCCCAAAGTGTGTTTAAATTAATGAAAGACCAGACATGGAATGACCACAAGCTTCTCGTCCTTTGTTTAGTTATGTTAATGATACAATTATTATAGTGATCCATTATATTGTTCAATGAACACAATCATGTTGAGCTTCATTAGGGTTCATCGTCAATCACTGATTTCATCATTGTGTATTTTTACATTATCTTATTTGTATAAACATTGCTCGGCTGATCGAGCTGAAACACCTCAATTCCCTCTGCTGATCCCGATGTTCAGCGTGTTGGCTTTTCCTTTCATTTCCTTTTTCTTTCTCTCCTTTCTTTCCATTATTCTTTTGTGTTTTATTACTGTCATGGTATACCCTACTGTAAAGTCATGTAATGTCCTTGTGTTTCTACTGTCTTGTTCTCTCCTGTCTTTGTTAAAAAAAAAAAGTTTAATGTATTCACAAGAATCCTTTGAGTGGTTCACAATTTACAAGCATGCTTTTCAGTGAACCTCTCAGTTCTTTCTCTTTTTTTTCCTCCAAACATAACTTTGTATTTTGCCGGTATGCATGTATAATTTCGTATTTGTTAACCATTATCTCCCATGTAAAGTCGAATACATGCCTATGTTATATCTTCTGATACATTTCGTGTTATGTTTGACGAAAAAGAAAGAAGGAATGAAATAAATGAAATGAAATGAAATGAAATTATTTCATTATAATTCATAATTATTATGTTATGCCAGAGTTAAATGAACTTTCTATCATTCTGTTAATTTGACTTTATTCCATTTATACACGTCAACTTGAAAATGGAGAGACATTTTAACCCACTGACCCAATAAACCTGGGGTCCGTTTCATGAGAGTCTTACAAGAGACTTTTCGCTCGTAAGACACTCTTATGAGAGACTTCGTGAAATGGATTTGACTTCTGTGTGAAAGTCTCTCTAGCTACATTATGAGGAACTTTGACCATTCTTAGATTTATGTAAAAACTTTTATGCGATGACATCGTGAAACGCACCCCAGGTGTTTCTTGCAGAGTTACAGAGATTTCAGACTCTCGTATATGCAACGGATCTGCTCTAAGAAAGGAAGTGTCTTCTTCTATATTTTGAATGGCCTGGCTTATATCAAAGTACATCACTTACTTTACTTTTCCTGAAACGAATCTTCTGTTCTCCATGATTTAGAATGATTTTCATCCAGCTGCTGTATACAAGCAAAATTTCAACAATTGTAACTCGTCGATGCTATGTTACCAACTTTTTTTTTCAAGTTGCATGTGTGTCATTGTTTTTCTTGAAGTATGAGTTTATCGATGAAACTTCTGTCATTCTATATATGTTATGTCATTATTAATACACGTAATGTCTCTCGGTACCTTTCAAACCCACGGTCATGGCAAAATGGATTTTGATGAGTCATTACGTTTACTGAAGGTGGGGCAACAGAATTCGTTATTCTCGTTATCTCAAACTAGATAAAAGAATACGGCAAGTCTCAACTTAGATAATCTCCAAACACAGACAGCGGTTGCTCTTGTTTCTGTTATTTAACTTGCATGTATTTAGATTTCCGTTAATATTACTGACCGCTGACAGCATTTATCACCCTGTTTGAATAGCTTACGATTCACGAACTCTTTAAGATCTATCATGAGACCCTTGCTTCAAGTGTCAATTATTGTCATATCACGCCACTTCCAATGAAGACTTGAGTGCTATGACCCATGGGTCAGCCTCGAGATGCTTCAGTCTTATCTATAAAGTGCCAATCTATAATCGGTGTCAACAACTCCGAGGTTCATGGTTCTCAAAGATCATTCGTATATAGGCGTAATAAGCATGCGTATATAGGGGCAGAAACAGGGTAAAGGGATCGCAGAACAGAGATCGCCATTTCATCACAAGTGTCGCAGTCAAGAGCAAAATCTTCAAATTATCAGCAGCAATGAATTGTGCTCGTTGCTTGAAGATGGACATATGTCTTATCGTATTGACAATTTCGGCCGTGATCTGGACCAGTGACGCCGACACAAACCCGATGGTGACAGTCACTGAAGGTGTTCTGGTCGGGAAGACGGTGCGATTTAGCGAAAACACTCATATCAATAAAACTGTCGATGTCGACGTATTTCTGGTAAGTCCAACAAAGTTATCAATATAATAGTGCATATTTTTCTATATCTAATGTGATGATATCATTGATCACGCGTACTTGCCTATGAACGAAAGAAATGATTTAAATGAGTATTGAGAGGTCTAATCTTGACTTATTTATCGTTTTTTTTTTTGGGGGGGGGGGGAGGGGATGCTATCTTCAATGTGACCAGTTTATACACTGTAAAAACATCGGTGTTAGATTTAACACCACGGGTGTTAAATCTAACACCGATCAAACTTCAATAAAGGACCACACCCACAGGTGTTAAAAATGCACTGTGATGGTGTTGAAAAGTGTTCACCTGACACTTCGTGGTGTTAATTTGACACTGTACCTGGTGTTATTTTGACACTGTACTGGTGTTAATTCAAAAATGACACCACATGGTGTTGATTTGATATTTGTTGGTGTTAATATCAATGGTTTAACACCCGTCCAGCTTCAATAAGAGACCACACCAGCTGGTGTTACTTTGGTGTAAATTTATTTTCACATTTTTTTCAAAAATCTAGTATTTTAATGTAAAATTCTTGATCGTCTTGTTTAAATTAAAAATCAACAAGAAGTGCAGTTACTAAGAAACTCTTCAAAAAACAGTTTAAATTTGGAAATGACACCCGTAGGTGTTAATCTAACACCATAAATGAGCACCGAAAATTTAACACCAGCTCGGTGTTCACTATTTAACACCGGACTTTTTGCAGTGTAGGGTTCTTCTATTTGCAAATAATTTTACTCTTCGACAATTCTATCATCAAGAGCAATGATACGATTTCATACTGGAAAAAACAATCCATTCATAATTATCTTGATATTTTGATTGGGAAGGAAGTGCACTCAACTAAATTCTAAAAAGGATATTGACTACTGGTTATAGGTCCAAATCTTACTGCATGATTAAAGTTCAATCACAAGTCACCGATTGACGACATGGATTGAATATAAGTATATACGTGAGTACTGTGAAAATTGTTAAAGAACAGAATAAAAAAATCTTGATCTTATACCCTTTGTGCTTGATTTTATTTTCGAGAAGTTGAAAAAAAGTGAATATAACATAAATTTCTATACTTTTATACTTCCATCGTCTATTGTGATCCATTATCTACATTGGCACAAGGATAAAAATTACATTAAAATGCTCAGAAAAGTGAAAGCATTGAACACTAACAGGCCTATAAAAATGATCCCTATCTTTATTATCGTCATTGCTATCGTTATTATACTCATAGTAATTCATTCATGTTCTCATGATAATTAACTTCATTAATTTAATGCAGTAAATGTCCATTCCTGACAACTTTTGATGGAGTATTTTGCTCTTATATGCCCTACAGGGAGTGCCCTATGCCAATCCGCCCGAGCGGTTTTCACCTCCGGAGAAGAAGACTCCATGGATCGGAGAGAGACAGGCGATGGAGTTTGCTGCTGCCTGCATACAATCTCCCAACCCGGAATACCCAGTGATGTCAGAGGACTGTCTCTATCTCAACGTTTACTCCCCTACCATCAAAGTGAGAGTTATAAGATGATTGTAAATATTACGAATAAACATTATATTATTGTAAACACTCACAAGCGTGTCTTATACGCTTTAGCACAAATACATGCATACGTGTGTTTGTAATACCTGATTGAGGCCTAATGTTTATGTAACCACCGTAACAGGAGGTACCAAGTGTATAGGCATGCGTAATCCAAAGCATTTAAGATTTTCATGTGAAGTGCTCTTCTCTTCATGATAATACCTTTTTCGCTGTTGAACTATATGGACGTATTAAATGTATTTTGTCATAATTTTAGTCTTATAACTAAGAAATAAATATTTAACGAGGTTAACATGTACTCTACGTATATTACTCAGTTCAAAAAAGAAAAAAAAAAAAAGAAAAGCGGTATGAATCAAAGGAGTTACACTTAGAGCAATGCCGGGCCAGAAAATAAAGATACAAGGTAGTTTGAATGTCAGTTAACCGTCCAACATGGCCAGCGGGCGTATCCGGGCAATTACCCCCAGAGGGCAATTACCCCCGTCTAAATACTGGTTAGTGGTAAGGTTAGAGTTAAGAGTAGGGTTAGGGTTAGGTTTAGGGTTAGGAGTTTGGGTTATAGTTATGATTAGGTTCAGGATTAGGATTAGGATTAGGGCGAGGGGAAGGGTCCGGGGTAATTGCCCAGGGGGTAATTGCTATAGACCCCCAGCGGGAGTCTCGTATTGACTTTCATTAACAGGTGGCTCTATAGAACTTCCTCTATTCTACCTCTCTCTGTTTTCCTTTCCCAAGACTTCAAATGTACCAGTAATGGTTTGGATTCATGACGGGGCATTTACCACAGGAACAGCCATGACGTACAGCTACTATGGCCTCCCATTGGTAGCTGTTGGTGACGTCATCATCGTTACCATCAATTACCGACTGGCAATTTTTGCCCAGTTTTCAACAGGTGAGAGTGCAGTGTCTCGGAGCTGTGAAAGATGACGGCTTTCATTTCAAATAACTGAAAAGCCGGTAGTTCCCTTTCCAGCCTTAGACATAGATGAACGGTCCTATCTCAACATTCTGTCTTTTCCCAGTTGATGATAATAATGAGATGTGATATACATAATTGTGGTCCTATATCCTATATCTAGTTACTTTAGAAAACGCATCGAAAGCATACTCGCGTATTAAATTCCGTCTTGAGGCAATACGTGAGATGTTAGATTAGACCCATCACTTCGATTAGGTCATGACTGGAAGGGCTATACTCGTTTTAATATATTTCTAATTGATTCTAAAGTAATACTATTTTTAGCGTTCAGTCTTCAATGATGAATTCTTGGTCCTTTGTTGTACGCTGTGATAGATGTGGAGAAATAACAAATGCAATCTAAGAATCCCACGAAAGTTGAATAAAATTCATAACAGAGCATTTTGGAATTTTTTCTGAATGGGATTTTCGCTAATCCTTTTTTGTTGTTGTTGTTTGTTTGTTCACGACTATATGAATTAAACATTCATACAAGAGGTCCTCATCGTAGAAATCAAAGAACATGTCAATGGGTCAGAAGCCGAAAGACGTCTATCTTCTTGTCAAATCACTCTCCAAAGCAAAGTTTCTAAGAACCACATTGCTAGATATACAGTTCTTTCTTTATCAATATAATCTCGTACATCAGCAGAATCTGTATAATCAAATAAATCACTATAATGTCTGTACTAATAGTGTTACTCAAGAGATTAACACATCATCATTTTCATGCATGAATTAGCAAAAGGTATTCATGTTTTGAGAAAAATGATGTGTATCCAATAAGTAACTTCGGACAGTTGATTGCGTAATCTAGACTAAACTGCATGAGTTACAACCGAGACATACTGTATGCAGCAACACTCAGTTTAACGCTATTTTTCTAAGTATTTTTATTTTGTGTGTTTAAAATTGATTAATTTCAAACGCTTATTATGTATAGCTGTGAAATGATAGTGTGCACCAATCATCATAAACAATCGTGTAAAATGTCATATTTTGCACTGGTTGGAGGACAATGTATGCAATTGGCAGTTCACGCAATCAGCGGCCAATGTTATCGTGCCCATTGCATCAATGAACGGAAGTAGTGCGACATGAATATTGCCGTACAGTAACTCATAAACTCTACTTTGCGTAGAAATGATTGTACTAACTATACTTTCAAGGAAAATAATGCTCACATTTGACTGGTTTTGCCAATCTTTTTCCGAGGAAAGTGCGACTGTATTGGGAGAATGTAGGCCCTATTGTAGATGACGTAAACAGCTATAGCCCTATCGCTTTTTGACTATCATTTTGTTCAGAGGATGACGTTGCGCCAGGAAATTTCGGCATGTTGGATCAGGTGGCAGCACTGGAGTGGGTCTACAATAATATCGAAGGTAAAACTACATATAATAATAGACATATGAATGTGTAATATATATATAATATATTATGATATAAAATATATAATAATATATATATATATATGTTTATATATATGTATATCTATATATATATATATATATATATATATATATATATATATATATATATATATATATATATATATATATATATATATATTGACAGCAAATCTTGCACATAATAAACGTGGCTGGTGTTGGGTAGCACCCCTTTAATCATCGAACTTTCGGGCGAAAAGCCCTTCTTCAGGATTGTGTTGGTGCTGAGTGTGGTCTTGTAGTGTTGTCTGTGTGCAAGATTTGCTGTCAATAGATTTACTGTCCTTGTACCGTCCCGCCATGTTGTGATTAAGTCCTTTGATGTCAGTATATATATATATATATATTATCAGATACATAATAACATGATGACATAATATAAGGGCTCTAAATGGACGGTGCAGTCACTCATCATATATTGAGGCATTTGTATGCAAAATATTAGTCCCAGTTTGTACAACTTTTAAATAATGAGAATATACACAAGTATAGGCCTGTTTGTTGTAAATACGTCTATCACTCATAACAAATGCCCTGGGAAGCCATCATTATCGATGATCAAAATAATGTAATGAGCATAATGCTTTACCACATTAAAGTTGGGAACACTCCAAAACCACTGATTTTTTATCCACGATGAGATAATACGGGTTGATATAGCAAGTTGGCATGACAAAACCATTGATTTCATCCATGACGAAATACATGGGTTGGTAGCAAGTCGGTATGAAGTCTGGCATGAATTTTGTGATCTTTGCTGTTGTTTAGTTTCAGATCGGGAGATAAAAGTTCGTGTTTGCATTTATCATAACACAAATAATGGACTTCATATCTCGCCCGGCTTACATGGAGGTTGAGTGAACTATATACTCGATTAAATTGACTTGGTGTACAGTTCAGGAATCTACTCCTTGTACTTGTGTTTTGGTCGACAGAAATTGCTTAGGCTAAGCCATCCGCTGTCTTTTAACCCTCATGAAAGCCATGTGTCCATCCGCCATCTCACAAGTCACGTCATCGCACGAAGAGAGTTGATCTTCAATATCACTGATACGTAGTGATTATTCTTTTATGTTTGACCTTCTGTGTGGAAAAGCTATTGATTAGGTAAATCATAATTCCCGTGTTTAATATACTCTGACCTAACTAAGATCTGCTACCTTCTCCATCAACAACTGGCCTTGATGGCTTAACGGTTTGATATAACCAATGTAATATTACAATATCTATATCTAGATACCCATATTGGAATCACTTTACTATTGCTCTTGAAGAAGGCAATGCCTCATTATTTTGATAGCAATGATTACCCCCACTCTTGCAAATAATAGCAGTTTTGCCGCATGTGTCAGAATGAGCACTGTGTGAAAACTCTTTCTAAAAGGATAAACCAGTCTCACCTCCCTGGATAAACTTACCGGCAGAAATTGAACCCAGAATCTTTGTTTCCATCACAATCATGTACATGCAGACACTTGTCCGCTCTTCCAGAATGCTACTATGATATATACTAGTAGAATAGATCATGTTGTTAATCTGTTGCCATATAATGAAACTATTAGTGTTTGGATAATGTGGTACGCACAATCATTCTTAATCTTAGATATCTGAAATAATCATCTTTTACAATCAGCTTTCGGAGGAGACAAGGATAAGATAATACCATCTTTGGCGAGAGTGCAGGTTCGGCCAGCGTTAGTTTCCACCTGCTGTCCAAACTAAGTCGGCCTTACTTCAGCCAAGCCATCATGCAGGTATTGCCTATATCCTTTCCATGCATTCTTCATTTCATTTTCACCAAAAATGATTGATTTTTTTCATTAAAAAAACTACACTATTAATTACATCATTTCTCTTTTTCCATTTGTTGTTTTTTTTTGCTGCTTTTTTCTGTTAACGAAACGATCAGGAAAGGCTGATTATGTCTGAAAAATATGATAGTGATAATGATGGTGACGATGAGGATGATGACGATGATGGTGTATGTATGTGTGTGTGTGTTAAGTTGTTTGTTTGTTTTTGTTTTTTTGGTTTAGTTCTGTTTGTATGCATAAACGTAATGACTGTACAAGTATGGGGTTATATCTATACTAGTATATGTTTAGATGTTGCTGTTGCAGCAGAATGTTTCCAACTCTTTAGTCCTGCTCCCTTCCGTCCAGTCTGCTGCATGTGTGACAACATGCATCTCTTCGTTGCAACATGCATCTCTTCGTTGCAACATGCATCAACATGCATCTCTTCGTTGTGCCCTTTGCACAATTACCCCCCCACTCAGTGAGTGGCAAGATTTTCTTTATGTATCTCTTTACCTGGGGCCATCTTCCTCGTCAAGCTTAGCTTATGATGATGGTCCCCTGCATTTCATTTTTATCATTTCCTATTGCTTCCTTTCATATATGATATTCGTTCTTGAAAAAAAAAAAAATGTATGTAAGATCCAAACGTTACGAATATTAGCTGTGTAAATGACTATGTAAGTATTTTGTTGATTTGTGGATTTGTATTGATTTTGAAATGCAGAAATAAAAACTGAACTGAACTGAACTGAACTGAACAACAAATTAATGACTCTTTCTCATTTTCATACAGAGCGGTACAGCTTTCAGTAATTGGGCCTTTCGGGACGACCCAGAGAGGGAGCAGCGGCTATCTATAGCCCTGGGCACGGCTATGAGGTGTAACACATCCACCTCCGAGAATCTTGTGGCCTGTCTCAGGACCAAGGATCCATATCGACTCCTTGAAGTGGCAGATCTGGTATGAACGCATGATCTTTCCAGAAAAATGAAATGCATATTACCTGCTGATTAAGTTGAACCAATCTATATCTCAGTTCGCATTTTCGTCCTGAGAGAAGTAAATATTATTTGTAAAAGATAGAAGAACAAAGAGTTTTGATCAAAGACTGGATATAAACGCACAAATAAAAAAAAAATATGAGTGAAACGAAGCAAACCTGGGGACGATTTGACCGTATGAATAATTACAGTAATCCTGGTTGGTATTCGTGGTCGTGCTATTGACTGTATAGCTCTACTTGTCTCACTTCTCTTAGGCGTTCATTGCTCTTTCGCACTTGGGACATATTCGGCTTTAGTCGTAACACATTTTCCGTTGCAGAAAAGGATTTTGGGTATTTTCCGAGATCAAAACTTCTCGATACCGTTTGCTTAACAGGTTTACTTCGGATCATATCCAGTAACTCTGGACGGAGTTTTTCTTGAAGACAATCCAGATAATCTATACAAGATGGGAGATTTCGCTCGCGTACCAATTCTTTCTGGATTCAACAGGGATGAAGGCACGTTGTTCTTTTACTTCGCACTGCCTGCATACGTGGGTAGTCCGACTCCTCCGCACCTCAATCGTACTGTGTTTGATGCCACGGTAAGGACCGCACTCACCCTCTACGGAATGGGTGATGAGATCGTCATCGATGCCGTAACTCAAGAATACGTAGACTGGACAGTGGCTGACGATCCCGCGGCCGATTACTTCAGACCCAATATAGACGCATCTTGTGATATGGACTTTGCCTGCCCGACAGACTTTGTAGTCAGGCAGCATGCAGAGGTCGGAGATACAGTCTTTAAGTATTACATGACACATGCACCTTCCAAGTAAGTAACAGACCTCTGCTCGTCATCTTAGGCGCAGCTTGACCGTTGTTGAAAGACCTAATGTTAATCATTTTCGAACATGCGCCAAAGGAATGGAAGATAACAATGTGACGCCAAAATATCCAGCATTGATTTATATGCAGTTTATGGAATAAATTCACTGCGTTGATGTGTGTTATTACATTGTTATATTGGTGAAGTTTTGTGCATGTATTTTTTTTTCTTTTCAAAAGGTATTTTACGTGCTGAGTCTTTATATCACTGTATTCATGAGAGCCACCATCATGACTCGATTTAAAAAATAAAATAAAATAGAAAACGTGGCTCGAGGGAAGGACCACGGTTCGAGCCGGCTGATTGAAGCGATAAAGTGCCCTAGAGACGTGCTTTGTGTCCTTACTAAACAGTCTTCTGCAAGAAGGTCAAATGGAATGATTAAAATGCAAATCATAATCTAGATCAACCCAACCAAGAAGAAGTAATGCTGGAGTTTGATATAAAGTTGCCTTCGAGACGTTGCTTGATGTGTATGTAACATGTCTTGCCTTATTTCATCTTTCCCCAACTCAGGAGCTACTTCCAGTACGGCACTGAGGTCCCCTCCACCCCGTGGCTCGGGGCTGGACATGCAGAGGACGTCCCCTTCGTCTTTGGGATGCCTTTCATCGACGAGCTCTACCACATCAGAGGTCACAATATGACCGAGGAGGAAAACGCCCTCTCCGTCAAGTTTATGGAGTTCTGGACAAACTTTGCGAAGTCGGGGTAGGTCACCCAAGATGTTTATCATTCAGTGCATAAGTTTGGGTATTCGTAAATTGATCGAGCTGATCTGTGATTGGCTGATCCCTCGATATGATAATTCTCATCTTGTTCCTATCTTTTATTCATGTTTTGTTCGCATTCTTATTGATTAGATAATAATGATTATTATTATATACCTCTCCCAATCAGCGAGTTGAGTCCGATGACACCTAGGCTTTAAACAGATCGACAAAACTCGTGATAATTCGAAACGACTGGATAACTAGTATCAAACAAATCCATGCATTTTTGCTGTCGCTGCGTCATTCTCTGGATATTATCAACTCGTATATATATCTTGCAGTTGCATGGAAGTTGATACTTCGGTCAATGTGACTACTGTTTTTATTTTCTTTGTTTTTTACCTTCTTTTTCTCATGAATAATTGTCCTTTGTAGCACATCTAGAATAAGTAATAAACCCTGTAAGACACTATTGTCATGAACAAAGTGATACCAGACGATAAACGTACCATTCCTCCAGGGATCCGAGTAAACCAAGTGAAGACGCAGATCCTGGAACAGGGGATTACTTCTGGCCAACGGCGTAGCCAGGATTTCATCTTAGGGGGGGCGGTTAGTCTGCGAGGGAGCGAAGCGACCGAGCCCGAGCGAGCGGAGCGAGCGAGGGGGGGGGGGGGGGGAGGGTGTGGGAGGGGGGTGTCCCCCCTCCCACGGTAAGAACTTTTTTGCATTTGGATGTTGTAAATGGTGCAATTTGATGCATGTTTTTGCGCGTTTTATCGACGTGAAACAGTCCCACTTGTTTATGGTAGCAGTTTATTTTGATGTAGATTATTATTGAACAATTTGCCTATAAAAGGGTATAATTTAGATACACTTCTTGTATTAATTCTTTTCACTGAATATCATGAACGCGACTGAACCCGAGCGAGCGGAGCGAGCGAGGGGGGAGGGGAGGGTGTGGGAGGGGGGTGTCCCCCCTCCCACGATAAGAACTTTTTGCATTTTGATGTTGCAAATGGTGCAATTTGATGCATGTTTTTGCGCGTTTTATCGACGTGAAACAGTCCCACTTGTTTAAGATAGCAGTATATTTTAGTGTAGATTATTATTGAACAATTTGCCTATAAAATGGCATAATTCAAATATTCTTTTCACTGAATATCATGAACGCGACTGAACCCGAGCGAGCGGAGCGAGCGAGGGGGTAGGGGAGGGTGTGGGAGGGGGGTTTCCCCCCTCCCACGGTGAGAACTTTTTACATTTTGATTTTGCAAATGGTGCAATTTGATGCATGTATTTGCGTGTTTTAACGACGTGAAACAGTCCCACTTGTTTAAGATTGCAGTATATTTTAGAGTAGATTATCATTGAACAATTTGCCTATAAAATGGTATAATTCCAATACACTTCTTGTATTAATTCTTTTCACTGAATATCATGAACGCGACTGAACCCGAGCAAGCGGAGCGAGCGAGGGGGTAGGGGAGGGTGTGGGAGGGGGGTTTCCCCCCTCCCACGGTGAGAACTTTTTACATTTTGATTTTGCAAATGGTGCAATTTGATGCATGTTTTAACGACGTGAAACAGTCCCACTTGTTTAAGATTGCAGTATATTTTATATCATGAACGCGACTGAACCCGAGCGAGCGGAGCGAGCGAGGGGGAGGGGAGGGTGTGGGAGGGGGGTGTCCCCCCTCCCACGATAAGAACTTTTTGCATTTTGATGTTGCAAATGGTGCAGATGCATGTTTTTGCGCGTTTTATTGACGTGAAACAGTCCCTCTTGTTTAAGGTAGCAGTATATTTTAGTGTAGATTATTATTGAACAATTTGCCTATAAAATGGTATAATTCAAATACACTTCTTGTATTAATTCTTTTCACTGAATATCATGAACGCGACTGAACCCGAGCGAGCGGAGCGAGCGAGGGGGTAGGGGAGGGTGAGAGGGGAACCCCCCTCCCACGGTGAGAACTTTTTACATTTTGATTTTGCAAATGGAGCAATTTGATGCATGTATTTGCGTGTTTTAACGACGTGAAACAGTCCCACTTGTTTAAGATTGCAGTATATTTTAGAGTAGATTATCATTGAGCAATTTGCCTATAAAATGGTATAATTCCAATACACTTCTTGTATTAATTCTTTTCACTGAATATCATGAACGCGACTGAACCCGAGCAAGCGGAGCGAGCGAGGGGGTAGGGGAGGGTGTGGGAGGGGGGTTTCCCCCCTCCCACGGTGAGAACTTTTTACATTTTGATTTTGCAAATGGTGCAATTTGATGCATGTTTTAACGACGTGAAACAGTCCCACTTGTTTAAGATTGCAGTATATTTTATATCATGAACACGACTGAACCCGAGCGAGCGGAGCGAGCGAGGGGGAGGGGAGGGTGTGGGAGGGGGGTGTCCCCCCTCCCACGATAAGAACTTTTTGCATTTTGATGTTGCAAATGGTGCAATTTGATGCATGTTTTTGCGCGTTTTATTGACGTGAAACAGTCCCTCTTGTTTAAGGTAGCAGTATATTTTAGTGTAGATTATTATTGAACAATTTGCCTATAAAATGGTATAATTCAAATACACTTCTTGTATTAATTCTTTTCACTGAATATCATGAACGCGACTGAACCCGAGCGAGCGGAGGGAGCGGAGCGAGCGAGGGGGTAGGGGAGGGTGAGAGGGGAACCCCCCTCCCACGGTGAGAACTTTTTACAGTTTGATTTTGCAAATGGGGCAATTTGATGCATGTATTTGCGTGTTTTAACGACGTGAAATAGTCCCACTTGTTTAAGATTGCAGTATATTTTAGTGTAGATTATTATTGAACAATTTGCCTATAAAATGGTATAATTCCAATACACTTCTTGTATTAATTCTTTTCACTGAATATCATGAACGCGACTGAACCCGAGCGAGCGGAGCGAGCGAGGGGGTAGGGGAGGGTGTGGGAGGGGGGTTTCCCCCCTCCCACGGTGAGAAGTTTTTACATTTTGATTTTGCAAATGGTGCAATTTGATGCATGTTTTTGCCCGTTTTATCGACGTGAAACAGTCCCACTTGTTTAAGGTAGCAGTATATTTTAGTGTAGATTATTATTGAACAATTTGCCTATAAAATGGTATAATTCCAATACACTTCTTGTATTAATTCTTTTCACTGTATATCACGAACTCGACTGAACCCGAGCGAGCGGAGCGAGCGAGGGGGTAGGGGAGGGTGTGGGAGGGGGTGTCCCCCCTCCTACGGTGAGAACTTTTTGCATTTTGATGTTGCAAATGGTGCAATTTGATGCATGTTTTTGCGTGTTTTAACGAGTTGAAACAGTCCCACTTGTTTAAGGTTGCCGTATACTTTATTGTAGATTATTATTGAACAATTTGCCTATAAAACAGTATAATTCAAACACACTAGTCTTCTTGTATTAATTCTTACACTGAATATCATGAACGCTGTCTGTTCAGCAATCAAACAGAAAAAGCATGCACACGAGGGTGTAGATAGGGGCATATCCCCTCCCACACGAAGGTGATTTTGCGTTTTCAGACCTGAAATTCAGCGATCTGGTGCAAATTTTTGGTGCAACACTTTTTCATCGAAGTGTTAAAATCACGGAATTTAGCTCTTATTCCGAATGTGCACCATCTGTGCGTATGTATAAAGTCTAGTGAGGTAGAACTTAGGGGAAGGGGGATTCCCCCTCCCGCTCGCGGAGCTTTTGCGTTTTTAGAATTGAAATAAAGCGATCTTGGTATAGCCACAGTCTACTTCTTTGCATGGCGGGGGGGGGGGGGGAACAGGAAGAAGGCGTTGGCGAGTGTTATCTCCACTCTTCCCTTCCGATGGAGCTTGTATCCTTTTAAGGCTGAAATTGAGATATCTCGTATACGCATAATAAGCATATTTGATGGAATCAACATTTGGGTAATCAAAAAAAAAAAAAATGATGGGGGGGGGGCTGAGGGAGGAAAGGGTCGATTAAAATGGGAAATTCCCCTTATACATGAGGGAACCTTCAGTTTTCGGAATATTAGTGAAAAGTCTTGTGCACTCAGAATTATTCAGAATTTTTTTTAATCTAAAAAGTGTACTTAGCTAGGGAAAGCGGCAAAGAGGGGGAGGGTTTGGGAGGGGGTATCCCCCTCCCAAGCACGAGAGATTTTGCATATTTTGAATTGAAATTCAACGATCTGGTGCACACTTTGAGTGAAATATTCAAAAAAATATATCTTATTTGATGAAAGGTTGCAAAGGAGACCCGCTTCATGTGCATGCATACAGTATACACGCATTTTTTTTTTCCTCCTCCCAATTCCTCGGTCCAAATCTTAGGGGGGGCGACCGCCCCCATCGCCCCCCCCTGGCTACGCCAGTGCTTCTGGCCCAGGTACACCATCCCTGAGCTCAGACACAAAGTAATGTCCCTGGATCTACCTGTGGAAAGGGCAGTCAAGGTCAGGCGGTGTCACTTCTGGAATGAACATATACCTACTCTGATGGAATTTGTAGGTGAGATTCACTGCTCACTGTTGTAGCGTATGATGCGGCATCAACTTTTTTTTTTCATGTATATTTTGGCGCACGAAACAATTAAAACGGACGTGTGTCCCGAATGTGAATGAAATGTTCATTGCGTGTGCATGCCCGTTTATAGGATAGGATACAAAATTTAAACTGTATAACAGCAATATTGTATATGATTTTATTACACACATTTTTATAACTTTTGCTCTAAAACGGGAAAAGTGTGTCCATAATGCTTTTCATCATTTTCATTGTCCTTTTATTTATGCAACAATAGCATGCAGATATTTTTCTCCCATTTGAAAATAAGCATCCAAGACATGGGAAGGTGTAGATAAACTTCATTTCTCCGACTATAGGTAGGAGAAAGTTCAATTTTCGTGATCAGTGGTCATTTTCATTTCAGCCTGGGAGGAATCAAGGTTTAGCTATCATAATTATAAGGATCACTATCATGATAGAAAGCGAAGTATGAATACAACCAAGCAAGATACAACGGCATAAAACGAGTGCTTCACTTTGAGCCTTTTGTTCTTCATGCACGGGGGCGCTGTGGCATAGTGGATACTACTCCCGACTCCCGATCGGAGGACCCGTGTTCGAATCCCGCCCAGTGCTTACGTCCTTGGACAAGGCGTTTTTTACAACGCTCGGGTAATGATAATGGTAGGGCCCTTTGGTAGAGCCGTGGCAACACTGAAGAGGCTATACCCTGGGTTAATGAGACCTTATTATTATTATTATTATTGTTATTATTATTATTGTTATTATTATTATCATTATTATTATTATTGCTATTATTGTTATTATTATTATTATTATTATTATTATTATCATTATTATTATCATTATTATTATCATCATCATCATTATCATAACCTTAACAGACAACATGGATCCTGTGGACGAGGAATGGCGCCAAAGCTATGATGACTGGAAGACGGATATGGAGAACTGGCGAGAAGTGTTTGAGGAATATCAGCAGGAAACCACTTGCAATTAATGTAATCTTCAGAGTGAAACAATACCATGAGAGCTTTGTTTGTTTTCTTTTAATATTTCTAGGATGAGGAGCGCAGTGCTTATAGTCTTTAATCGTGTTTTTGCTGCTGTGTGAGGGATTCTCTATATATACCTTTCACTTTGTGCATTTTTGAGATTCTGCACAACACCGACTCCTCATGTGCTAATATGAAGTCGTTTTCCATTTTTATTTTTTGTTGCAATGATTGTGTCGTATTCCGCATATACTCCAACCTATATAGGATGTTAATGCACACAGACTCAGCATGGATTGATGATTTAAGATAAAACACAATCATGATACAAGATAATGATATGATTTATATGTCATATATTACAGTTGTGAATGATTTAAAAAAAGGCAAATTGTCACCACTGTTTTGTTGGTGGAGTTTAAGAGGGTTTTCACACCAGAGAATTATTGCTTGATGTTGTATATAGGTGAAGGCAATTTTAGCCATCAAAATTGGTTGAAATTGATGAAAAGCACATTGACGATATCAGATGAGAACGTAAAGTTACCTCACGAGCCACGATAAATACTGGTAGTAGATATGAAAGAAAGAAAGAAAGAAAGAAAGAAAGAAAGAAAGAAAGAAAGAAAGAAAGAAAAACATTGTATGATACCATACAAATTGCGGGTATTCCATCTTAGAGATTTTCATTATATGAATCTCGCTACGAAAGTGTCCGTACATTGTGTCATAAAGACCACGACGTCGGATTCAATGATACGTATGGTTATAATACTTTATCAACGACACTATACTTATGGGAACATGCCCAATGCCCCAGACAGTTGTTAACATTACTGCATGTTGTCGATGTTTGCTATGAATAGACAAACATACACTTACTTACATTTGGCTTATACATTTAGCTTTGTACATTTCCTGTTTCTTTTTTTTCTCTATGAAAAGTTGGATACATGTATAATTGTACTCATCGTCTTCCCAACCCACGCCCTCCAGCCGGCCATTTTCGCCTGTGCCTAAAATAAATTATAACAATAATTATTAAGACATGGTACACCTTTATTAACGCAGGTACTGTTAGGTGATTGCTATTACAACGCTTGTAAATATACAATACAGTGCGGGAACGATGTAGATGGTTAATGTGACGCCGGCTAAGACTTTTCACCAAATAAATGAGAACAATGGCTCTTCATTAGTTGGGCATTTACCTAAATCAGCCTGTAATGACTGAAAAAAAAAGAATGTGTACATTGTAATTGTGGCACGCCTGACACTATAATGCGTGACGATGTTTGAAGGCAGTTTCTTTCGTGTGGAGAAGGTATACGGCACATGCATGTTGCAGGCATACCACGCACAATATTATAACAGTCACAGGGTAACACCGTTACTCAATATGTATATTATTGTCTGGAAAAAGAGACTCCTAGGTTTGAACGAAATGAGTAAAATCAACCACATAAAATAATGAAAATATATCAAAATAAAACAAAAATAGCATTGTGATACAATTCTCATTTTTCTTTCTTTTTAGATTTAACGTATTTCATCAGGGAGCAGAGATATCGGTCAGAATCACCTGTAAGAAGCCAATGACTTCATGATGTTGATGTCTTGAGCAGGAATCCTTACTAAATTTTTGTTTTCAACGTTTGAGGAAATGAAAACTACATCCCTGGCATCAAAATATTCCATGGTTTCAGTTATCTAGGAATGCTGATGTGTGACAGATACGAAGAAGTACTAATGTTTTCATGAGGAAGGGAGACAGAGACAGAGAGAGAGAGAGAGAGAGAGAGAGAGAGAGGGAGAGAGAGAGAGAGAGAGCTGCGAGACGATGGTATCAATAATACCATGTCCAATAAAGCTGTGAATTGCAATCGATCTGTTTGACTTTAATTTTTCTTTTAAACTTTTGGAACTAAACATGAAGATCCAACGGACTAATGCTGGAGGGATGTGAATATTCATACGAGTGCGATATTGAACAGGACTTATGTATATAAAAGATAATTTATCAAAGGGGAGCGTGTATATGAATAGATTGTCTACATCGTCGTCGCGACCAGTGAATTAGGGACACATGTACTCACATATTTATACATATATTTATATCGGATATGCACGAACATTAACATCAGGGCAATAAAGTGTCTGTTGCTGTTGTTGTTGTTGTTTTGTTGTGCTTAAAGATTCAAGACGGAGACGATTTCGCTAGGTATTTTTTTCCACTTTTGTTCTTGGGTTCCATCATTTACAAACCCCCGTACAAACCTTCCGGCCAGGCGATGTAAGACTCCCCAATCCTTCTGACCAAAATTACATGGTTTACATGAATGAACCTGCTGACATGTATATCACTCAGGATTGATTTTACAACAGAAAAATAAAATTAAAGTTTCGGTATTACATTTCTGCATAATCATTACTTTATATCAACGTTAACTGGCATGAAAGGCGCCGAAAAAATCAAAAGGTTGAACAAAAACTATG
This sequence comes from Diadema setosum, assembly GCF_964275005.1. Classification (NCBI taxonomy): domain Eukaryota; kingdom Metazoa; phylum Echinodermata; class Echinoidea; order Diadematoida; family Diadematidae; genus Diadema; species Diadema setosum. The sequence goes on from NC_092698.1 coordinate 35,755,535, forward strand.
ATAATCACCTGCATACCAGATCAAGCAGCATAATGTTTGATAACCACGTCCAATATACCGCAAATTTCATCTACACGTATCCCTGCACATTACGTATTTACAGTTTAGTATTTCAATACTGTACTCTTCAAGAATTGCATTCAAACAATGGGTTTATCTCATGTGTAGTATACTATTTCTAAGCAGCAAGTACAACAATTTAAGTACCAAGTGTATGATGCGAATATACATCAGTGGTGATTTTACATAAACTTAACAACAGAAGGGGAAATGAAAAAACCACCGACAGTCAGAGACCAACAAAGGAGTTACAGCTTTCATCTTTCCATTAAGACACATCTTGCCACTCACTCCCTGCGATGGAGAACTAAAACTCTCTAAAACCTCTCAAAAAGATACATAGTTCTTTCCTTTTACTTTGCAATATCAAATGGCCTCAGAACTTTAAGACCAAACAAGACATACTATATGTTTTCACTCTCAATAAGTCACCCTTGTAAACTGTGAGGTTACAGTGATCCTATGATACTCTCAATGCTCATCAAAGGGATTTTAATGTTTCTAATCAATCTCTGTGACGCACCTACACCCTGAAAAAAAAAAAGACTGAAGCAACATGATATTACAATTACCACATCAATTATACTTTCGTACTTTTCAGCAATGATTACTGTGTCTTATATTACCCATGGAACTCTTCAATGATCAAACAATCTCTATTGTATATGATACATTTTATGATGCTTCAGACCAACAAAATTTAATTACAAATATGCTAAAAAAGGCACAAACCTCTTGTCTTCCTACCCAAACATAAACTGATATTCATTCACTGTTCAAAAGGGGGCTTTCACTGCAGCGTGTTCCCTTCTCTCATTTACCGTGCTGCTGCTATTTGAAAATTGCGACGGATCAGGAAAGAACAGTTCTGTGTGACAAGTCACAATGATAGCGATATAAAAGACAAACAAAGCAAACATAAAACTTGTATCTTCTCGGATACATCCTTCGACTTTCACTGAGTCTGAATCATACAATGGGAGAGGGAGTGAGGGACATGGACAAGACCAATGACAGCAAGATCGCAGACTATGAACGATTATATCGAGTGTTATGCTATGCCGGAGTCCACAGGGCCGGCGCCAGTTTTCACGTTCTGACCGGGGACCGAGGGAAGGTGTATCGTTCTGTTCAGTCACCAGACCGTGCTGGGATGCATCTTCGAAGCAACATGCAATAGCTGCAATTGGGAAAGTAAGGAAGAAATGACATTGTAGAGAGCGGGAGGGAGAGAGGGAGGGAAAGGAAGATAGGAAGAGATAGATCATGAACCTTTTTCTCGTAGAACAGTAATATATATATATATATATATATATATATATATATATATATACATATGTAATATTCTCTTTCTCATTCTATTCTATCAAAGAAATTAGAGTATTGTGGTATTAAAAGTATATGTTTAAAATAGTTTGAGTTTTATCTTTTTGATATGATGCAATATAATGTTTTCAATTCTTTTTCTTCTGATTTTAAAACGTTGATTAACATCCTTTGGGTTTATGTCAGGTTAATGTGTGTGTGTGTGGCACACATACACACACTATAGCTTCTGACCACACGAGCAAAGAGAATTAAGGGTTTGGGACAAACACCGATCTAGGGCTTTCAATAGCTCAGTCGGTGGAGCACCGGTCTAGTAATCCGGAGGTCTCGGGTTCTAATCCCGATAAAAACCCATTTTCTTTGCTCAAAGTTCTCACTCTCTCTCTCTCTCTCTCTCTCTCTCTCTCTCTCTCTATATATATATATATATATATATATATATATATATATATATATATAGTATATATATGTATATACATATATACATATGTAATATTCTCTTTCTCATTCTATTCTATCAAAGAAATTAGAGTATTGTGGTATTAAAAGTATATGTTTAAAATAGTTTGAGTCTTATCTTTTTGATATGATGCAATATAATGTTTTCAATTCTTTTTCTTCTGATTTTAAAACGATTTGTATCGGAGTTCCTTGGCCAGGGGTTGATTTTAGGTCCTTTGCTCTTTTTTTTTTTATATCAATATGAATAATATTGTTAATTTTTGCCCTGATTTTACTTTTAATCCATATGCTGATGACACCACCACTCTTGCCTCAGATAGTCATGTTGATATTAAGTTACAATGCAAATAGTAATTTGTTTGACATTGTGAACTGGTTTCAGAGTAATAAATTGTCGTTAAATGTAATGTTGATTGGCGTGAACATATATACATAAAAAGTGTGTGTAGAAAAAATGCGCAGTCAGTTGGTGTTTTAATTCGTTTGAAGTTTGAATTACCATCTGTCTTTTTTTCTCTTTAAAATGATCTCATTTTACTATATTAATTGTACTCTAATGGGTGATAGACACTTCTAATTCCAGACTTTCTAAATTACTAAAATTGCAAAAGAAAGCAATTCGTACTGTCACAAAATCTCCATATTTAGCTCACACCTCTAAGTTATTTAAACGATTAAAAACGCTCAAATTGCATGATATGAATCAATTTCAAGTAATTTCTTTCATTCAACGTTTTTACACCAATGCACTTTCTACTTACATCATGAACATGTTCACATTAAATACACACTATAATGCACGGAGCTCTAATAAATTTATCCATCAATGGAAATTTCCTAGTATGAGATTAAAGCAAACCCTTCGTCATACAGGTCAAGCTCTCTGGAGTGCAATAAGCCTAGATAAATAATAATTAAGTTATTCAGAAAGATATATATATATATATATATATATATATATATATATATATATATATAATATATATAACATATTGTCTCTTTACTGAAGCTAAGTAATAAACCGTCGTCCTTTGATACTATGTTTTTTGTTTATTGTCATATGTTTATAATTTGTGTATTTTCTCCTGAAAACTCTCTAGATCTACAATTAATCTTTGAAAATAATTTGTTTTGTTTTTATTCCACTTCTAGATGAACCTTGACAACGGTGTACACGTGCTTACAGGCCTTACTTTTTTATCACGTACTTCTCTCCTGTTGTGATTTGTAAAAAAAAAAAAAAAAAAAATGTGCTTTCTTGTTTAATTCTTATGTATAATTGTTTGTATATTTCATCTTGTAACATAGGATGTTTTATATTAGAAATGGAAATAAACGAATTAAACTGATAGTTTAAACCTTTATGTTCAGTATACAACTTTTATGTTATGCCATACTATATAAATCGCGGTTAATCTCACATCCCATAATTTTCCATGTATAGACCCTAAATAACACGTACAGTCAACAACTGATTTCACATTTCGGGTACTTAAGGAAGGAGTGATCCTGCTTATATTTAAGTCTAACGCTTTCAGACAGAAAATCGAATCAATATACTTTTGTAAGTGTGTGCTTTTTGTTTTCCTCCATTTACTGTCTTTAGGACACGACCACCAAAAAAAAAAAAAAAAATTAAAAAACAGAGCAATACATTTTTGTTGATATTTTTATTTCCTTTTCAAAAAAAAAAACAAGAAAACTAAACCAAAAAGCGCATCCTAATCCTAAACTTCCACAACACACATTTGCCTATAGAGGGCGGTATCACCTTAAGGTATTGAGTTCTGAACAGCTTGATATCGCAGGAGTAGGTGGGCAGTGGTGGGGGAAAACCCGCTACTATGAAAATTGTATTGGGTCACGGTAAAAAGTTCAAAGTGAAATTGCAATATTTATGCAATACAGCAGTACCTGTTTACACCAACCCGCCATTTTGTAGGTGCTTCGTTATGAATTCACTCTCTTTCTTGATACTCGTCGAGGATCTCAAAAGTAAGACAGCGTTCAATCTATTTTAGGTTTTCGTCACCATCCTTGCAATTTTCCGGAAAACAGGTTGTGATGTCTTCAATTGAACGCACATTTGAGGAGACAGATATAATGTCAGCAAAACTATAGACCCGGAAGTACAGCATACGTGGTAAGCATACGAATCACCGAATGCGCCACCATTTTGTTAATAGGGTCTTGTTACTATCAGTTGTTGAATTCATACAAACGACTGTTAAACATGCATTGCTTTTCATTTAACATCTTTTTTTCGACGACAACCATGTAGGTCTATAGGTCACAGGCCCTGATCCTGCTGACACTACTTGTGTGTGTGTGTGTGTGTGTGTGTGTGTGTGTGTGTGTGTGTGTGTGTGTGTGTGTGTGTGTATTTACCGATTTGCGTTTCTGTTTGTTGTTTCATCAAATCAGCAACCAGAATTTTAAATGTCGTTTCTGTCTGACACTTTTCAATCAAGTTAAAACTCCACAAAAGATTAAAAACAAAGCAGGTCGTCTACATAATCGTTCTATTTCGTTTATATTTCTCTCGATGCACCATCTGTGTTGATACCTTATCAAAAGAGAAGAAAACTTAACTAAAAGGACATCCTTGTCTTCAACTTCCAAACACACCTTTAGCCATAGGGTGCTGTGTAGGTCACTCTGAAAGTTTAATGTGCAAAGTGTAATTTATACATTCACTATACGTGGTTACAACTCACCGCAATTTTGCGGGTGCTTCGTAAGAAATCCACTTTCTTTCTCCTTAATCCTTTAGAGTCTTCAAGGGAAGACCACATTCAATCTACTTGGTATTTTTGTTCGCTCCATCGTAGGAACTAAACAGGTTGTATTCTTCTCAACAATAATGCACGCACATAAGAGGAGCTAGATGAAAGTCATGAAAACTGAACCCGGAAGTAAGGCATGCTTGAGTAAACATTATACGATTCACGGTATTCAGACACGTATATTCAATGAGCCTTACTTAATATTTTCACATTCAGAAGATAACTAAACACGTATAGCCGTCGATCTCGTTTCTTTAAACAAAACATAATCCATATTCTGCTGATACTATTCTAATGTCTTCACCCTTTTGTGTTTCATATTTCTGTTTCTTGTATTCAGACAAACACCATGGCAACGTTTCATCAAATCAGCAGCCAGAATCTGGAGTGTCCTATCTGTCTGACACTTCTCGATGAACCCAAATTACTGATATGTTCTCACACCTTCTGTAAAGACTGCCTTGAACGTATCTTTCAAACTCAGTTAAACCAAGAAAAAATAATATGCCCTGTATGCAGGAAAGAAACGCCCGTATCCAATGGAGATGTCGGTAAGCTACAAACAAACGTACCGTTGAGTTCTTTGGTGGACGAAGTGAAAACCAAGAGTCCAACATGTTCAGTTTGTGAGACGGAAGAAAAGCCGCCAGCCGTGTCCTACTGTCAGGACTGTTGGGATAACATGTGTAAGTCTTGTGAGAAAGACCATTCTAACTGGAAACGGTTCTCTAACCACACAGTGGTGACAATGGAGGAGGTAATGTCAGGAAAAGTTCCTCTCAAGAGGCGACAGATGTGTAAGAAACACCCCAATGAATTTAAAGAGTATTTCTGTCCAGGATGTCAGGAGTATGTCTGCTTTCGATGCGGCGTGTTGGAGCAATCACAGGAGGGGCATGGAATGGTAGAGGCATCAGTCCATGAGGAGAAAATAAGGGGCAATATCAAGGAATTGATGGAAAAAGCAGAATCAAAGAAAACAATCGTTACGAATGACATCAAATTGATAAAGGCACAGCGCAAGGAAACAAAAGCTTTGATGCAAAAGCTCAACGATGACATCGACAAGACGTACGAGGAATACATGCAGCTATTGTCAGAGAGAAAAAACGCAATGAAACGTCAAGTCCAACGATTGTCTCAAAAATTCGAGAACGAGTTACAAGTCATGGAAGAAGAGAGACGCCAAACAATCTGTCACATAACCAATATGGAAGAACTGATAACAAACGGTATGAAGGTATCGCTAGAGAAAGACGCCTTGTCAGCACACGACATGCTGTGCAAGAATTTGAACTGCATTCTGGGACGAGATATTCCTGATGACCAATCACCAACTGGTGTGACAGAAAGAGCTCAGAGTATTTCATTCTGTAAACACGGTAAGGTCAATGAACTTTGTCTCGGACAGCTGGAAGGATATCCATGGGATCTTGTCAAGGCAGGCGAGCTCCCCTACATATGGACGAGCTGTATGTCAGCAGCGCCGGACGGCAGGATAGCGTTGGGATCGCGGTTCGCCGGCATCGATGTCTGTTCCTCTAGTGCTGAGTTCAAACAGGAGACGGTGCTCAAGGATGTCAAGATTAGAAGTATCGCATTCCTGTCTGATGGTCGAGGTGTCGTACTTTGTGGAGAAGACAAGATGTCACTGTACACTCCACAGTGGGAGAAGCTCAATGTCGAGTTCCAGACAGATATCAGGCCTAATGATCTCACTGTTGATGGAGGTGACAATATCTATGTGAGTTATGTGACTCATAGTAAGATCCAGGTATTCACCCCACAAGGTGGTAAGGCAGTCAGGCAAATAAGTTGTGACATAATATATTCACCTCGTGAAATATTCTCTTTTCACACCACAGGAAACCTGATTCTGAAAAATGATAAAAATGTCGTGTGCCTTGACAGTTTGGGGAAAGAGAGAAATGTCTTGACGAAGGAGGGTATGACTCCATACCCAGCTGTATGTCAAGATGATTCCGTCATCGTAGCCTGGGTAAAGGGGGAGGAGGAGGAGGAGGAGGAGAAGGATGTTGTCAGGATCGATCGATACACAAGGGATCTGGAGCACGTTGAGACTCTTATTACTGGTTTTGAATATAGCCGCTCATACAATTTCTTTCTACAAGAGTTTAAGAGTGGTGAGATAGCTTTGTTAATTAGCACACATTTTAGAAGTGACAGGCTCTTCATATTTTCTTAGCAATACAGAGTTACAATCACCACTGATGCCTTTTCTTCTCTGGGAATTCAGGAGAGACATATCTTTTGCATATAGTTTACCTGCCTGTATTATACAAAATACACTTTGTACTGCTGCAATTTTTACCATAGGTTTCCCTTGTGCTTCACTAAATGGATATGTATAAGTTGCAACAACATTTATAACTAAAACTTAATAAGTATAACTATCCACATCTCGATTGAGTGACACTGCCAATTATCACGATTCATTCACATTAGGTCAACTGATGTCAAATCCAAATGACTATTATAATGATAGGCCTATTTTTTTTTTTTAACTCAAATGACCTGTCTGTTCATATACCGTCCTGATCAATAAGATAGGCATGTTTGCCATGAACAAAAAATACAACAAAGGATAGCTTTAGCTAAAGTGGTATGTTTACTTAATGTGATCGAAGTGATCAAATGGTTCAGATAGAATTGCGAATTGAACCCTGAGCGACCCTAAAGGAGCATGGAAATGACTTTTTCTTCATGCAATTATTCTGATATTCGTAGTGCTATCAAAAGTACAGCGTATTTCAATTACTATGGTGGTTGACAGATATCAAGAATGTACATTTTACCTCAAATTAAAGGGATGGTAGGCCTACGATTGCAGTTGAGATGGGGCTTCAGGTTTCCAACATTTCTTAATTACAAATTTTAGAGATAGTGAGGCGTCTCTTATAAAATATGAAGGAGCATATTCTAAGTAAAATTCAAAGTTTATTTGATGAAAATTGGTTTTTTAAATGACTAAGATATCAGAAGCAAAGCAATCCTAATAAAAGGTGGGATCCACCTTTAATTATATAGGATCTCTTTGTCTTACTTTGTTTTTGGATATCTCAGCCATTTCAAAGTCGATTTTTATCACATAAACTTTGAATTCCACTTAGAATTTTATGCTCTTTAACATAACATACAATGGTTTCCGACTGAGTATGTCACAAAAAAAAAGTTTAAAGCTGAATCCTTAACCAATAATATACCATCCCTCTAAGACGACTTTGGCATGATAACACACGTTTTTCATTGCTGGTCCCAAAACCAAGGAATCCGTGTTAATCTTTGATAAAGGCAATGGGACTTAAAAATTTCGGAGGTAAGGGATCAGTGGCTAATGTCTTGTAATGTCTGTACAACACAGTGCTTATATAGCGCATAATATCACCACCATAGTTTCTCTATGCGCTTTAAGGGAGAGGGATGAAAGGGATGTCTAGTGGTAGAATTTGTTATAAAATGTCAGTAGAAGATATTGTGACCATGACAGTTGCGTCTTGTAATAATGTTAACTGTGAATATAACCATAGTGGGCATATTTAGTCATGGCAATGAAAAATAACTTTATTTGACCAAGAACGTATTATGTAAAGTGTAATACATGTACATCCACTGCCACGAATATCTCCGCTATATGTACATGATATCGACATAACAGAACATTAGAATACATGTACTTCTAAAGATTGGTAAGATTGATGAAGTAGCTAATTCTGTGAGTAGATTCTTATAGCTGTAGTGATGGTACTATTCTGTTATATAGTATAGAATGATGGAATAAAAAAAAACAACACACACTTATTTATGCCATCATATGAATTATGGTATTAATCTGTATATCATGCTGTCCAAACGTAGGATGTTAATATAGGTTTTCCCGGCCAATTTCGCACCTTTTTCAATCCATATTCCTTATTGCTGCATCCAATTTAGCAAAATTTAGCGTTCGGTGTTTCAATTTTCTTTCATCATAGTAATTGTTTTGTAACCATCATAACATTTCATATTTTCGTATTCATTCTAGAGATTTTAGTAACAGGTTTTTGTTTTTTCCCCTAATGTTCTTATTGAGTCTCCCAGTCCAAAGATGGTGCATGTGACCGCAACTTATCTGGCCGTTGAGCGCTTTATTCCGAGTTATTCCAGTTCTAGGAAATCAACGTTATTATCCTGTTTCTATGATTCTTTCTCTGTCTTCTGATGATACGTCTGTATCTAACTTGTGCTGCCATGACTGTAAGAAGATGGAGTTATAATAATCTGTAGCACTGGTACATGTAGGCCTATAATGACATGTGTGAAAGAAAAGGGGCGTTACAGAACAACAAACTCGAGTTATATTAGGTTAAAAATATGGTACTTTTACTGCTAACAGTGTGTGGATGAAACAAAAAGTCACAAAGAAATACACAGACTCGTCATTCTGTTATTCTGTCATTCTGTTTCTGTCTTTAGTTGTTACATTTCCTCGCACAGTCATTCTAAATGAGTGTATAATAAAACTGATACCAATCAGTGACGACATTACTCGCAAAAATTGCCAAAGAGGTGAATTCATTACTGAAACCTCAGCGATATTGTTTTCGTTTCAAGTATGCTCGTTAATGTATACTATAATTTCTTCTGTGTTTTATATCACATAAACGACAAGTCTATATTCATTATGTTTTTTGTATATCATTATTTCATATCTTAATCTTAATGCGTCTATTCTCTTTTCTTATAAATCATGTTTGCTATCAATGCTATAACGAATGTAATTCGCTTTGGTGTATGATAGTATGTTCACTTGGCCCCTGATGTTCAAATATGGCCCTTAAGAAAAAATATGCTTACCGCATATTATGAGGGCAGCTAACATTATTTGTAGTATCGTCTCAAACTTCAAAAGCTCTTCACAGATGATCAGAATGAAATACCCATGGATATGAATACATTAAAAAAACTCACCCGCCTGAGAGTGCTTTGTGAAATCAATTATCATGAAACCTTTATTCAAATTAATAATTCTTGCGACGAGCTGTTTTTTTTTTTTTTTTTTTTTTTGCAACTGATAAGCAATTTACCCTTCATCGACGCAGAATTTGACTTGAATAAATACCCAGTACCCGCTGCTACTGAGAAATCAGAACATCATAACTAATAGGCGGAAGCTCTGCAGTCCAATGGACATGACGCCTGTCTATATCATGAAGTCTAGGGTTTTAATCCCACCGAGCTAATATCATGATATTGTATAGTGCACATGACTTTTATCATTACACTCAAAACACTGAATAATCGGTTTTTATTTACGTCAATAAAGGACAAGTTGTTGATCAGTTGAAATATATGAAGCAATGTTTGCTTTTCTCTTTTGGGGTTATTTACCACGTCATATCATGTGAGTATGAGCAAATCGTTTAACCCTAACTAGGCCGGGGGGGGGGGGGCCTCCGAGCCCCCCCCCCCCCCCTCGACGTTCCGCGCGATGTATCGCAATCGCAAAAAGCTATCACCGCGACGTTTCATGACTTTTTTCTTTCAAGTCTCCCGCATCTTTTGACACCAAATTTGCGACGCCCGGGCTCGCGGTTCCGAAGTTACGCATAAATATGTACATGCATGTCAGACCAAAAATTGCTCAAAAACGTGAATTCGTGTACAATTTCAATGCAAACTGTGCTTACAGGCAAATTTCATAAAAGCATGATTATTTTGGTGTTTTATTGATTAAAATCAATGAATGACATATTTTCTTGTTCGGAGCAATATCGCGGACAAATCTCATCGAAAAAACAATGAAAAACATAAAGTAAAAAACAAAGAAATACATAAGAAATTCAAAAAACAATAAAATACTTAAGAATTTTTCTAATATCACAATTTCTTTAATTACACTTGCTCAAGACACTAAAAAGGATATTTACACGAAAAATTTGCCTGTTTTGAGCTTTACTTTGTGATTTATACCAAATAGTCTGATTTCATGCATCATTATGCATAAATTAGCATAATTTAGTATAAATGATAATTTTTTTTTTAAATCAACTTCATGATATTTTAGATTACATCATAGGCAATGTGTGTGCCAATTTTCGTCGCAATTGCGCGGTCGATGGCCGAGACCTGGAGGGGGCCTGGGAGGCCCCCCCCCCCCCCCCCGGCTCTATCAACTACTAGTACCTAAATACCCCGGCCTAGTTAGGGTCAAAAAACAAACAATGAAAGAATAATATCAAGACGTAGATGCCGTTATCTGCCCAGCGCCCCCTAGCGCCAAACTATTGTCTAGTCATTTGACGAGCTGCAAAATAGCATACATCATGAGCATGTATACCTTTTGAGTTAATTCTTTGAGCATTTTCAGAGTTTGGTATAGTAGGTAGAGCAGTAAGTGAACTTCATGACGTTTAATGGTCAGTTGACTGCATGTAAGCTGGAAGGCAAATCATCTTGGAGGCGGAATGAATTTCATTGTCCATGTTGATTACAATCTTCTTTTCCTTTCTGTCAGTTTTCCATACTTGAACTATGACAAGTCCGGAATGGTTCACTTGTTCATTGATTCCATTATCCATCGATCAAGACTTTTATGTCAATTTTGGCTTTCGCCCAACTTATGCATTTTAACAGTGCACATTGTAACAATCATGAATACGTGCAACTGTAGCTGAGTATCAAAACATTGTTTCTTATAATATTGTAACTCCAAAGCTCTGATGTACATGAATGTATAGAGTATAATGTTCTGATATTATGATACAAAGTTATCTCGTTTTATCATGACAACAATGATAAAGAACTTACATCTTCAAGGTATATTATGATTATTGTTATATTTCATCACATGAATAAAGTCACGTAGCGTGAAATCACATTTTGACGGTATAAGTTCTCAGTTTAAAGTTGTGATTAAGTTTCATGTCAGAAACAGAACATTTTTGTATCGGGGTGATGTTCGATCAGTTTCACTGTCACATCCGTTGTCTGAGTAATAAATACTCCGTGTTTCACTCCGGTTGTACTTGGCATCAGTCAAAGTCTATTGATTTGATTAAAGTCGTGACATGTTGCCTTATACGATTGAGATTTCGTCACATAACGCAATCGTAAGATACTATAAAGACTATTCATGTTATTAAGATGCATGAACATATCTCTTTATCATGTTTACTTATTGCATTTTGCATGCAAGAAATATCATTCTGTATACAACTTACAAAGAGTTGAATGTGTTTGCTCAGTTCCACCTTAATGAACCACCATGTATACATTTTATTGTACCCACAACATTGTCATGATATCTGTGGTTTACAGTTTACATACATTGACTATACACCGGAATGATTTCAGGAAAATTTGTTGCGAAATAGAATTGAGGAAACGTGGAAAGCATTGAAACTAGAAAGAAAGATACAGACAATAAAGCAAACAAAACTCAAACATAATCATCTTCGTTTATCTTTTATGGCTGCTGTACCCTATACTACATTGCAAGTCGCGCAAACAAGCAAAGGATTAGCAGGGCTGGCGTATAAAGGATATATATATATATATATATATATATATATATATATATATATATCTAGTATATGCATCCTTGACAGATAATTTCCACCATTTGTGACGTCATCTGTATTTTGCAGGTGGAAAAACAAAACAAACCCAGATGCACTTGTGAGAGAGGTATAACGTGTTTGTGCCAACTCCTAAAATAGTCAAAGTTTAATTCAAGGACTGACACTTGAAGAAAAGAGTTTCATTTCATGTCATTCCACTTCATAGATATTCGGATCTTAAATGAAAGCAAGGGATTAGTTAGCAGAGTGGTGAAGATAAGGGGAATGAGTTTCAGTTTGTCTCCCTCTTTACAAATTGAATTTGTAAGTGCGCATTTTAAAATTTTAAAACAACAACAACAACAACAACAACAACAACAAAAAGGTAAAGAAAAATGTCCGATTTTCGACATATCATTATGTACACCAGTAGTTGCGATCTTATGAATCTCATTTTGTACTGCTACTGTTGTATTGCCATAGTCTTCATAGAATCATCTGTATTCTCTTGTGTACATTTGCTCTTGCCACGCCCATTCCTCCATTCCTCCACTTCCTGGTGATATCGTGCAGTCCATTCTGTTTTCCTATAGACATCCCGGCCTGGCCTTCAGTTCTACCTCTCTTTGTATACTGTCATCTGAACAAGGCTGTCTGATTGCCGTTTCTGATGTCCATACATTTTAAGACAGTTTCCTCTCCCTTAGCTAGGCAAGCGGAACATCTTCTTTTGTTATTCCTACTCTTTGGCGAATCAATGCAGTTGTCTTCCTATCTCTCCAGCTGACCTGAACAGAGGATGACGAACTGATGAGAAATCATTACCCGTACTCTGATCTTGATTCATCTACCTATAGGTGATTGCAACAGAAAGGAGCAATGGGGCTACCGGTAGGGTTAATGTAGAGCTGAAGTGAAGTATACCAGGGAGATAGAAGAAAATGTTCTCCATTTCGATCACTAAAATGCCCAATTAGTCCACGAACAATGGAGAGAAAAGTAATCCACTGAAAACAGGCCTCAATGCTACAAAGAGCGTGACACCATAGCAGACAACATGACGCAGCAGCAATATGAGGATTATGTTAGCCATCCTTTCAGAGTTAAAGAAGAATATTATCCAGATATACGGTAAGACCTCTCTATAGCGACCACTGTCTATAGTGACCACCTGCTGTATGCAACGGCGTAAATCCGTACTGAGGAGTGGGGGGGATGGTCACCATCACCACGCTTACAAGCCCATAACCGGACCGGCGCAGCCTTGGGGGGAGGGGGGGGGGGGGGGGGGGAGAAGCTTCTCTCCCCTCACACGCACACTTTACAGGGATCGGATGTCCCACTCTTTTGCATGAAATATAAAGTGGGAGGAAAGTGGCAGCAAAAATATGAAGACTTTTTGTTCTTGTTGTTGCTTTTTTTTTTGCTTGTCAGATGACTTGCGGCGGAAAATCAGACCTTAAAAGTATGAAGACATTTTTTGTTTTTGAAATATCTGTGAGAGAGAGCGGAGCGACCGGGTTAACGGGGGGAGGGTGTGTATGGGGGGGGGGGGGGAGTGTCCCTCTCCCACACGAGGAAGATTTTGCATTTTCAGACCTGAAATTCAGCGATCTGGTGCACACTTTTAGTGAAATTTTTGTTTGTTTTTTCTTTAAAAAAACCAATAGAAAATGAAATATTCACAATATATTATTGAATGACTAAATCGTGGTATTTCAGCTCTTGCTCCGCCTGTGCGACATCACTGCGAAGGCCTACTAAATAGTGGGGCCTATCACCAGCGTAGACAAGATTTGATCTTGGGGGAGCGGTTATGAGATCGTGAGGGAGCGAAGCAAGCGAGGGGGGGGGGGAGGGTATGGTAGGGGGGTTTCTCCCTCCCACGGTGAAATCTTTTTACATTGAAAATTTTGACATTTTACAGTCCAAAAACTGCCGTTTGTAGCTATATTCTTCGCTTTGGAAATTAAGGGGGGGCACACCGTGCGCAACTGCTGTCAATCACTGCATGGCAGCAGCATCAGGAGAATGGCATAGCGATTAAATGCGAGCGAGCGGAGCGAGCGAGCTTGAAAATTTTGACATAATGCTTTTACATGCTAAAAACTGCCGTTTGTAACTATACTTCTTCGCTTTGGAAATCAAGGGGGCCGCACCGGGCGCAACTGTTGTCAATCACTGGCAGCAACATCAGGAGAATGGTATAGCGATTAAATGCGAGCGAGCGAAGCGAGCGAGCTTGAAAATTTTGACATTTTACAGTCCAAAAACTGCCGTTTGTGGCTGTATTTTTTTGCTTTGGAAATTAAGGGGGGCGCACCGTGTGCAACTGCTGGCAATTACTGGCAGCAACATCAGGAGAATGGCATATAACAATTAAATGCGAGCGAGTGAAGCGAGCGAGCTTGAAAATTTTGACATTTTACAGTCCCAAAACTGCCGCTTTTGGCTGTATTTTTTCGCTTTGGAAATTAAGGGGGGTGCACCGGGTGCAACTACTGGCAGTTACTGGCAGCAACATCAGGGGAATGGCATAACGATTGAATACGAGCGGGCGAAGCGAGTGAGCTTGAAAATGTTGACTTTTTACAGTCCCAAAACTGTCGTTTGTAGCTATATTTTTCGCTTTGGAAATTAAAGGGGGGGGGGGGGGGAACGCACCGGGCACAACTGCTGGCAATTACTGGCAGCATGCAACATCAGGAGAATGGCATAACGATTAAATGAAAGCGAGCGAGTTTGAAAATTTTGACATTTTACAGTCCCCAAACTGTCGTTTGTGGCTGTATTTTTTCTCTTTGGAAATCAAGGGGGGGGGGGGGGACACACCGGGCGCAACTGCCGGCAATTACTGGCAGTAACATCAGGAGAATGGCATAACGATTAAATGCGAGCGAGCGAAGCGAGTGAGCTTGAAAATTTTGATATTTTACAGTCCCAAAAACTGCCTTTGTGGCTGTATTTTTTCGCTTTGGAAATTAAGGGGGGCGCACCGGGCGAAAACTACTGGCAATTACTAGCAGCAACATCAGGAGAATGGCATAATGATTAAATGCGAGCGAGCGAAGCGAGCGAGCTTGAAAATTTTGACATTTTACAGTCCCCCAAACTGTCGTTTGTGGCTGGTATTTTTTCGCTTTGGAAATTAAGGAGGCGCACCGGGCGAAAACTATTCGCAATTACTAGCAGCAACATCAGGAGAATGGCATAATGATTAAATGCGAGCGAGCGAAGGGAGCGAGCTTGAAAATTTTGACATTTTACAGTCCCCAAACTGCCGTTTGTAGCTATATTTTTCGCTTTGGAAATTAAGGGGGGCGCATCGGGCGAAAGCTGCTGGCAATTACTAGCTGCAACATCAGGAGAATGGCATAATGATTAAATGCGAGCGAGCGAAGCGAGCGAGCTTCAAAATTTTGACATTTTACAGTCCAAAAACTGCTGTTTGTAGTTCGTAGCTATATTTTTCGCTTTGGAAATTAAGGGGCAGGGGCGCACCGGGCGCAACTGCTGCCATTCACAGGCAGCAGCATCAGGAGAATGGCATAGCGATTAAATGCGAGCGAGCGGAGCGAGCGAGCTTTAAAATTTTGAAATTTTACACTCCAAACACTGCCGTTTGTAGCTATATTTTTCGCTTTTGTTTGTCCCACTTTTACGGGGGAACCATCCCCCCCCCCCCCATCGACGCCTCTGCATAATTATGAGGGTGCTTTTGTTAAGTGAAAGATCTGCTGCACACTCTTTGATAAATTAGGGAAATATACGTCAATCTCAAAAGTGTACATGCAAAGTCTATCGAAAGGGATCCTGTATAGCGGAGCTTTTGCATGTTTATGATTGCAATACAACGATCTGGTGCATAGTTCTGGCAATATTTGGACAATTTTCCATTAAGAAAGTTCGAGATTTGTCCTCATCTCGGGAATTGCTTGGGGGATAAACCATGATTTGTCTGCCTAAACACTCAGGCCGTAGGGGCGGGGCAAATGCCCCTTTGGGTATGCTCATAGATGTATTCTGACTGAGTCACCAGTCACTGTCGTTTCTCAGGAATGATTCAGGAAATGGAGGGGGTTCAATTATGGCGATATAGTTTTTGTTATTGTTTGTTTGTTTGTTTTCCTACATATCTTGCAGATGGTCCCCAGTTACTCGCGTCATAGCATGTTTACATTATAGGCCTATACTATTCGACGTTGTCAACGTCTGAGCCATACCTTACAGTGTATGTCGATGTTACTTTCTTCGCGAGCGAGCGAAGCGAGCGAGCGCTTGAGAAAATTATGTATACATTTTCCTACAAGATAGAATACTGTTCAGCTCTGTTACCTGTCTGAAGGCCGGCGTACAAACGTCATGCAATATGCCAAAATTGATACAATCACATTTCTACTTCCTCCATTTTTTTCCCAAAATTCAGGGGGGGATGATTGTACAGGCCATCCCCCCCTCCTCCATTTCAGGGGGGGATATATCCCCCCCATCCCCCCCGGGATTTACGCCCATGGCTGTATGTGACCACTAAACACAATTCAAGAGAAAAGCCATGTTAACGACCCTCTCTATAGCGGCCACGTGTCTCCACTTTTTTCGTCTCCCTTGGAGTGGCCGCTATAGACAGGTTTGACTGTATATTATATCACTATGTGAATTGAGGGATTACAGCAGTATTAATAGAACGCATCAGCGAAGGTTGAAGAAAATTTGACATTCCGTTAAAAGTTATGAATTTTTAAAGTTTTGGTGCAGTCATCGCAGGATAAGGAAGACTACAACGCTTTGTGACGTCATGTATGACAAACAATGATTAACAAAATATACAGAAAATTTAACATATTTCACTTTTCTAGCTTTATGAAAGAGCACCTGACTTACCTCTTTCAGAAAGCAGGGTAAATGATATTACCCTTGAAATAATGTCAGTAACACGTCGAGGGAGTGTCTATACTTTTCATTAGAAATGAAATTTAGTGGAATCGTATTTACATTCTCTTTACATCGTTGACTATACATACGTATTAATAACGTCATGAACTCTAGTAGTCTATTCATCCAGCGCGTATATAGCTGCACCAAAACTGCACCAAATCCTTAAAGGGATCGTATAGTTTTGATTGAGATCTAATTTCAGGTTTCTAAAATTTTTTGGTGAGATAATGAGAAACCTCTTATGAAATATGAAAGAGCATGTAATTCCATGAGGAATTCAACGTTTATTTGATGAAAATTGGTTTTGAAATGACTGAGATATCCAAACAGAGCGATTTTAGTAAATTGTGGGACCCACACTTTATTACGATCGCTTTGTTTTACTTTGTTTTTGGATGTTTCAGTCATTCCAAACCCGATTTTCATCAAATAAACTTTGAATTCCTCTTAAAATGGTTTGCTCTGTACTATTTTGTAAGTGTTTTCTTGGTATCTCGCAAAAAGTTAAAAGCCCATTCACATCTCCACCAATACTGCACTATCCCTTTAACTTTTCAACGGATGATGCTATTTTCCTGAAACTTGGGTAATTGTGTTCTATACCGATATCAGTGCATTCGGTTCAATCCACACGTGTATCTGGGTTTCATTCCCCTTTAAGTTTCAAGCTCAAGGGTGCATCCAGGCTAATTTACGTCACTTCCTGCAGGATATAGGAAGGAGGCCTGGGGGATTGTGTTGCACCTCGGCATTGGTAGCATACTACATGTATAGTCATGATAGTCTCGCTGTATCAGCTTCCCTTCACTTTGATAGATCGAGCAATAGACATTAGTACATTCAACAGCACAACGGATGAAGGTTATTATTATGCATAGCGTATATATGGCCTATAATATGCTGTTTGGTCTACAGTGACCAATTTTCGCAAGAAAATTATGCAGACTCACTTTTCAACCCTTTCTATTGCGGGGCTGCTAGCTAATAATTATTTGTTCGGAAGTTTTAACAATTCCTTTATGCTCCTGATCGCATGTATTCGTTGAAAATGTGCTGTTGATGTTACCTGTCAAATGCAACCCTAGACCGCGCCATAAAATATCATAGCAACTCTTGCTGGAATGGTTATTGTCATGGTAACAACAAGAATTCTGCTTCTTGATTGGTTGTTGCTGCTGGAAGTTGAGATTCCAGCAAGAGTTGCCATCCTAACATATTTATGAAATAGGGCACAGATGAACGGAAAGGGGAGGAGGAATCCCCCACCCCGTCTGCATGTACTAAACGGGTGTAGGCCCTGTGTGACCCAGGATTGATTTTTACAACAAATAGATAAAATCAAAGTTTTGGCCTTACGCTGTATTACTTTGGCATACAGTCGCCAAGTAATTTAAAAGGTTCAGTCGAAAAGAATAACAATCATCGTATACTTACCGTTATCAAGCATCATGACATATATTATGCTTAAAAACTACTTCAAATTTACGGCAACTTTTATCTGTCCCTGCACATTATTTGCATATTGATATTTGGATGCTGTGGTCTCTACAAGATTCGAATCATAATATTCAAACGGTGGAGAATTGAAAGTATACTTTTTCCAAACAGAAACAAAAAAAAAAAAAAACACACACACACACACAAAAGCACAAACAACATCAACAACAGACATGCACATCTTGCTGCTCACTCCCCGTGATGGAGAACTTATACATACTCTCTAAACGTAAATTCATATATATTTTCTTTTATATTGCAAACTAAACTGGCTTCAGCAATTTAAGACAAAAACAAGACATGGTATATGTTTTCCCCCTAATAAGCCACCCCTGTATGAGGTTATAGCAGTGATCCTTTAACTCTCACTGCTCATTCCTAAAGGGATTTAAATACTGTTTATCAATCATTGTGCCGCACCTGCACCCGAAAAAAAAAGAAACAAACTGATATTACATTCACCACACATTATTTTAGTTTGAGTCTTATCTTTTTGATATGATGCAATGTTTTTATTTCTGTTTCTTCTGATTTTAAAACGATTTGCATTGGATTTCCTTGGCCAGGGGTTGATTTTAGGTTCTTAGCTCTCTTTTTTTGTTTTTTGTATATCTATATCAACAATACTGTTAATTCTTGCCCTGATTTTACTTTTAATCCATATGCTGATGACACCACCATTCTTTCCTCAGATAGTCATGTTGATATTAAGTGACAATGCAAATAGTAATTTGTTTGATATTCTGAACTGGTTTTAGAGTGATAATTGTTAAATGTAATATTGATTGGCGTGAACATACATAGAAAGCGTGTGTAGAAAAGTTGCGCAGTTAGTTGGTGTTTTAAATCGTTTGAAGTTTGAATTACTACCTTTGTTTTATTTTCTCTTTAAAATGATTTCATTTTACTACATTTGTTGTACTCTAATGGGTGGTAGACACTTTTAATCCCGGACTTGCTAAATTATCAAAATTGCAAAAGAAAGCAATTCGTAATGTCCCAAAATCTCCATCTTTAGCTCACACCTCTAAGCTATTCAAACGATTAAAAACGCTAAAATTGCATGATATGAAACATTTCAAATAACTTCTTTCACGCAACGTTTTTACTCCAATGCACTTTCTCCTTACGTCATGAACATGTTCACATTAGATACACACTATAATGCACGGAGCTCTAATAAAATTTATCCATCAAAGGAAATTTCCTAGTATGAGATTAAAGCAAACCCTTCGCCAGACAGGCCAATCTCTCTGGAGTGCAATAAACCCAGATAATATATTATAATAATAATCAAAATATTAAAGTAGTAATTTATTCAGGAAGCAATTCTATATATAATTGTATATAAACTGTATTATATAAAAACTCATCTTTTGTCTCTTTTACTGAAACTAGGTAATTATTCGTCTTCCTTTGTATATATTATGCTTTTTGGGTGGTGTTTTTTTTTGTCTCATGTTTATATTTTGTGTATTTACTCTTGAAAGTTTTCTAGATTTACAATTAATCTATAGAAATAATGTGTTTTATTTCTATTTCACTTTTAGACAACCTTGACAACGGTGTACACGCGATTACAGGCCTTACTGTTTTGTTTTGTTTTGTTTTTATCACGTACTTCTTTCCTGTTGTGATCTGTAAAAATTGTGCTTGTAATCTTGTTTTTAATTTCTATGTATGATTGTTTGTATGTTTTATCATGAAACACTGGATTTTTTATGTTGCTTTTTATTGTTCAAAATGAAGATAAGGAATTAAATTGATATATAGTATTATATATATATATATATATATATATATAATAAATATATATTTATATACAACTATACAACTGTATATATATATATATATATATATATATATATATATATATATATATATATATATATATTAAAGTTTTAAGGTTTATTGATGCCTGATACTGATACCACCCTCTAAAGGCAAATGCTTTTTGGTTTAATCTTCTTGTTCTTTGAAAAGGAAATAAAAATATAGACAAAAATCTAGAGAAAATCGAATAGTTTTGCTTTTTTCGAAAGTTTTTTTTTTTCTTTTTTGTGGTGTCCTATAGAGGGTAAATGGTGAAAAACAGTGACGGACCGAAGAATTTTTTTTTTCTACTAATATTGTTAAACTTACCCTCACACATACGTACACGTACACAAGCACACACTTACAAAAGTATATTGTTCGATTATCTCTCTGAAAACGTTAGACTTAAATATAAGCAGGATCACTCCTTCCTTACTTACCCAAAATGTGAAATCAGTTGTTGACTCTAAGTGTTATTTGGGGCCTACAAGGAAAATTACAGAGCATTCAGGGTGTAAGATTAACCGTGAGTTATATGATATGGCATAGCATAAAGTTGAATACGAACTTTACAGTACTGAACATAAAGGTTTAAAAGGTGCCACATGACCTAATATGGGGCCCTAAAATCACCAAAATATCAAATCTTAGATTTTGATAGAAATCATTTTATCAACTATTGATAGATCTGCCCAAAAAATTTCGTTTCAAAATTCCTATTACAAGTGCCCCAAAAGTTGATTGAAATCTTATGTTTCTTGTTGTTTCTCGACCCGAAAGTCTGTTTGAAACAATAAGAATAATAAGGAATTCAAAAAGCTCTAAAAATCATAACTGTTCATTCAACTTCCTCACATAAGGCATCAAATTGAAGAGGAGGGTCTGAGCTATTAGACTAACTCACGTTTGGTCTGCTGCCATCTAGGGGTAAGGCAGTGCACAGCTTCTAAACTGCCTCTGTTCACCCATGGACCTACTACACATGGACATTCATCATTTTCTTAATCATTGCATGCCTCTGTATATGTCAAAAGTGTCACAAAAGCATTTTGGACATTCTTCCCTGCTTTGATCTTATGAGCTCCGCCGCCGATAAGCCGGGGCAAAACACAACGCAGCTTTGAAAAAATCTATAAACTATATGCGCAGAAGATAACGACTGTCTTAAATCAAGGAAAATGCATGTGCAGTTGTGGTATGTATTGGTATGTCACCGCTCAGACATTTTCATTAGTGAAATGCAGGTACTTTTGAAGAGATAGCTAAGTTTTTAACTAATTGATCATGATTTGTTATCTCATTTTTCACCTTTTCCGCATATTTTTCCAGAGAAAAAAACAGATAGCAAGGGAAGAGGATATGTCTGTCTTACTACTTTGAGTTTTTTGATAATAAGATTCTGAAAATTAAAGATTTGTTTTTGTTTCAACTCGGGCAATTTATGTATACTTATGATAATATCTGCCTTCCGCTTATCTTTAACTCCATGTTCATGCGCAACCGGACATATTATAATGGATATCCAACCAGACAGTCAATTGAATTCCATTTACCTTTATTAAGAACCGTGCTTGCTCAACAGACTTTCATTTATGTAAGTCCAAGATTCTGGAACTCCCTTCACATGGACATAAAAAATGCACCGTCACTGAATTCTTTTAAAAAGAGATTGAAGATTTTTCTTTTGAAGTCCTATAATGCAACCGAATAAACATAATTCTGTAATGTATTTCGTAAGCACGACATTTTCTCCTCTAATACCCCTTTCATAAACTCATCCTCCTATTATCCGCATAAGAATAATGCGGACAATTCAATAAAAAATGCGTTCACAAACTCTGAAAATAATCCGCATTATTTTTACGAGCGCCCGTCCTGAAAAAGGCGGATAATCGTCATGGTGACTGCACACGTCCCTCCTGCGGGAAAGACAGGTGACGTTTGACCGCACCCCGGCAATTATCCGCATTATTTGGGTTTGCGTTCATAAACTCAAAATCTGGTCCCGACGCTGCTATTATGCGGATAATAGAAGGGTCGAAATAATGCGCATTATTCTATCCCCGCTCCGATTTTACGACCAAATGTTGCGGATATTATCCGCATTATTGAGTTTATGAAAGGGGTATTAAGTCTCTCTCACACCTCCCTGTTTCACTATAGGCAGCGTTCTCTTGAGGCATCGACCATTTTTTACTGCGTTTAGTATTTTTGTATTCCATACGTGCCCTCTCGGTTACAGTCTGTTCTGCTGGAAAGCAGCTCGACACTGTTTCACTCTCGAAAACGCGTGGCTATTTGTCTCTGTGGGTTTCGCCCCTTGGTGTATATGCATTAAAGTAATTTAGGGTTTTTTTCTCTCTCTCTTTCTCTCTCTCTTCCTCTTCTCCCTATTTTCTGTTCCCTTTTTTCACACTTTTGCTTTCTTTTTTCTTCTTTCTTTCTTTCTTTCTTTCTTTCTTTCTTTTTCTTTCTTTTTTTTTTTATTCCCGACTTTCCCAGTTTCCCGCACTCTTTGTAGTTGTAAGGTTTTCACCTCCCTTTATTTCCCCTCTTTCCCCCTTTCCCTCAGAGGTACCCACATGTTACAAGCATAGTCTTTTGAGTGGGTACCTCCACTTTTTTTTTTCACAGAGTGTATAAATTGGGTGTATGTTTCTTGTACTAAACATGTAGACATGAACATGTTATCCCTGTCTGACTATGTATATTATCAACGACTCACATGTCAAATGTATCATATTGTCTTTTGTACATTCTGTTGAGTGAAAATAAAGTTTGAATTTGAATTTGAATATTAGGCAAAGTCATATGTGTGAGCGCTAGCGAGCGAATCGGTAATTTCCAATCCAATAAAACGAGATCAGTCATGTTCTGAGGTTTGCTACTTCTCATCATTGGCGTTTATTCGAAGACGTTTCAGTCTGAAAAGGCGCATCAGCCAAATAAGACCAGAATTAGGGAAACAATTCTTTTGTCAGTGACGATGCATGATAATGCAATCATCATTTTTGAGACACCTGTATGTACTCATTGAGATGCGCATAGTCAGGTGGCGGCAGATCTCGTACTTCAAAGTGGTAGGTTTCGTTGAAAGTCCATTCGTTAGTAGGTCCATGGTTCATCAAACATATGTTTTCCACACGTACTGTTTAAGACTCGGGCTTGTTACGTGTAGGGATTTTCTAGCATACCGGACATTCCTGGGGGCTGAAAAGGATTTGTGCGAGCATGGTGCGAGTCAGCGCATGTGTCTTGCTTGCTGGACGCGTTATACTTGCGAGTATACTGTGTGACCTTTGTACCAGTCGCGTGGGGGCTGACAACTTAGTGAAGGAATTCCTCTAATGGAATGGCTGAAATCTCACAGAATTTCATTATCTTGGCTGCATACGGGACTGCGAAGTACCTGCGTGGGAATTGCCTGGGAAGTACTGCCGCTAAGGGTCTCCTACTGGCGTTCTGCGTGGACCTCTACGGGCATTCCCGCGACTCACCCGGAAAAAGTTTTGGTCATGCTCAAAACTTGGCTGCGGTTAAATCGGACTTGCGTGAGCACCTCCGGGCAACTACGCGCTAGATACTGTCAGGTGCGGACCAACTGCGGAGAGCTCCTTGGAGTAAATTTGTTTCCCCGCAAGTCAAGCCGCAGAAGTTCCCCCTTACGGTATGACAAGGCATGAATGAAAATTGCAAACATTCTTGTTCGCCCGCTGAAAATCTTCTACGTGCTGGAAACTACCTCCTCGCCACAAGCCCGCGTTATGGTGCGACACGGCCTTAAATAGGTGTGACAGGGCCTAAACACGGTTGCGGGTAAAAAAATATGCGTGCGCACCTCCGGGTGACTACTTTTGAGATACATGCTAGCTACTGTCATGTGCGGATATCTACGGGGACCTCCGGGTAGTCAAAATTGTTCTTTGCAAGTCGCACGCAAGGCTGGTGTGACACGGCCTTTATGCAGTGGGCACGGGTTGTGATTTCTTTTTATTTCCTTTGTTTACTCAAAATCTTGTTTTTCAGAGATAATTATATTATTGATTTAACTGATAGAGCTAAAACGCTTTGTTGGATTGACTTGATATTTAATACAATTTATGATAACAGGCTGTTAGGATGACGCAGAGTTTTTATAATACATTAGACAGAAGACCATTAATCAATGACATGAATACATAATTAGCTCGTCTGGTGCATGATTGGACAACAAAAATAATAATTAAAGATAAATTTTACATCATTTTACAAAAAATGCTGTGTCAAATTGGGCATAACAACAATATATGTCATCACAGCAGATTTGGACTATTTTGGGTCATACAATTTGACTCCAGCTTTAAAACAATATTCTATTTTTATTTTCTTTATATGCCAATCAGGTTTTGTGGTGTCGGATTACATGTGTGCTCAAAATGTACATGAAGGCATGTCGTGATCACCCATGACAGAAAAAAATTAAATATGTACACATGAATAGACACTCACTTCCTGATGCATGTTTGTCAGTATAGGTGTGGCACCGTAATTACGTTCTGGACAGCGTCAGCAAGTGGGGAAAACCCGCAACTATGAATAGTCACGATAAAAAGTTCAAAGTGCAAATGCAATTTATGCAATACAGTAGTACCTGTTTACACCACCCCGCCATTTTGTTGGTGCTTCGTAATGAATCCACTTTCTTTCTTGATACTCGTCGAGGATCTCAAAAGTAAAGCATCTTTCAGTCTATTTTGCGTTCTCGTCACTATCCTTGCAATTTTACGGAAAACTGGTTGTGATGTCTTCAATTGAACGCACATTTGAGGAGCCAGATATAAGTCAGCAAAACTAGACCCGGAAGTACAGCATACTTGGTAAGCATACGAATCACGGAAATGCACGCACCATTCGTTAATAAGGCCTTGTTACTACATGTTGTTGAATACATACAACCGACCGTTAAACATGCATTGCTTTTCATTATTTTTTTCGAAGACAACCATGTAGATCTAAGTCACAGGCCCTAATCCTGCAGACACTACTTTTCTGTGTGTTTTACCGCTTTGCGTTTCTGCTTCTTGTTTCATCAAACCAGCAACCAGAATTGTAAGTGTCGTTTCTGCCTGACACTTTTCAATCAATTTAAAACTCCACCAAAAAAAAAAAACAAACAAAAAAAAACAAACAAACAAACAAACAAAAAAAAAACATAGCAGGTCGTCTACATTATAGTCGGTCCATTCCGTCTATATTTCTCTCGATGCACCGCCGGGTCTGTGTTGATACCCTGTCAAAAGAGAAGAAAACCAGGGGCGGATCTAGCTTTTTTTTTTCAAAATGGGTTTTCGGGGGCTGAGCTGGGTATTGCGAAGGAGCATAGCGACCGAGACCGAGCCCAAGGGAGATTTTTCATTTTAGGGTTGCCAGCTTTCGATTTAAAGCATACTTGCATGCTCTATTTTTTCTCCTCTTCCCCCCCCCCCAAATAGTGTGTGTGTGTGTGTGTGGGGGGGGGGGGGGGGCTGCAGCCCCACCCTCGCGCAAGCGCTCCGGAACACTTTTTTTTTGGGGGGGGGGGTACCCGTCCCACGTTAGGGGCTTTTTGTAAAAACGGAGTACAAAAGTCGCGTTTATAGAGCATTTAAAAGCAAATTTGCAAAGGGTGTGGGAGGGGGATACCCCTTCCAACGGTAGGGACTTTTTGTAAAAACAGAGTATAAAAGTCGCGTTTATAGAGCATTTAAATCAAATTTCTAAGGAATAGTAAAAAAAAAAAATCACTGCGAAGGACTACGATCATAACTTATGCAAACTATTCATTGTACTATATGTACGGACACAGCGAGCGAGCCACTCTCACTTTGCCATTGATTTCGTCTGAAATGTATTCATTAAGAGCTAAACGTAATCGCATTGTTTGAGCGATAAAAACTTTCCCTATGTTACTAGAAAGTAAAGAAGAAAAGGAAATATCTAGGGTTTACTAGAGGTATGTTCCACGGGGCACACTCGAGGACGCGAGGCATTTTAAATTTTGCATTTACACTCATGAAATTGACAACTTTTAAGGCCCGGTCACACTGCCCAAAAGTCGCGTAAACGCATGAATCATGCAAGAAATTTGGTTGTGCGTGCTTGTCCGTCGAGAATTTTCGCTGATTTACGCGATGAAAATCACTGATATATGGCGCAAGAACTACGGAAAGATCACGCAAAAAATCGCTAACAAACCACGCACTTTCAGCGCATGGGCACGCAAAGGCCCCATTCGTGGTTGTGCGCGACGACTGAGGTCCACGGAAAACCACGCATAATCTGCGCATTATCACGAATGAACTGCGTATGAATCGCGCATGATTCGAGCATGACGCGATAGTGGCAACATTCTCGCGAACGATCACTGATATTCCACACATATTTCGCGCATTGTTCGCGTAAGAACTACGCAAACTACGGAAAAATTACGTAAAACAGCGTAATACTTTTACGCGAAGCCGAGTTTTGAGCTGCTCAAAACCTGGAATCGCGTAAAGCGCCGATCCGACGCACATCGGCGGACAACTACGAAGATTCCACGTCAGACAAACTCATGAAATGCGCAAAATTGCGCGTGTATCGCGTTAGGCTCAAATTTCTTACGTGGTTCATGCGTTAATGCGACTTCTGGGCAGCCACCGGGCCCTTAGAAGAGTGCCTTTATTGTTCACTTTGGTTTGAAAATAATTGATTAATCATTTGTTGGTTGTTTGTGTGTTCTTTCTTTTGTTTTAACTTGGCAGTCCGGGGGGGGGGGGGGGGTAAACCCCCGAACCCCTCCCCCCCCCCCAGATCCGCCACTGAAAACTAAACTAAATGGACATCCTTGTCTTCAACTTCCAAGCACACCTTTACCCATAGGGGGCGGCATTATCATAATAAACTCAGAGTCTTAAAATTCGCGTCAGCATGTGCTCCAGGAACACCCTTTACTGTAATTATATAATTAGGTCACTGTGAAACGTCAATGTGCAAAGAGTAATAGGCCTACATCCACTACGTGATTACTCCATATTTTATTTATTTATTTATTTATTATTATTTTTTTTTTTGGTGCTTCGATCGCAATGAATCCAATTTCTTTCTCCGTTCTTGTTAAAAGTCTTCAAGGGGAGACCACATTCAATCTACAAAGTATTTTTGTTCGCTCCATCCTAGGAACTAAACAGGTTGTACTCTTCTCAACAATAATGCACATCAGGGGAGCCAGATGAAAGTCATGAAAACTGAACCCGGAAGTAAAGCACACTTGAGTAAACATTATACGATTCACGGTATTCAGACACCTATATTCAATGAGCCTTGTTACTTAATATTAAATTCAGAAGATAACTGAACACGTACAGCCTTCAATCTCGTTTTTCTTTTTTAAACTATTCCCTTATTCTGCTGATATTTTTTAATGTCTTCACCGCTTTGTGTTTCTGTTTCTCGTATTCAGACAAACACCATGGCAACGTGTCATCAAATCAGCAGCCAGAATCTGGAGTGTCCTATCTGTCTGACACTTCTCAACAAACCCAAATTACTGATATGTTCTCACACCTTCTGTAAAGACTGCCTTGAACGTATCTTTCAAACTCAGATAAACCAAGAAAAAATAATATGCCCTGTATGCAGGAAAGAAACGCCCGTATCCAATGGGGATGTCGGTAAGCTACAAACAAACGTACCGTTGAGTTCTCTGGTGGACGAAGTGAAAACCACGAGTCCAACATGTTCAGTTTGTGAGACGGACGAAAAACCGCCAGCCGTGTCCTACTGTCAGGACTGTTGGGATAATATGTGTAAGTCTTGTGAGAAAGACCATTCTAACTGGAAACGGTTCTCCAACCATACAGTGGTGACAATGGAGGAAGTGATGTCAGGAAGAGTTCCGCTCAAGAGGCGACAAATGTGTAAGAAACATCCCAATGAATCTAAAGAGTATTTCTGTCCAGGATGTCTGGAGTATGTCTGCTTTCGATGCGGCATGTTGGAGCAATCTCAGGAGGGGCATGGAATGGTAGAGGCATCAGTCCATGAGGAGAAAATAAGGGGCGATATCAAGGACTTGATGGAAAAAGCAAAATCAAAGAAAACAATCATTACGAATAACATCAAATTGATAGAGTCACAGCGCAAGGAAACAACAGCTTTGATGCAAAAGCTCTACGATGACATCGACAAGACGTACGATGAATACATGCAACTATTGTCAGAGAGAAAAAAGGCAATGAAACGTCAAGTCCAACGATTGTCTCAAAAATTCGAGAACGAGTTACAAGTCATGGGAGAAGAGAGACGCCAAACAATCTGTCACATAAGCAATATGGAAGAACTGATAACAAACGGTATGAAGGTAACCCTAGAGAAAGACTCCTTGTTAGCACACGACATGCTGTGCAAGAATTTAAACAGCATTCTGGGACGAGATATTCCTGATGACCAATCACCGATTGGTGTGACAGAAAGAGCTCAAAAGATTTCATTCCGTAAACACGTTAAGGTCAATGAACTTTGTCTCGGAAAACTGGAAGTATATACTTGGGATCTCAAGGCTGACGTGGAGCTCCCAAAAAGATGGATGAGCTGTATCTCTACATTACCAGATGGCAGGATGGCGTTGGGATCGCCGGACGGCATCTATGTCTGTTCCCCTTGTGGCGAGTTACAGGGGACCGTTCTGAAGGATGTTGAGATTTCAAGTATCGCATTCCTGTCTGATGGTCGAGGTGTCGTACTTGATGGAGAAGACAAGATGTCACTTTACACTCCACAGTGGGATAAGCTCAATATCGAGTTCCAGACAGATATCAGGCCTAATGATCTCACTGTTGATGGAGGTGACAATATCTATGTGAGTTATGTGGATCCCAATAAGATCCAGGTATTCACCCCACAAGGTGGCGAGGCAGTCAGGCAAATAAGTTGTGAGTTATTACCCTATGAAATATTCTCCTTTCGCACCTCGGGAAAACTGATTCTGGCAGATTATATACGTGTCGTGTGCCTTGACAGCTTGGGGAAAGAGAGAAATGTCTTGGCGAAGGAGGGTATGTCAGCATACCCAACAGTATGTCAAGATGATTCAGTCATCGTAGCCTGGGTAAAGGAGACAGAGGAGGGGTATCTTGTCAGTATCGATCGATACACAAGGGAATTGGAGCACGTTGAGAATCTTATCACTGATTTTAAACCGTCGGAGAAAAGGAAATCAATCACTTACTTTCTACGAGAGTTTAAGAGTGGTGAGATAGCTATCTACGCAAGAAAACGCTTTCACGTCAGGCTCTTCATATTTTCTAGCAACATGAGGTGACAATCACCATTGATGCATTTTCTTCTCTGGGAATTCAGGAGAGAAATATCTTTTGCATAATTATAGTTTACCTGCCTGTATTATAAAAAATACACTTTGTACTGTTGCAATGTACCACAGGCTTCCCTTGTGCTTCACTAAATAGATAGATGCATCAACAACATGTCTAAAAGTATAACTATTGTCTTGTCTAGATTGAGTGACATTGCCAATTATCACTATTCATTCACATTAGGTCAACTGATGTCAAATCCCCCCCCCCCCCCAAAAAAAAAAATGATTATGGCAGGCCTATTTTTTAAATATGATTATTCAAATGACCTGTCTGTTCATATACCGTCCTGAGCAATAAGATAGGAATTTTTGCCATGAACAACAAAGAAAATAAAGGATAGCTTTAGCTAACGTGGCATGTTTACTTTATGTGATCGAAGTGGTGGTTCAGATAGAATTGCAAATTGAACTCTGCGACCCTAGAGGAGCATAGAAACCGCATTTTCTTCAGGCAATTATTCTGATATTGGCAAGGCTATTAAAAGTGCAGAGTATTTCAATTACTATATATATATATATATATATATATATATATATATATATATATATATATATATATATATGGTTGACAGATACCAAGAATGTAAATTTATATTGTACCTCAAATTAAGATGCATTGTACCTCAAATTAATCATGCAGCGTATTTCAGTTACTATACACGTATATGGTGGTTGACAGATACCAAGAATGTACATTGTACCTCAAATTAAGACGACTAAAGCGGGGTTCCCACTATCGTACGATCTATTACGAGCACCACGATTGGGCATTCGTAACTGATCGCGGAAGTTTCGTTGAACTCGTCTGAAATTTCACATTTGAATACGAGGTTATCTAGCCAATACGTGTTGCTTCGCTTGGATGCGTATGGTCACGATTGGCCTATTTCAAGCAATACGATCTCTCACGATCTGGTGTCCCGAATGAGTCCATGATTGGTTCCGATCTACCACTCTCATTACAATCGGGATTCCCGATTTGGTGCGTGCAGCTACGTTCTGATACGTTCCAATACGAATATCGCGAACCAATGCGGGCTGTTGAGGTAAGATACGATATCTTTCACGATCGGGATAAAAAACGACCCCCATTTAAGATGCGATTGGACTCGAATGGGAATATTATAGCCCGGTTGATGATGAATTTCATTGTTTCATCAACTTCTGCAGTGATTAGTCCTACTATCCACACCCATTGGTGATGGCAAGGGTTGACAGGTTGAGGATGATGACAACATGACCTTTGCAGTATTGCGAATGACGATTACGTTATTATCAGATAGAAAGCATCTTAGATAGTCCCTCCTCTAATTTAACCTAAAGTAATTAATAGATTATTGAATCGACGTGCTAACCCTCCCCCTCCCCCCCCCCCAAAAAAAAAAAAAAAAAAAAACGATTAACGGAATACACAAAATCAAATCATTGCCCCATTTTCTCCAGAAAAATAAAGATCAAGGCAGATGTTTTCACCTTTCTTTGAAATACAAGAAGAAAATATGAAATTGAAGCTAAAAAAGAGGATGGGATCTTTTTGAATGCTAACATAATATGTGTTATATACGCTCAATAAAAGAAAGTCGGCCGAGCTGATAGCATTGCTTGTGTGTTTGATTTCATATTCGCATATGTAACATATGCATGTTTATTTCAAAATGTTGTTATCTCATGGGGTATTGACAGTTTGGTTGGTTTGGCCTGATTTATTGTTTTATTTAACAGTGTTCAACAAAACCGACATACGCACACAACAGAAAGGTAACTCCCCTAAAATAATGTCACTTTTTAACGAAAAAAAAAAGTCTTAAGAAAAATTATTTCGCATGGGTATTGCTGCACTTATTGACTAACTTCTATTTGAAAAATAATGACAGTGGTCTTTACACGAGTGACCTTACATCCACGACAATGGTCACTTTTCAAAGTCACAAAAGTTACTTAGTGGGGTATGTGGAACATTCTGCTTCTGGTGGATGTTTCAGTGGTGTTGTTATTTTATATTTCATTGTGCCACCCCTCCCTTATTCAACCTCGCTGAATACAAAATATATACGATTTGCGAGTAAAATGAGGGCAAATATGCAAAATAAGCAGAAGGAAAGAGAAAAAGTCGACCCCGATCAACACGATTCAGGGCCACGATTAAGTA
The DNA here is from genome assembly GCF_964275005.1 of Diadema setosum. NCBI lineage: Eukaryota > Metazoa > Echinodermata > Echinoidea > Diadematoida > Diadematidae > Diadema > Diadema setosum. The sequence goes on from NC_092698.1 coordinate 35,787,500, forward strand.
AGATTTGCTGCGTTTTGATACGATTAAAGACAATTTTTGAACCGTCCAAAAGTTGTCTACGATTAACACGATTGCCACGATTGACCTCGAGATCTGATACAATCTAATACGATCTGATAAGATCACCATGGTTGCTTCACGATTAAGACCACGATTTCAATCGTGGCGTCAATCGTGATAGTGGGAACCCCGCTTTAGGCACATGATAACACAAGTTTTGTATTGCTGAACCTATAACCAACGGATCCTTATTAGTCTTGCATAAAGGCAATGGGATTTATACAATTTCGGAGGCAATGGATCAGTGGCTATACGTAATGTCTTGTAATGTCTAATTGTAGAATTTACCAGTAGAAGTTATTGTGATCATGACAATTGCGTCTTGTAATAATTTTGACTGTAAAAAAACAAACAAACTAAGAACAAACAAACGAACAAACTTTGTTTGACCAAGAACGTATTATGTAAAGTCTAATACATCCACTGCCACGTAATAATCTCCGCTATAATATATCCGCTATATATATGTCGATATCATATTATGATATCGACATAACAGAACATTAGAATACTTCAAAAGATTGGTTAGATTGATGAAGTAGCTAATTCGGTAAGTATAGTTTCTAATAGGTGTAGTGATGTTTGTGTTAGTATAGTAGAATGATGGGAATTAAACAAAAAACAACTTATTTATGCCATCATATATGGTAATCTGTATATCATGCTGTCAAAACGTAGGATGTTATAGGTTTTCCCGGCCAATTTCGCACCTCTTTCAATCCAATTCCTTATTGCTGCATTCAATATAGCAAAATTTAGCGTAGATGACATGTTCGGTATTTCAGTTTTATGATTTCTTCATTCAAATTCATTTTGGAGCATTCAAGTTAACGAGTCATTCTGATTAACACTTTTTCAATTATAATTCATAAGACAAGCACCATTTAACTATTCGTTTGTTCAATTTAGAATGATATAGTCACGTGCACGTATGTGCTGCACTTGTTCGTTCAAATTCATTTTGGGCATCCGATTTGACATGTTCTGCAGTCAATTTAGCAGACATGTTTATGCTTTGGTTCTTTCTTTATTTTCTTTCTTCATAGTTATTTTATTTTACGCATCATAACATTTCGTATTTTCGTATTCATTTTAGAGATTTTAGCAACAGGTTTGTCTTTTCCCCACTTATTGAGTCTCGTGAAATCTTTGAAGGCTGCCGTGGCGGTAGAACGTTGGGTGGTAGAAACGGTGCACCACGTATTCTTTATGCTTTGGTTCTTTCATGTCTTTCTTGTTGAGTCTCCCAGTCCAAAGATAGTGCATGTGGCCACAACTTATCTGGCCGTTGAGTGCTTTATTCCGAGTTATTCTAGTTCTAGGAAGTCGGGTTATGATCCTGTTTCTATGATTCTTTCTCTGTCTTGTGCAGATATACGTCTGTATCTAACTTGTGTTACCCCGACTGTAAGAAGATGAAATTAATCTGTAGCACTGGTACATGTAGGCCTATAATGGCATGTGTGATAGAAAAGGGGCGTTACAGAACAACAACTCGAGTTATATAGAGTTAGAAAATATGATACTTTTACTGCTTAATAATGTGTGGATGAAACAATAAGTCACGTAGAAATACACGTTTAAATGTTCTCACCTTTTCAACAACAACAACAAAAAAGAAATAACATGACGTCAATTTGAATGAATATGTTTGGAATTTGACTTCCCATTTGCGAAATTGAACGACTCAAATACCCTTTTCGGCAAGTGATGGCGAATTTGAATAAACTTAGAATACCAGTCAATTTGAATACCCTTTGAACGAATTCAAAAGCCACGTGTGGAAATTTCATTGATCGAAATGCTAAATTGAACGCACAAGTTGCAATTTTGAAAAACAGACTGTGCACTTACGAGGGTTATGCTAGATTGAATGAACCTTCTATCAATTGGACTGACAAAAGTGCGAAATTGGCTGGGAAAACTACCTGTATTATAGATGCAGAATTTGACCAGTAGAACCATGCAGACTCTTTATTCTGTTACTCTGTCATTTTGTTTCTGTCTTTAATTGTTACATTTCATCGTACAGTCATTCCAAATAAGTGTATAATAGAACTAATAGTGTACCAATCAGTGACGCTATTACTCACAAAATTGCCAAGGAGGTGAATTCATTGCTGAAACCTCAGCGATATTGCTTTAGTTTCAAATATGCTCGTTGATGAATACTATAAGCTCTTATGTGTTTTATATTATACAGATAAATAGTAGTGCGGCAAGTCTATGATATTCATTATGTTTTTGCATATCATTCTGTAATATCCTATGTCATGCTGTGTTTTGATATCTTACCTTAATTTCAAAGCACCTATTCTCTTATCTTATAAAGTAATGTTTACTAGCAATGCCTTAAAAAAAAAATCGTTTATTGGTGTTTTATAGTTATGTTCATTTGGTGTATATGTTCAAGAAACTGTGTTTACCTTATTGAGAGCAGCTAACATGTAGTATCGTCTCAAAGTTCAAAAGCTCTTCACAGATTATCACAATGAAAATAATACCCATGGATATGAATACATAAAAGAAATGACCCACATGAGAATACTTTGTGAAAGTATACTTATTATGAAAATCTGTTAAAATTAATAATTCAGAAAATGATTGACTTGAATAAATACACAGTACCCGCTGCTACCGAGAAATCAGATTCTAATTTCCTAGTAGTAGCAGGTTATGTGTATTATTCTGAACCATCACTTTATAGCTATCGGGCGGAAGCTCGGTAGTCGAATGGATACGACACCTGTTTACCGATCATGAAGTCCAGGGTTCCAGTCCCACCCGAGTATATAGTGCACATGACTTTTACCAATACACTCAAAACACTGAATGTTGGTTTTTATTACCGTCAATGAAGGACAAGATGTCGATCAGTTGAAATATATGAAGCAATGTTTGCTCTTCCCTTTATGGGGTTATTTACCACGTCATATCATGTGAATATGAATAATTCCTGCGTCTACAACGCAGGAAATGTAAACTCATCCTTTGAGGTTTTTATGAAAATTTTGATAGAAACTTGTGATAATTATATACCCTTGTGTAAACGATCTAAATTTAATCATAAAAAGATATCAAAACAGCCTTGGATCACGAAATCTCTTCTTAGGTCTATTAATAAGAAAAGCAGATTATTTTGTAGATACCGTAAATCCCCAAATTCTTCAACTAAATCTCGTTATGTTTGTTATCGAAATACGCTGACCTCTACGTTACGCTTAGCTAAGCAACAGTATTTTTACCGACAGTTCGAAAGAAGCAAATCTGACATAAAGAGTACGTGGAAGGTGATCAACACAGCTTTAAAATCCAGCACTTAGGCGAATTCCCCAAATCGTATTCTAAAAGAGGGTCGCGTGATAGACAATCCAGGGGAGATGGCAGATGTATTCAATGACTTCTTCGTTATAGTTGGGGGCCTAAGGGCTCAAAATGGGTTGTTTGGTTCAGATTCTTCCAAAAGCACCAAATTTGGCTCATAGGTCCCTTGTACCATACTCTTTCGATTTTTGATGGGCGCCAAGACTAAAAACCCTTGGGGCCGCCATATTGGTGGAATCCAATATGGCCGCCATCCGGGTTAAAGGTCAACTGCAGTTACAAATTGAAAATGTTGATTAATGTTATGAATCCCATGTGGAAGATATTACGGGGTTAGAGAATGTGATTCTACTCTGCAATTCAAGGTCACTATCACCTCTCAAGGTCACTTTCAAGGTCAAATAAGGGTCAAATCAGGCGTTTTGTGCATTTTTCGAAATGGCGTCTGTGAGCATTCAACTGCAATTCACTGGTACCCCTATTTTGTCCCATTTGTCATCTCTTCCATACTCCTTCAATGGAATAATTAGGGCCAAGAGCGGTTCCATCCTCCTACATATCAATAATGACTACGACAAATAAATGAAAAAATTATATTTAAGATATATATAAATATATATATATATATATATATATATATATATATATATATATATAATATATATATATGTATTGAAATTTTGAGCACAGAAAACGGGCTTCCATCGGTTTCGTTTTCTTTTCTCATTCTCTTTGCTCAAAGGTTTACTATTTATCAATTGTTTCTGGTCCGTTTTACCTTTTTATTGTTTCAATATATTATGTATATATATATATATATATATATATATATATATATATATATACATGCTTAAATACGGCCGCCATCCTATTCCAAGGTGCCGAATGAGGGTGCAATGGCAAAGAGGGTAATAAACACGCCTAATCTTATTTTGTCCTCGTTTTTCCTTCTGACGAGATAGCTGGATAGCCCGTATGGAACTAGCTGGTCAGTTGTATGTACTTGGGGTGGACCACTTTACCGGTTTATGCACCTTGAGTTTTCCGATAACGGAATGCCGATTCAGGATCTTTTCATGTGTCTGGGTTTGTGATTCTTTCACACAAGGGACTTCCACTTTTTATATCCAAGTGATGAGGTGCAAAGTGTTGTGCCTCTACTAGAGGGGACAGTATGACAACAGCCGCCATTGCTCAGCTAGACTTGAGATAAGTGGGATTCGAACCCGCGCCGGAACACAAGTCTTTAGACCGCAAGCCATACGCTACCGACTGAGCCACCTCGTCACCTTTCATGGTCATTATATAACTTTCCAGCTGGCAAGCGATATGATTCTCCTCCTGCTGAAATTGGTGTATGCCTGCTCTCCCTTGCTTCCGGGGAATCGAGCTCCTCAATCCAGGTCAGACCAGTATTCTAGGAGCAGTTAACTAACTTCGATCATTAAAGTCCTTTAATGGCAGTATCGTATCAGAGTAGGTGAAGACAATTCAGCTGAAGGTTTTTTCTTATCTTTTTTTATTCTCTTTTTATCATACGAAATCGTTTCTTTACTGAAAGCGCAAATGACTAGAGATGTTGTATGGGATACTGATCCTGAAGAAAATAATCTTAACATTTTTGCGCAGCAACACTGTGCAGTCCTCTGACAAGAGATTGTGATGGCACCACTCAAATCTCAAATTATAATCGGAAGAGCGTAGCGGCTTCCTGAAAATTAAGATTGAAAAATAAAGAACTGCCCTCATTTATCAGCGCACAGATATCCAAGAATAAATGGGACGGACAACTCATCCTGAGCACCTGATTCGAGACGGAAATATCCAACAGGAATTGTGATCTCACAACCCTTCAGCTTTCCAACAACTTAGATGCGATCTACGCAAAGATATCCTTACAAAGGATGACATAATGTTTTCTGAAAGCATTTTCTGAAAACAGTATACAATCGCATGGATGAGCATAACATCACATTTTCGGTAGTGTGCTTTTTGTTAATCCCTTTGACCTGAGGGAGTTACGGGTGGGTCGTGGTATTGAAAAGATAAAGGCCTTTTCAGCTCTTTCCTGTACAGCATACGTCTCTTCCAGAGCCCAACATCAGGCACTGACAGGGTGTGACATTACTTCAGACTTGCTTTGATCAGGCATGCAAAATGCCTAAGTAGTATGGATCAGCAAACCAGAGCTCACTGACACATTAACTACAAAGTACTTTAATAATCGTGCTCATGTCCAGCAAGGACTAATGAGCAACAAGGTTTATGGGGCAGCCTGCGTCAACGAGGGTAGGCATCATCTCGTCATAACTTGGGAGCAGATCATCAGAAACCAACCTATCTGATGTGGTCCCTGACTTCAGGGAGTGGGGTTGGAGGAAAGATGGCACAGGTACATGACATTTACTAGTACTATCAGCCACTCTCCGCAATGCTTCAGTACCAAATTTCATTTTTCTGCACCACAGCTGTTTCAAGGCATGCATTGGGAGGTGGAAAACATGGAAGTGGAAAAAAAAATGAATGGAATGAATGAATGAAGGTGAAAATGCACAATGTAGAGTAGGTGTCAGACGAGCCATGGTCAGTAGTTTGATATTGCTGCAAACTTAAAGTGGGGGGGGGGGGGGAGGGGATTGAGGGCCTATCTGACGGGAGGAGACATTGTCGCAATGCCAGCGTCTCGAAGAAATTATTTTCGCTGTCACAACTAACGCGATTTCCAGGGCGACGTCTAAGACGTCTTCAAACAAAGGGACAACTTATTTGCTTGGAAGTCACGGGGATGTTGGCACGGCTTTTGCAGTCGCAGGGACTTATCAGAGACGTCTTTTCTCGGCGACTTCTCCCTTTCGTCGCCATTATGTTATTACGGTCTCCACAAGATGCGGGGACATCTCGAAGATGTTGCAGACAAATTTAGTCCCCACGACATGGCCACAGTGATGGAGACTTCGCAGAGACGTCTCGGAGACAAGCTGGAAGACGGAAATAGTCTCTGCAAAAATCGGAAATGTTCGATTCTCCTGCCAATCCTGGAGATTGGGCTCGTCTCCAGGAGACGTGCGTCGTAGAGATGTTGCAGAGAGTAGAGTTGCAACCTATAGTAGTCTTCATACCAACGAGATACCAACTTATAAAGTCTTGTGATATCATACCAATTTGCGTCCAAGCACTTTGGATAGAATCTTAACAGACCCTAGAAGGTGTCATGAAAGTTGTACTATAGCATATCTAATCTGTACCCTGTTAATGGTGTCACTGTGGCACCTGTGAAATATGCTTGTTCCCTACATGGCGTCACCAGGACCGTCATGTTCTCTGAACGGCATATTTAGCTGTGGAGGCACATAAATTTCCTACAAGGACTTTAGAATCGAACTTTCTTACACAAGTTCGAAAATAGCAAATTGATGCCAACCTAATGCACTATAAAAACTCTCTTAATAAATACGACAGATTTTTTTTTCTTTTTTCATCTAGATTAGGAGTGTTCTTCATAGTTATTATTCCATTGAATTTAAATCTG